>NC_083285.1:57071890-57393557 GCF_963506605.1 Zootoca vivipara | reverse complement strand
CTCTGACAAATGTGCTAAATGGTCTTCTGCTGTTCTCTTTGTCCACAGCAATCAGGAAGAAACAGGGGGGAAATGAGTGTGAAGGGGAAAGAAGCAGGAATTAGACACACATCAAAGGCAGGCCCAGCAGCCTCACAGGCAAAATGAGATTTGTTTGTTTGTTTGTTTTGCTAGTGGAGTGGGAATTTGGGAAGCACTTGCAGCAGAAATGGAAGGACGGAGTTGTTTGGCAGTGCCTCCCTGCTTTCGAGGTCTCAATATGTTTCCACTCAAGTTCTGTGAAGGTCCCAATCCCGCAAAGCACTAAGCGACTCCACTGACCCAGCTGATAATGTTAGCACTCTCTCCCTGAGTGTTTGCCACTGCACCACACACACACACACCGCAGCAGCAGCAGCTGCCACATGTAAAGCACCTGAACGATTAAAGAGTGGGAAGGAGAGTTAATTGCCTATTATTGTTGGGTCACTGGAGGAGGATGGCTTGGATCTTTGCAAAGGGCAAAGGCAGGAGGAGGCAAACATTGCAAAATTGGAAAGGCATTCCGTGGAGAAGGAGCTTTGTTCCATCTTCCGCCCCAGCCAACGCACCATCCTCATAAATGAATGCAATCCGCGTTTGTGATTATCTTCCCTCCGGCCACGTCAGTATTTGTCTAGGGCTGCTATTTAGCAGCCAATTCCACCCGCTTCCCTTTAGTCTTCAAGGAGTTTTCTTGCACACATGTTGGCACTCAGCTGCAGTGCAGCGAGCACCTGGCTAAGTGGCATTGTCCCCTGGGAGGCAGGGCACCATCATGTTTTGCTGGCCTCCATCATGCACTGGCGGACTTGGGTACTATGGCACCCTGTGCGAGGCCAACATTTGGCACACACACTCCAGCCCGTGGGGCAAGAAGAGGCCTGACTTTGGCAGGGTCTTAGAACTCTTTAGGCACTAGGTGAAAATATCTCTCTCCTATCAGGCATTTGCCTGTTGTCTTTGTTCTTGGCAGGGATACTGGAGTGGCTTGCCAGTTCCTTCTCCAGGTGGATCACATTTAGTCAAAACTCTCCACTATGACCTGTCCATCTTGGGTGGCCCTGCATGGCATAGCTCATAGCTTCTCTGAGTTATTCAAGCCCCTTCGCCACGACAAGGCATTGATCCCAGTAGTGATGTATGGAAGTGAGAGCTGGACCATAAAGAAGGCTGATTGCCGAAGAATTGATGCTTTTGAATTATGGTGCTGAAGGAGACTCTTGAGAGTCCCATGGACTGCAAGAAGATCAAACCTATCCATTCTGAAGGAAATCAGCCCTGAGTGCTCACTGGAAGGACAGATCATGAAGCTGAGGCTCCAATACTTTGGCCACCTCATGAGAAGAGAAGACTCCATGGAAAAGACCCTGATATAGGGAAAGATTGAGGGTCACTAGGAGAAGGGGACGACAGAGGATGAGATGGTTGGACAGTGTTCTCAAAGCTATGAACATGAGTTTGACCAAACTGCGGGAGGCAGTGGAAGACAGGAGTACCTGGTGTGCTATGGTCCATGGGGTCACGAAGAGTCGGACACGACTAAACAACTAAACAACAACATCAGGCATTTGGCTGGTTAACATTCTATGACCTTTCAAATGTGCTGTGGGAGCAGGGTTATTGGTTTTTTTTTGCTTTCGTTTCATTATGTATTCTGCATCTTTCTTTTTGTACTCTTAAGTTGTGAACAATTACTAGGAAGTGACCACAAAATAGCACCTGCCCCATCAGGGGACAAGGAGAGAGTGAAGATTGGCATCAGGAGCAAGGGGAATTTTCAGCTGAAGGGCGGTATATAAATTTAATAAATAGTAATTAACAATCACTACCCGTGCCTTGCCGACAACCCCGTTTGCTTGCTTCTGCTTTTCTGTTGAAGAAGGCTTTCCATTGTTCTGGTCTAGCAAAGCCTAGCCCAACAGCTGAAACCTGCCTCCCATAAATATCTGACCAGCAGGCAGCACTTCCGTAATAAGAAAGGTTTTCCCTCCCTTCCTGTTGGACCTCTTCTCTGATGAAGCCAATCTATAATACCCTTGCTGCCGTTGGCAAATATCATTTTAGCATTTATCTCCCCATGAGGCAGCACTCATGAATAACACCTTCCATTACGGCTCCTGCCCGGCTGCAAAGATAAGAAGCTACCCATCTCCACCACCCCCTTACTACCCCCATTTATTTTAAAATGAAAAGCAGATCACGCATCACATGTGTTTGCTCGACGCCGAGTTCTATTAACAAGCAGGAGGAAGAATTACATCAAGGCCGCGAATCCTCGGGTGCATGGTGGCAGCGGGTGGATAATGATGGCTCTTTTTCTGAAAGCATTACATTCTCTTCCAGAGGTTGGAAATACACACACACACACACACACACACACACACACACAAAACCCCCACAAAAAGCTTAAATTGTAGACATGACAGCATACACACCTTGGGCTTTGATATTGCTGTTACACACATTTCTCTCCTGTTCTGCAAACTGTTAAGATTTAAGGTCTGTGATGGGCATGACGCAACTCTTTTGTTTACAGGGATCTTCCAGCACACTGTTCCGATTAATTCTGAGAGTTGTGCATGTTCTACCTGCCTTTCAAGTTTCCTTGTTTTGTTTTTAAGTTGTCACTTGTTTTGAACTGCTGTCAGAGCTGGCAGTTTGGGAACCCAGCCAGGAAGCAGGGAAGCTGATATGCAGGGACTGGTGGCATTCTAAGAACTTGGTCTACACCTCGGCACCCAAATGCTTAAGATCAAGGAGCCCTGTTGGCATCCTGAATCTGGCTCCTGCTAAACTAGCAGCTGCGCCCATACCATCTGGCTGTCCACAATGTTAGTGCTGAATTGCAACACAGAGCAGACAACCTTCTCCTTCGCAGTGGCTTAGATCAGGGAATGGGAGCCTCATACCCAGGGGCCAAATGCATCCATCCAAGCCTCTCTATCTGGCCCTCGGGGCTCTCTTCAGGCCACCTCCCTCATTGACCTTGCTTTGAGCTTTCCTTGGCCGTGCTTTGCCTTGCTGAAATTGGTCCTTGAATTCTGACCATGTCATCTTGCTTGCCTCAATGGAGGACAGAGATGCATGTTTGTAGAAACAGTCTACTGCACCAAGTAAGAAAAATCATATTTGCTTCCCTGCCCACTTTTGCCTCTGCCCCACAAAAGGTTGCCTAGAAAGGAAGGTGCCCCTTAGACTGAAAAATATTCCCCATCTTGGGCTTAGATCAGTGGTTCCCAATCTTTTTTTGGCCATGCCCCACCTAAGCATCTCTAAAATCCTGATGTCCCTCCCCCCCATGGCATATAATTCTTATTATTCAAAAAGTGAACTCCTATTCACGTGGAAGAAGCCTAAAAGGCCATTAACTGTTAATAACTCATTCTTGAATTGCCCACCCCCAAAATCAAATTACCCCCCTGTGGGGCGTGTGCCCCACATTGGGAACCATGGGCTTAGATCCTAACCAAGCTCCTCACTAAGATTGCCCTGTGAGTGGAGTTCTGCTCATGAGATACACCCACAAGTGGGTTGGTTACTTTCACCAATCTCCTCTTCACTCTGAAGTCCATTTGCTCCTTGAAAATCTGCTTCTTCTTCTTTTTTGTGGGTGGGCAGAGTGGGGGGGGTGGCATTCTCTGTAGCAGCAGGAGAGACGGTACAGCATGGCTGCAGGAAGAATGGGCAATTGGTGAAAAATGCCAGACGACCCACATACTCCCCATTGGAGCTTCCATTAGATCTCAGATCATTCCTTGATCTAGTCCTCACTTTATGGAGGACTAGTTAGGATCCATCATGTTGTTCCCGTTATCATGAGAGTCTCTCAATTCAAGGCCCCCTGGATCTTATAAATGTGCTACGTTGTGTGCGCCCTCCTTGACAATGGCAGCGGGCGCCTTGCAGAGCGAGTTGCAGCTCCCAAATGAGATCTGCCAGGTTTCAGAGGTGAAATTGCAAAAGACAAAGTTTCTAACATCAGCTCTGAATGGCAGCAATGGGTTTGAACTCTGGCCCCAAGCATTCTAGTGCCAATGAAGAAATTAAAAGCAGCTCGGGTTTCATCATGCGAGGAGGGATGTGGGGGACTTCCATCATAATTAAAAGTACACAATGGGTGTTTTTTTTTAAAAAAGTTTTCTACTCCTTTGTTGCTGTATCATGAGATATAAGTAATAAAATAAGGAACATTAGCTTGCATAAAAAGGTAAAGGGACCCTTGACCATTAGGTCCAGTCATGACCGACTCTGGGGTTGCTTGCTTATCTCGCATTATTGGCCGAGGGAGCCGGCGTATAGCTTCCAGGTCATGTGGCCAGCATGACAAAGCCGCTTCTGGCAAACCAGAGCAGCACATGGAAACTCCGTTTACCTTCCTGCTGTAGCGGTTCCTATTTATCTACTTGCATTTTGACATGCTTTCGAACTGCTAGGTTGGCAGGAGCTGGGACCATGCAACATGAGCTCACCCCGTCACAGGGATTCGAACCGCCAACCTTCTGATCAGCAAGCCCTAGGCTCAGTGGTTTAACCACAGCGCCACCTGGGTCCCAGGTATTAGCTTGTATATCCCTCCGCTAATCCAGGAGTCCACAACAAGGAGTTAGTAGACAGCATGGCACTCTCAAGCACACGTACTTGCCAAGGCCTTCTTTTAAACATTTTAAAATGATTTTGTTTTTGTTTGTTTTCCAGCTGGGGTGGTGTCTGTTTTGTGGGAGGATTTTGTGCTTCTTCTTCTTCTTCTTTTTACTGTGAAACAGGTATTTTTGTAGTGCCCAAGGCATTTTATTAGATGCCCAAGAAATTGAAGGACCTTTTTCTAGTCTGTGGCTTTCGTAATATGATAGAAGGCTGTACAGAAGCAAAACAACCCATTGCAAGTAGGCTGATTTTTAAAACTGAAGGTGTTTTCAATTACCGGTAATTCACTCCTCTCCAAAACATGTTGGTGGAGGGTGGAATGGATTCATGCCACTCTGCCCTAACTCTGGGCTTTGGGCACAGCTACCAAAGACAATTTTCATTCTGCACAAAAGCTTCCTCCTCTCGCTGCAATCAGAGCTGTCACCAAAGCCTGCTCCTTTATGACTGGACAGAGAGGGATACTTGGGATCACGTATGAATGAACTAGTAGAGGATTGCAGACATTTATGGATCACAGTACATAATTTCCAAAATGTACCTTTCAGATAGCAGATGTTGTTGGGGCTAAACAGATGTTGTTACTGGGACCTGCAACAATGATGGGCTGGATAGGAATATTTTAAATAAATATAAAATTGGTACGTATCTTACGTAACCCCCACGAGAAAAGGAAGCGGACCATGTGAACAGCCGAACCAGACAAAGTGCTCGCCATCTGCAGCTTTTTTATTTAATAGGAAATCCAGTTTATAAGCAATTAAGAGCTGCTTTCCATGACTTCTAGGAAGTCATAAAAATAAGCCAATTTATTTATGATGCTTGATTTCCGCTGGTTCCCCACTGCTTTGCGTGTGTTCTTCTGCAAAATGTGGCTTTTGGCAAAGTAAACATTATGGGCATTCATCAGCCAGCCACTAATGCTTATTTATTAAATTTGTATACTGCCCTTCTCCCGGAGGTTGTTGGACTCTAACTCCCATCTGGCCATGGGAGCTGGGCCACTGGCCAAGGATAATGGGAGTTGTAGTCCAGTAACATCTGGAGAGCCACAGGTTCCCTATCCCTGCATTAAGAAGTCCTCAGAATGCACTCACTACTGCAGAGGTGGACAGACACCAGTCTCATTAGATCATCTCTCTCTATTTTTTTTGCCAGAGTCCTAAGATCTGCCAGTGAGAGCAAAGTGCAAAAGACATACCGTAGTTAGAAGTGAACAGGGTGCCTCCGAGCACATTTTTTGAGCCTAATAATTTATTTTCAGTACCAGAACCAAAACAAAACCACACATTTACAAAAACGTCTGCTCCTTCTTAACCTTCTTCATCCCAGCAATTTAGGTGGCCCCCCAAAACATGTCTTTTTCCTGTTGTTAAAAACAGTGGTGAGTCTGAAATCTTTGCTGACCTAGAGATCTACTCAGAGATCTACCAGGAAATCCCGATCTACCCCTGAGCTATTGGACCCCCGGAGGTTCCACCATGTTTTTTAAAAAAAGCAAGATGAAAACAGACCACTCTTGTTATAGGTTTAATGAATGTTTACCAGCCAAAGCCAGTACCTTCCATTTAAATTTCATTTTGAAGATGAATGCGAATGATTGTACATTAAGCGAAGAGTACTTCAGGAATGATTTCTAACAATACAGGTTGGGGGAGCTTCGGAATTGCCATGTGAGCCAATCAACCTGAAGTGCACACAGCAGAGAATCGTATTAAATTCCAAGTGCTAGATAATCGTCTTGTGATGCGCAGGTTGTGCTCTGCTCCCATTGTTATGCAGTCATTACCAGGAAATTACAGAGCTCTGGATATCCTGCAAAATAGTTACCTTTCCCTCCAACAAGCAATTGAGGGTTTTGGCATGGAAGCGAGTGGAAACAAAAGACTTAAGTTGTCTCATGTGGTACTAGGAGCCTTTTGTTTACCCACAGATGAGCGCTGAGATATAACCCGGAATGGAAGCAATGCCATGCAAATGCTGCTAAAAACAGCTGAAGGAGTTTCGGTTCGTGCAGCAAAAACACTTTACTTTTAAAAAATTGTTTTCCTGGCACATCCAACTGGGCAATTAGAGTTTCACAGGCTCCTCTTCTCAAAGGATCTCAGGATGAGTGACTGGTCCAGCTGGTGGACCAGGGGGGAAGCCTTAGTGACACACTTTCTACAAATGGGCTGATTCTAAGCAGACAAACCAGTAATCCACAGAATTTACTTCAACATCTAAGTCTGTCAGGAGCTGTCAATGCAAGAACCAGAAGCCCACTGTTCTGTCCAAAGCTGCCCTGTGGGGTGGGCCTAGTGGGCTACGGGCCAGAATATCTCCCCTAGATCAGGGATGGGGAACCTGTGGCGCTCCAGAACTCCACCTACCATCAATCCTAGCCAGCACAGCTAACACTCAGGGCTGATGGAGTCCAGTAATAGCTAGAGGGCCACAGGTTCCCTACCCTCATTAAAAAGGGGGGAGAAACCTCTGGTCTGAGGGCCAAATGTGGCCCTCGAGATTCTCAGGTTGCTCAGCTGTGATGTGAGCTTGGCATCTTCCAAGCTCAGCAAGTACCGGTAACAGATGGGCACACCAGAGAACTCTCTGGTGGTTTTTATAGGCAAATGATACCGATCGGCCCTTTCCCATGTCATTGCACAGCAGTTTTGCAACTATTTGCATGTTGCATTTCCCCCCCAAAATAAGATGGGAAAGAAGCATAGATGAGGACATTAAAATAACCCCAAATACCCCAAGATGAGAGAGGGAGGGAGGGAGAGAGAGGCAAGCTGAAAAAACACACAACTGGGTTCACCAATGGCTTTATATCTGCGTCATATGATACAGTTCATTAAATGATACCTGATGGGTTCGGTCACTGAACACAGGCAAATATATCTGTCTCTTTCCCATTTTGTCTTCCTTTTCAAAATCCATATGGATTAAATAATGTGTGATCACGATTCTGGGGCTGTTAGGCCAGCGACTAATTTACTGAACTACCCAAGCAATGAAGGATTATTTTATCTAATTAAGACGAAGCACAGTATTTAAGTCAGGACATTTGCATTAAGCGGGCAATTCTGAATTCTAAATACTGTTGCGTCTGAAATTATGCATGTTAATCTTCTGCCTGTACGAAAGTGTTCTACTGACACATATTATAAATCACTTCCTTTTATGCAAAAACCTGCAGAGCTTTCCCCTTAAACACACATCACAATTTTGTGGTGAATAAATGGAACGGGCATGATCCTCACCCTCTGTCTATAGTTCTCCAAGGGACCCCAAGGGTATGCAGCTGATTCTGCTGCTGGGCTGAATGCACTGCAATAGGGACCCAATTACCGGTATTTTCACACTCCCTAATGGCCTGCTCCATTCAAGGCCCCTAGCAGACAGAGCTCTGCACAATGGGCACCGCACCCCTGGCAAAGCTTGGGTAGTTGGAGGCCCAGAGAGGATGCAACATGCCTGTCCCTTTAGGGCCCTTGTCGAATATCAGAGAAAGGAGGGGGTAGTGCTGTTTATTGGCATTCCTGGCTTGCCATACCAGGAACTGCCAACTGCACTAAAAGCGGCATTCTGCTTTTATCATATGTGGTGGACTTGTAAAAGGGTAAATGAGTTTTGGGAAATGATATACAGTGGCCCCTCAACTTACGAATCACTCGACATCCGAAGTTTTCAACTTACGAACGGGACAAATGGCCGCACGCTTACGAATTTTTCTACATCCGAACAGAAACTGTTGGCGGTTTTAAATGCGGTTTCCTCAACATACGAATTTTAAATGCAGTTTCCTCAACATACGAATTTTTCCAAATATTTTTTTTTCCTATGGGAAATCGCTTTTCGACTTACGAACTTTTCGACCTATGAATGTGCATTCGGAACAGATTAAGTTCGTAAGTCGAGGGACCACTGTATGATGAATTGAAGTACTTTTTTTTAAAAGAGTTCTTTTTGCTGGGGATAATTCTGAGGGAAATTTCCAGGTGTCAAAAAAGACTGTTTATGTACACTAGTACTGCGGCCCGTGTTTTTTTTAGCCCCCAAATGGAAAACGAGCGAGGTCCCAACCAAAGCAGAATGTCAACTTAAACTGATGGAATGCACGCAGCTTGCAGGCTTAACACAGAGAATAAGAGGACAAGAAGAATGCACGTTTAAAGAAGACTGGGAAGTGTTTACTGAGTCTATGGGTGAAAATTGTGTTCATTTAAAAACGCTGGCAGCATTAAGATAAACTCAACAGTGTAAATAAGCCTTGATGGGTAACAATGGATTAGCGAATGGTTAAGTTCATGTAAAATATGCAGGGATGTATGGTATGCAAAATGAACCACGGAAAGAGAAGAAGAGAAGTCAATGATTTAAGGTTGTTTTTAAATGGATATTTTGAAATGTAATTTCAAAAATTTAATAATATATATAGAGAGAGAGGGAGGGAGGGAGAAAGAGAAAGAGAGAAAGAGAGAGGCATTCTGCCAAATGGCCATTTGATAAGCTAGTAATGATGGTGTCTGTGTTCTCCCCCAACTGTCAGAGGCAGTATGCCTCTGAATACCAGCACAAGCAAAGAGATTGTTGTTGCACTCAGATCTTGCTTTTGGACTTCCCATGGGCATCTAGTTAACCACTGTGAGAACAGAATATTGGACTAAATGAGGCTCTTGTGTATGAAGGTTGGGTTTTGGTTATAGAGCCTCTGTTTGGTCTCCTCTCCATGACGGACCTTGGGTTCTTGTTTGTTTTTAGCTGCGGTCTAAACCACTGAGCCTAGGGCTTGCCGGTCAGAAGGTCGGCGGTTCGAATCCCCACGACGGGGTGAGCTCCTGTTGTTCGGTCCCAGCTCCTGCCCACCTAGCAGTTCGAAAGCACGTCAAAGTGCAAGTAGATAAATAGGTACCACTCCGGCGGGAAGGTAAACGGTGTTTCCGTTCGCTGCTCTGGTTCGCCAGAAGCGGCTTAGTCATGCTGGCCACATGACCCGGAAGCTGTACGCCGGCTCCCTCGGCCAATGACGCAAGATGAGCATGCAACCCCAGAGTCATCTGCAATTGGACCTAATGGTCAGGGGTCACCTTTACCTTCACCTTACATATTGCAGTTAAGGAAGAGAGGGCTTAACCATGACACCACTTGTCTTAGCTGTTGTGCTGGGTTGAGCTCGAAAGACCAGGGAGAAGCAAAGTAGGGTAAGCTGCTCTCTAGAAGCCACCACAGCCACCTGTTCTTGGTAACCCATAGTTCGGCTTGCTATGAAGTGTGAACCAGGCCAATGCTTTGAATCTTGTATCTGATTCCAAGGATTGTTTGATCACACAACATTTTTTAATAAAAAAATAAAATACATTCACATTCTACCTTTCCTCCAGGCAGCTCAAGATGTCACACTTGGTTTCCCCCTCCAGGAAGGTAGATTAGACTGAAAGAAAGTGGCTAGGTGAAACTCACCCAGTAACTTCAATGGCTGAGTGCGGATATGAACCTGGCTTCCTTTTGAAAAGTATCAACCACAGCAACAGCTTGGGAGCCACCATCCTACTAGACCCTATCCAAGAACCATTAGGTGTGGGGAACCTTTGGCCCTCCAGTTGTGGCTGTACTACAGCTCCCATCAGCCCCACCAAGCACGGCCAGTGGCCAGAGATGTTGGGAGCTGTAGTTCAGAAACATATGGAGTGCCAAATGTTATCCACACCTGCATGAGAGATGCGCACACTTTGTTTCTTGCAATGCAAGGACTGCAATGACAGCACCCAGATGTTACTGACACTCACTGGGAATATGACAGCTTAAATCCCAGTGCGTTTTGCAAAAGCACCTCGGTTGCTGTTGATTATGGGCCCAGCACTTAATGGGGACCTTGGTGTAACATCCCATCATCTTAACGATAATGCTGGAGAATCTATTTTATGGGCCATCAACTTGTTCTGGTGTAGTGGAGAACAAATTTGCCTACCAGAAAGGTTGGGGGCAGCTGTGCACGATTAATGGGGAGAATATATGTAATCCACTCAAGACTCTGATAAAAAGACCTAAACAAATTCATTGCAAAGGCTCTCATCGGGGTGGGAGAGGTAAGTGGAGAAGGAAACAAAAGCTCTTCAGGGAAACTTTAAAGACTGGGTGCAATAATTTAAAATGATTATTTTTTCTCTAAGTGGCCAGCAAAGCTGAAAAGCATGGGGCCAATTTCTGATGGTAGCTGTGAGACTGTGACGCAATAAATGAAAGTGCCACTAAGTTTATAGAGGAGAGCGCAATCTAATTCCAACCTAAGCAGCTCCTATGCCAGTGATGGCAAACCTATGACACACATGTCAGACGTGACACGCAGAGCCCTCACTGCTGGCACGCGCCCCATCGGGCAATTCGTGCTGTTGTTGTCCCCCCCCCCATTTGTTCTCCTGCTCCTCCTACAGCTTGTCTCCACTAGAGCTTGTCTCTGCTGTTAAAACCTGGATCCTTTTTTGTTGTTGTTGCTGGTAGCCAGAGATTGGTTTTTTAAAACTTTCTGTGCTGTTTTTTTTCTCGCGCTTTGGCAGACTATGATTGGGTGTAACAGCGTTCATTTTTTAACCCATTCTGTGCTGGTTTTTTGGCACTTTGGCAGACTATGTTGGTGCTGTGTGTTAGTTCCAGCGAAGGTATTATTCATCATTTATTTCTGTTCTCTTTCCCCCCAAAAAAGTGCAGCGCTTTGGGGCATCCCCCCCAAAAGCAAAGCAACTTTTGCACCCCCAAAAAACCTCCAAAACTTTGGTCAGCAGCTCCCCCAAAAAAGCTCACTTTGTGATAAATAAGGGTTTTTTGGTTTGGTTTGGTTAAATAATTAGTTTTTGGTTTATTAAATACAATTATATATTACAATTATACATTTTTGTTATTTAAACTATAAATATCACAAAATTATGGGTTTTTTCTCGAAGTGACACACCACCTGAGTTATGCTCAGTTTTTTGGCGAATTTTGACACACCAAGCTCAAAAGGTTGCCCATCACTGTCCTTTGCAGATAAGGCAGTGGTTGAGCACCTCTTAGTTCCTGGGACCCACAAGGAAGCCTGGATGTCAGAAACCTTGTAAAGGGGTCAGGGAGTGTTGTCTTATCTGCTCTGGCCTATTGGTTCATAGAGGTTCACAGAGGTTCACAATCTATTGGTTAGATTGTGGATAAACTAGGTACAATTTAGTCCCTAGGTGGCACCCAACTTCGTTGTATCTTCATATCTTCTTATATACATAAAAATGTAAGGTGTCGTCACGTTCTGCAGCTCACACAATTTCCAGAATGGCTTAACAGTCAATCCCTTTTCCCAGGGACTTCTGGGTACTGCAGCTCTGTGAAAGGAATAGGGATCTCCTAACAATTTTCAGCACCCTAAACAAGCTATGCTTCCCAGGATTCTTTGTGGGAAGCCATGACTATTTAGAGTGGTATGATCCTGTTAGAGATGTATAGTTCAGAAGGGGCCATAGGCAAGAGTAGAGGTCAGGGATGGGGAAGATGTGGCTCTCCAGACATTGGGCTCCCAATTCCCATCAGCCCCCAGTCAGCATGGCCAATGGTCAATGATTATGAGAGCTGTAGTCCCCAGAGAAACTCACCAGGTGCAAACGAGTTCTGCCAGGAGGGAGGTGCTTGGGTAGAGGAAAGTCATTATTATTATTATTATTATTATTATTATTATTATTTCTACCCCGCCAATCTGACTGTGTTGCCCCAACCACTCTGGACGGCTTCCAGCATATATAAATACACAGTAAAACATTAAACCTTAAAAAGCTTCCCTATACAGGGCTGCCTTCAGATAAAAGATATATAATTACTCATCTCCTTGACACTTGATGGGAGGGCGTTCCACAGGGTGGGTGCCACTACCGAGAAGGTCCTCTGCCTGCTACCCTGTAGCTTTACTTCTCTCCATGTGGTAACTGCCAGAAGGCCCTCGGTCTGAAATGATCCTTATGTTTTAAGTCAACAAGTGAATGAATAATCTTCCAGCTATTGCTACCTCTGGCTTCACACAGGTCATCCTAACCTACCTGCTGACGCTTGACAGTCTACAGTGAGGAAGCCTCTATGCGTAATCTGAAGAGGCTCTTCACAGAGAGATCCCACGGGTCCAAAGCACCATGTATTCATCACAGCTCTACAGAAGCAGGATTGATGGGGAAGACAATGAGGAATGCATGCCTTTGAGACTCATTATGCTTTTTTCCCTCCTGTTTGTTTCAGTTATTCTGCTTACATTTCCTGCTCAAAATCAAAGAAGTGCTCTCAGAAACATAAGGCTTTTTTGTGAAAGGATTTGCTAATCCGTTATTTGCTGCTCTCACACATAAACACACACACACCCTGGAACCTCCTTGAAGATGCATTGCTTTCTTGTAGAGGAATCTCGGGGCTCTGTTGTTTACTTAGGTTTTTCACTGGGAGAGAATCTAATTCCAAGGGCCTGCTAAGGGCTGTTCTACACCATTATGTGGCGCTAGCCTCAGATCTGCCAGCAGTATACTCTCAATGGAGAGCAGCAACTAATCCTGGTTTTCTGATGAGTACTCTCAGGTTGAATGAGGAACATTTCCAAATATACGAGCTAGCATGGGGGGGGGGATGGGCCATTGGCCCGAGGCAGCAGGTTTTTCTGATGTTATTTACGTGTCATACCCTCCAGCATTCCTCAGATGAAAATAGGGACATTTATCACTGCCCCCCAAAACTGATCCTCCTTGAACCCCCATTTTTTGTCCCCTCACTGCAGAGCACTTCCTGTCAGAAGAAGGGTGAGAACCGCCATCACTACACCAATGGGTCACATGCCCTCAACCGTCCTGAGAAAACCCCTTAATCCTGATTATATGTCATTTTATTCTTGGTAGATTCACTACTGGTTTTCCCAGTAGTGATGTATGGAAGTGAGAGCTGGACCATAAAGAAGGCTGATCGCCGAAGAATTGATGCTTTTGAATTATGGTGCTGGAGGAGACTCTTGAGAGTCCCATGGACTCCAAGAAGATCAACCCTATCCATTCTGAAGGAAATCAGCCCTGAGTGCTCACTGGAAGGACAGATCCTGAAGCTGAGGCTCCAATACTTTGGCCACCTCATGAGAAGAGAAGAATCCTTGGAAAAGACCCTGATGTTGGGAAAGATTGAGGGCACTAGGAGAAGGGGATGACAGAGGACGAGATGGTTGGACAGTGTTCTCAAAGCTACGAACATGAGTTTGACCAAGCTGCAGGAGGCAGTGCAAGACAGGAGTGCCTGGCGTGCTCTGGTCCATGGGGTCACGAAAAGTCGGACACGACTAAACAACAACAGATTCACAAAAAGAAAAAACAACAACACACCGTTTAAAAATATTTGGAAATGGGCAAGATGAAATGCAGACGCACAAAATGCTTATTTTTTTAAATCAAGACTTCTTGCGCTCTGCTCCTCTCCCCCTTTCTTCCTGCCCAGAGCGGCCCGGCCCCTCAGAGCAGGTATGTCACACAGAGCCGGGCCTTGGAAATGGCAGCCTCTCCTGCTCCTTGCCCTCTCTCCAGCAGCCTCTATGAGCTGCCCAAGGGAGAAGGCTGGCAGAGGCAACCATGGAAAGGCATGGATAGCTAATGATCACTGCTGCCTCATCGCTGCTGCCTGGGACAAGGGTCAGCTCATCCTCTTCCCTGAGCTCAGCGGCAGCAGCACTGGTGGGGACATTCTGGGATCAAATCGGAAGCTGGGATGGCTTTCATAATTCCAGGACTGTCCCTGGAAATTTGGGGGGACTTGGAGGGTATGGCATACTAGTCAGGAGGGGGTCCTTGCTTCCCAGCAAGCCACCTACAGTATAGTCATGCTGCACAAATCACAGGCAACAGCTAGTGGTCTCTGGCAGGGGTGTATATTGACTGGCAACAAGAGCAGCCAGCCAATGCCATGACGCAGATGCAAATGAATACCCTGCTCTTCCATCAGCTGTGTGCTCAGAAACCTGCAAACAATCTACAGTAATTTGGTCTGGCTATTCTTTCTCCTTCCTGTACAACAAGCTCTCCTTACGATACACACAGTTACATGGTGGAGGGGTGGTGGGGGTGGATGGACTACTACTGCAATGTACGGCTGCATTAACAATGAGGCCATACATTTGGCTTCATTTCAAAGGCAAAGTCATTTCCCAGCACACGGAGATTAGCCTCTCTCCTTGCTTTCGGTATTACATTTGCACATTTCTGGGCTTTTTTTTTTTTTTACTTCATTTCAGATCCATCGCCAAGCTGGAAAGTACTGCTTAAAGATTTTGTTTCAACCACAAAATAAGTAATTCAATAATCCTAACACAAAAGGGATTTATTTCATTTGTTGGAAAGAGTAATGTTTTTTCCTTTTTCTTTTTTTTGTAAGAAGAAGGGATCATTTCGGGTTTTGCATATTTAGGAGATAGAACAGGACCACTGAGTGGTCTCTCTAGCCCAGTGATGGCCAAACTTGGCCCTCCAGCTATTTTCGGACTACAACTCCCATCATCCCTTGCTAACAGGACCAGTGGTCAGGGATTATGGGAATTGTAGTCCCCAAATAGCTGGAGGGGCAAGTTTGGCCATCTCTGCTCTAGCCACACCTTCAGCCCAATGTTTCAGAAGAATATTTAGTGGGTACCAAGAATGCTGTTTAGCCAACAACCATCAATCAAATGTGTTGAGTTTCATTCTGATCATCTGACACTCATTCACTTCTGTTTGTTATGAGGCTGGCCAAGACATATTTGATTTCAGAAAGCCATTGGTGAACCTGACCAATCTGATTTTATTTATTCCCATGATATGCTTTATAGGTTTTAGGTCTCTGACTAGCTGGCATTGATACATCATTTAATTATTTAGCAAAATTTATATACCACTTCCTAGTAACAAAACCTCTAAGGGGTTTATAAGAAATTAAAATTATCGATAAAAGCAGTTAAGAAGTAGTTAAAATATATGAAAGACATATTAAAATCAACAGTAAACTAAAAAGAGATCAAAACACAACAACATATATGTGTCTGGACAGGCTAGCCTAAACAAAAATGCTTTTTAGCAGGCGCTGAAAATAGAATGAAGGTTTATTGGCTTTTAATTTTATCTGAAGTCAATTTGCACTGTGCTTGATACAGACACAGTGTTTAATTGTACAGGCACTCAAGGGCAAACCAGAAGAGCAAAGACAGAAAATTATGCAGAAATGCACCCATAAAACGTAGTGTAGAATATGTAACTCGTAACCAACTATCTGCACATAAGAAGGCTGCTACATCAGCCTGGAGGCCCATCTAAGTCCAGCATCCGGTTCTCCCAGTGGCCAACTGGGTGCTAATGGAAAACCCACAAGCAGGACCCAACAACTGGTATTCAGAGGCCTATTGAGGTTTCAGGCGGGATCGACTGGGATCAGAGGACAGAAGGAAAGCAGACAAAGAAAGGCTGGTTCTTTCTTGTCATTTTGCCAGGGTGCTGTCAAGAGTGCCACAGAGCACTTACTTTCCACACAAGCAAAAACTTTTGGAGAGTAGCCCGGACCTCCACCTCCTCCTCCTCCTCAGCAGCAGCAAATGACAAGTTAGAGCATCACTGCCAGCCAAGGATTATGAAGCTTAGAGTCACGAATCCCCAGAGCAAAAAGACAATAATAATAATAATAATAATAATAATAATAATAATAATAATAATAATAATTTATTATTTATACCCCGCCCATCTGGCCGGGTTCCCCCAGCCACTCTGGGCGGCTTCCAACAAAACAGAAATTCTAAAATACAGAAATCCATCAAACATTAAAATACAAAAATCCATTAAACATTAAAAGCTTCCCTAAACAGGGCTGCCTTGAGATGCCTTCTAAAGGTCTGGTAATTGTTGTTCTCTTTGACCTTTAGTGGGAGGGCATTCCACAGGGTGGGTGCCACTACCGAGAAGGCCCTCTGCCTGGTTCCCTGTAACTTGGCTTCTCGTAGTGAGGGAACCGCCAGAAGGCCCTCGGAGCTGGACCTCAGTGTCCGGGCAGAACGATGGAGGTGGAGACGCTCCTTCAGGTATACCGGACCGAGGCCGTTTAGGGCTTTAAAGGTCAACACCAACACTTTGAATTGTGCTCGGAAACATACTGGGAGCCAATGTAGGTCTTTCAGGACCGGTGTTATGTGGTCTCGGCGGCCGCTCCCAGTCACCAGTCTAGCTGCCGCATTCTGGATTAGTTGTAGTTTCCGGGTCACCTTCAAAGGTAGCCCCACGTAGAGCGCATTGCAGTAGTCCAAGCGAGAGATAACTAGAGCATGCACCACTCTGGAGAGACAGTCAGTGGGCAGGTAGGGACTCAGCCTGCGTACCAGATGGAGCTGATAAACAGCTGCCTTGGACACAGAGTTGACCTGTGCCTCCATGGACAGCTGTGAGTCTAAGATGACTCCCAGGCTGCGCACCTGGTCTTTCAGGGGCACAGTTACCCCATTCAGGACCAGGTAGTCCTCCACACTCGCCCGCCTCCTGTCCCCCACAAACAGTACTTCTGTCTTGTCAGGATTCAATCTCAATCTGTTAGCCGCCATCCATCCTCCAACCGCCTCCAAGCACTCACACAGGACCTTCACCGCCTTCACTGGTTCTGATTTAAAAGAGAGGTAGAGCTGGGTATCATCAGCATACTGATGGACACCCAGCCCAAACCCCCTGATGATCTCTCCCAGCGGCTGCATATAGATGTTAAAAAGCATGGGGGAGAGGACAGAACCCTGAGGCACCCCACAAGTGAGAGCCCAGGGGTCTGAACACTCATCCCCCACCACCACTTTCTGAACACGGCCCAGGAGGAAGGAGCGGAACCACTGCATGACAGTGCCCCCAGCTCCCAAGCCCTCTAGACGGTCCAGAAGGATGTTATGGTCGATGGTGTCAAAAGCCGCTGAGAGATCCAGCAGAACAAGGAAACAGCTCTTACCTTTGTCCCTAGCCCGCCGGAGATCATCGACCAGTGCGACCAAGGCAGTTTCAGTCCCATGATGAGGCCTGAATCCTGACTGGAAGGGATCCAAATGGTCCGCTTCTTCCAGGCGTGCCTGAAGTTGTTCAGCAACCACTCGCTCAATCACCTTGCCCAAGAATGGAAGATTTGAGACTGGGCGATAGTTGGCCATATTGGCCGGATCTAAAGATGGTTTTTTAAGAAGCGGTTTAATAACCGCCTCTTTCAGCGGGTCTGGGAAGGCTCCCTCATGGAGAGAAGCATTTACCAACCCGCGAAGCCCATCGCCCAGCCCTTCCCGGCTAGCTTTTATAAGCCAGGATGGGCAAGGATCAAGGAGACAGGTGGTTGGTTTCACTCGTCGAAGCAGCCTGTCCACATCCTCGGAGGTAACAGATTGAAATTGATCCCACAAAACTTGACTAGACAGGACTCTAGCACTCCCCCGCCCCGGCCCTGCTCCCACGGTGGAGTCTACCTCTTCCCGAATCTGAGCGACTTTATCTGCAAAAAACTTTGCAAAATCATTGCAGGAGATCATGTGGCCCGTACTGGGCCCGGATGGAGCAGGTGGTTCCGCTAAATTGCGAACCACCTGGAAGAGTCTCCTGCTGCTGTTTTCTGCAGATGCGATGGAGACGGTGAAGAAGGTCCTCTTCGCCGTCGCCATTGCCACTTGGTAGGCTCGAAGTTGAGCTCTAGCCCGTGTCCGGTCTGATTCAAAATGAGTTTTCCGCCACCGGTGCTCTAGCCGTCTCAACGACTGTTTCATCGCGCTCAGCGCCGGGGAAAACCACGGGGCTGTCCGGGCTCCATGCAATCTGAGAGGGCGCTTCGGAGCCAGACAGTCAATAGCGCTGGTTAACTCCGCATTCCAGCGGGCCACCAGGGAATCAGCTGAAAGGCCATCGACATGGGATAAAACATCCCCTACCACTCTCTGGAAGCCAATTGGATCCATTAAGTAGCGGGGGCGGACCATCCGAATAAGTCCCACCTCCCTGCAGAGGGGAAGGGTTGTGGAGAAGTCCAGTTGCACCAGAAAGTGATCTGACCATGGCACTTCTTTTGTTTCGCTTTTACTTAATGTCAGATCACCAACATCCATAGAGGTAAACACCAAGTCCAAGGCATGTCCGCGGCTATGAGTTGGGCCAGACTTATTCAGGGACAGCCCCATGGTGGCCATGCTTTCCACGAAGTCCTGAGCGGCACCTTGTAAGGTCGTATCGGCATGGATGTTAAAATCCCCTAAGACAACCAAGCTAGGTGTCTCCAGGAGCACATCCGACACGACCTGAAGCAGCTCGGGCAGGGAATCCTTGGTGCAGCGGGGAGGTCGGTACACCCAAAGGAATCCTGTACTGCCCCTATTGCCCAACTTCCAGAACATGCACTCAGAAAACTCAGTCTTACCAATAGGACGCCTGGTGCAAACAATCTGCATCAGTTCCTGCCTCTGGGAATGTCCGCCACCACTTCTGCCTCCAACCCTCTCCTTGTTAGCAAGTCATCTCATTCTTCTCTCCCCCCCCCCTCCCCGAGAAGTAGGGCTGGCAGAGTGAGCAGGGAGTGGCAGCAGCTGAGTGCAAGCCAGACTTGGGCCAGCGTGCTCAAGGGAAAGGAGCTGTGGGAGCTACACTTAGGGCGGCTTTCATTTAAGTCGAGGCGTCTGGGCTTCTTTGAACACCCATTCTTCAAACCCTCACCCCAGCCTTTGGAGTCAACACAAAGCTGTTGTCTTCATAACCTTCTGGCTTGCTGCGCAAGGAGGGGGACATGTGGCTGTGCAGATGCTGTTGGACTCCCAGCCCTGGCAGACCTGGGTTTGATGGGGGCTGCATTCTCACAACCTCTGGAGGGCAACAGGCTTATCCATCCTCACCGTAATGCTGCACACAGAGTATATTTTAATCTCAGTGCATAGCTAAACTCTGGAATTTGCTCCCACCAGAGGCATTGACGGCGACCCACCTGCATGGCTTTAGAACATTAAATCAATTCATGGAGGATGAAGCTGTCAGTGACTCCTAGTCATGAAAAGGGACGCGGGTGGCACTGTGGTCTAAACCACTGAGCCTCTTGGGCTTGCCGATCGGACGGTCGGCGGTTCGAATCTGCGCGACGGGGTGAGCTCCCGTTGCTCTGTCCCAGCTCCTGCCAACCTAGCAGTTCAAAAGCACACCAGTGCAAGTAGATAAATAGGTACCGCTCTGGCGGGAAGGTAAACGGAGTTTCTGTGCACTCTGGTTTCAATCACGGTGTCCCGTTGCACCAGAAAGGGTTTAGTCATGCTGGCCATATGACCCGGAAATCTGTCTGTAGACAAGTGCCGGCTCCCTCAGCCTGAAAGCGAGATGAGCACTGCAATTCCATAGTCGTCTTTGACTGGACTTAACTGTCCAGGGGTCCTTTACCTTTGCCTTTTTACCTAGTCATGATGTCTAAGCTCCACCTCCACTGCCAGAGGCATTATGCCTTTTAATACCAGCAGAGAGAGTGGCTGTTGCTCCTGGGTCCTGCTTTCAGGCTTCCCACAGGTATCTGGTTGGCCACTGTAGGAACAGGATGCTGGACTAGATGGGCCATTGGCCTCATCCAGCAGGGTTCTTCTAATGTGGCTCTGCACTCAGGGAGAGTTCTGGTGTCAAGTGTAGGTGTCAGGGACTGGACTGAGGAGGAATGGTGGAGACTGCCCCACCCCCTCCTGCACCACACAGAGAAGAGGAAGACGGTGTAGATTTACAACAGTGGTTTGCAGAAGGTCACGGCTCAGAGATAGATGAGGGACAAAGCTGGGGGGAAATGGGAGAAGAGCAGAGTTGGGGAAGCAAAGCCGGAGCAGCTGGCTGACACGTTATCATTAGAAAGCATTCCACACCTCCCCTTCTCCCAGAACCCAGCAAGCATTGAAAGTAAGAGAGCAAAGAGTTAAGAGGCAATTGGCCCTAAAGAGACACCGTAATGTGGATGGTGCTGTTGACGATTGAGAAGTGAAGAGGGGGTGGAGATTACTCTGAGCAATGCCATTGCTCCAAGAGGCTGCCTTTCTAAGCCTCTCTCTGTGAATATTGAATAAAGGACTTTGGTAAGAGTTTTTTTTGTCTATTTATCCCTGGCAGGCTGCCTGGGGTTGGGGGGGGGGGCGGGATCAGATTCCCTGATGCCTGACAGTAGGGCACATAGATGTGACTTGGCCGAAACAGACTCACAGGCCTATTTAGACCAGTGGAGCAGAGGTTCCTCCCTCCAGCACGATGAGATTCTCTTGGCTTTAGTGTTCCCGGCTACCATAGGAGCCAACTCCTAGGGGCTGAGGTCCCTTTGCCCCCCTCCTCCCAATAAAATATTTGAAGGGAGTGAGACTCCCAAAAAGTTGATGGGCAGTGCCATTCAAATGGGGTGCATGTGCCGCATCTTGTGATTGATTACATAGGGCGGGTCTTACCTGCCCCCCCCCAATTTATGCAAGTTGGCATCCCTGCCAGCTGCTTTCTGCATGTTTCATGCTTGTGTTGCTGAATCGGAGGTTTACAGGACCGGGGTTTTAAGGAAAGGACACACCCATTTCCAAGCAACCCTAATGATTAAGGCTTAGTCATGTGAAAAATGACCATCACCGTTCTCTCTTGGGGAAGAGATCGGGAACTCTCGGGTACTGGCTTTTCTTTTTTTGCATATGTGCCGAACGCTGTCATCTGATCGCAATGTTAATTACAGCCAATGGCACGGAGCCTGGGTGGCTGGCAGCTCTCTCCGTAGCAAAGTTTCGTGGCGTGTATGAAATGCACTGGGGGGGGGGGGAGAAGGACCAACAGGCTCACAGACTAAAATGTCATGTGTAACCAAGCTTGCAGTGTTAAGCAGAACTCAGAGAAATGAATCCGTCAAGAAAATACGCTGACCCTGTTCTATTTGGCTCTGCAGTAATTGGAAGGGGCTGGCGAGGGGGGCAAAGGTAATATAGATGGCACTGGCTCTTTCTTCTATCAGTGTGTCGCTGGTGCAGCCATGAGACTGGGAATATACTGTGAGCACAGGCAATGTGATACTCAAATGCTCAGCACACTTGACCTAGAGAGTTGAGCTTCTTCTTTTTTGGAGGGGGGGGATAGGTTCCCAAAGACAATAGGTTGTATCCAACTAATTTAGAATCTATCCATTGAAATTATTAGTCTTAAATTAGTTGTGTGCATTAAGGGCCGTAGCTCCATGGCAGAGCATCTGCCTTGCATGCAGATGGTCCCAGGTTCAATCCCCGGCAGCTCCAGGTATGGCTGGGAGAGACTGATACTCTAGTTTCTCTTCAAATCATATACATCTTTTTTTCTTTTGTGGAGAGACCCCTGTCTGAAACCCCTCCACTTGTAATAATATCCAGATTTGAAGCTGCAATATTTGGATTTGAAGATTGGAACAAGTATGGGTTTATAGAAAATAGAATGGTTGGAAATTAATGAATGAATACTATATTTAGCTGCAGGACAGAGAACTGGAAGTCTTTTTTATCTTTCTTTATTTATTTTATCTCTCTCTTTCTTCTTTCTTTCTTTCTTTCTTTCTCTCTCTCTTCTTTCCTTTATTTCCCTTTATATTTTATTTTTTTTCTTTCTGCCTCTGTTCCTTTTTATATTAAACAATCCCTTTTATTTCAGTATATTATAAAAAATATACATTGTACTGGGTATGAACTTTTGTATATCTTTGGCCAAGTATCAATAAATAAACTGAAACCCTTCCACTTTTGACTAAACCCCAATGCCTATTCAGATGTTACCTGGGTGTAGGGGGTGTAGGACTTGGCAATATTGAGGGAAAGCAGGACCATGCATCTGGCTGGTGTCCCTTTCCTCTCAACAGCCATGTCTCCAGAGAAGCATCTACATGTCAGCAGCTTCTGATGTATAAACACTGATGATCAGGATATCCATAGTGCCTAGGTGCTCTCTTGAAGGCATCCCTCTGGAATGTGTGAGCATCAGGGAGCAGACTGAGTGGGACAACCCATCTCAGGACAGGGCAATCAGGACCAACCATTTACATCTGATCACACATAGCTCTGCACATGAGCAGAGCCTCAGTTTCCCATTATGTCCAGACTCCAGGAACTGTGGCTTATTCTAACTCTAGTTTGTTAAAACAAACTGGGGTTGAATCATGGCTCGATATCCTGGTTTGTTAACCAGTGCATGTCATTTAAATCACATCTAACCATGGTTCTAGTTGTTTAGCTGAACTGGGACATCAGCTCAGTGATACGTCTAGCAGCCTTGCAAGAAAGACACTGCTATTGTCCTCTTGCATTGGTAGTTTGAAGCAGAGAGGAGGACTCGACTAAAGTTAGCTAGCAGGTGGCTCAGGCAGGATCTGAAGCCAAGGCATGATAGCTCACATATTATTTTACCTTTAACATGTCTAAGTCATGCATCACCAGAATAGATCCCAGGCAGTAACAACAGCAATAATAAACTATAATAAAAGCTGAAGTACGAAATGAGCCACAACACAATAAAAGCTAAAAGACAACAGCTAAGACCAAAAAGCTGACCAAAGACAAGTGAAACTCATTCCTTGTCACTGGAGAAGACTGTAGCGCATCTGCTTTGCACACAAAAGCTCTCAGGTTCCATCCTCAACATCTCTAAGCAGAGCTTGGAGAGACCGTGGTCTGAAGTCCTGAGTCACTGCCAGTCAGTGTAGACCAGGCATAGGCAACCTTTGGCTCCCAGATGTTTTGGAACTACAACTCCCATGATCCCTGACCACTGGCCCTGTTAGCTAGGGATCATGGGAGTCATAGTTCCAAAACATCTGGGAGCCAAAGGTTGCCTATGCCTGGTGTAGACAATAAGGAGCTAGGTGGACCAGTGCCCTGTTAATGCAGGATTGCCAATGCCTCTGACAGCCACTGTTCGACAGCAAGGGGCCGCATTCCCTCACTAGCAACTTTCCAGGGGCAGCATGCAATTGGTGAGTGGGGGGACAAGGGGGGAAAGTGGGTGGGGCAAAGGCTGCCACTCTTTCCTTTGAACAGTGGGGTACATTCCTGCCACACCATAGTCAGATGTTTACACACACACACACACACCTCCATCCTCCATCCAAGCAACAGCTCCTTTCACAGTTCAAGGACACATTCCAGCCAGGCAGAAGCATTCGAGGGGAGTGCAGAGCAGGACTGGTGAGAGATGAGGTCTTAGAATAGTATTGGGGAGAAGCTTGGAGAGTGACATTTGGCCTTCATGCCTGAGGTTCCCCACCCCAGTTGTGGAAAGAAGCATGTCAAAATGTCCACCTGATCCCCAGGCTGAGCCAGCCCTCACACAGCTATGGGCTTCCCAACATCCACCAGCAGCTTTTCCAATAAAAATGCCCAAAGCAGCAGTAATTTCTCAAGATTTCAATCACAGAGTCCTACCAAAATGGATACCATGACCTAAAACCTCTCCTCCTCTTCTGCAAGCATAAAGGAGACCAAACGATCGGTTCAGAAAGGCCTGCGTCAATATAAGTCTTGATCTGGCAACAAGCAAGGCAACTGGACAAAACAGGGGAAGGCAAAACAGATGCCATTGTGGAGCAGAGCCTCTCCAGATGAGCAGAGGGAATAGGGGTGGGGATGAGAATAATTCAGAAGCAGGTAATCAAATTCCTGATTTGAGTCAGGAAATGATCCCTGATCATTGGCTATGCTGTCTGAGACCAGTGGGAGCTGGTATCCAGCAACCTTTGGAGGGTTACAGGTTTCCAGTCCCTGCTCCGAGTCCACACAATGGCTCCTTCCTGGACATTGGCTGTCAGCTGGGTGCAAGCAAACCCAGTGGCTAGAACAAGGTAGAACATTTGCATATTCAATTAGTAATCAACAAGAGTTGATGGGGCTGAGGGGAACAGGGGCCTTAGCCCAGTGGTAGAGAATGCATGCCTTGTCTGCAAAAGGTCCCAGCTTCAGTCCCCAGAATGGGCTGGGAAGGACCCCTTTCTGAGACCCTGGAGAGTCACTCCCAATCTGTGTTGACAATGTCAAACTAGATGGACTCATCCTAAGGCAGTTTCACAGGCTGTATATTTCTCTCCTTCTAACAGACGGATCCTAAGCACATTATGCAGAAGTACGTTCCGCTGAAACCAGTTTAGCTTATTTTCAAAGAGTGTGTTCAGGTATGAGCGTGTAAGCCCATTAGCTATGGAAAACTCCTTAGCTGCTCTGCACAGTAGTATGTGAATGGGGATTGGGTCTGCAGTGCTGAACGGATAGCTCCTTCTCCCTCAAAACTCTTCCTAGCTGTGGTTGGTGACTTGAGAAAAAGACATCAGAATCCAGAAAACTCAGAAGCTAATGGGTCTTATGACAAAGCAATTGTCGTTCAACCACCATTGTCTAATAACATATCTGGATAGGGCTGTCACCATGTTTGCCAATATCTGAGGGATTAGGAGACAGCTTTTGATCTAACAAATGTTTAATATACTAAAAGGGGGAAAGAAAGAAGGAGTTTTGACATAGCAGAGGTGCAAACATTTGGCACTGATCCATTTATATATAATTTAATCTAATCTAATGTAAGTTGGATCCAAGTGTGGATATGATTCCCAATTTTTTTAAATTTTCTTTGTGCCAAGCTGGGGAAATGTTTTTTATATTAAAAAAAATTAGCCTCTAAATTATTTTTAAAAAATTGTTTTCCCCCTTCTTCCTCCCCATCCTCTTTTCCTTGTGTGCCCTGTCTTTTTAGATAGCTCATGGGGAGGGATTGTCTTGTTTAAACTGTTTAAGGCACTCTGGAAGGTGGGGTTGAAGCACTCTAAAATCTATACTGGAAAGTGATGCAGGAAAATCGCTCATTTCAGGGATGGGGAATTTGTGGCCCTACAGCTTGTTAGACTCCAGCTCCTATCAACCCCATCTAGCATGGCCAATGCTCAGGGGTGGTGGCAGTAGGAGTCTTGGTGGTTTCTGCAAGGCCACAGGATTCTCATCCCTGATTTTTCCCAATGTATCTTTTCTCTTACGACCACAGGCTAATGTAGAACTGAGCTGAGAGTTCTCTATGAACAACTTTCATCTCAAGATGGTGTGTGTGTGTGTGTGTGTGTGTGTGTGTGTGTTGAAGTTATAATGAAACCCCTGGCTGATTTTGAGAGTGCGGGGGCTGGCAAAATTGACAGAAAGCTACAGAGCCTTATCTCTGTGCTACTGGCAGGCATTCTCTTTTAAAACTTAGTTTTGCATCCATGGAGATCCACCTGGGTGCCTTTTCTTCTACCCAGAATTCCAAAGGGGATTCCGAGAGGAGAAAAATGGTGGCTCTGCTCTTGCAGCAACAGGTGATGGCAAAACTAAGTTTCAGAAGAATGGGGGGCGGACAGGGAACCTCTAACAACACTGACAGCAAGCAGGTAGCACCCCAAAAATTGATGAGAATTTCACTCGCCTCCAGGGAATGAAATTCCCCACTCGTGCTCCCTACCCATAAACAGGCTGTCAATTTGTGTGGGAGGCACAAGTTATCTGACCTCACTTCTCTTTGCATATGGTGAAGCAGATGTTTTGCATGCAGAAGCTCCCAGGTTCAATCCCAGAGAGGGGTTAGAAAGACCTCCATCCAATAGCCAAGGCGACCAGCTTTCACCAACCTGGTACAAAACACCAGGAGGGCCCCAGGTTTGCAAAGGCTGGTGTCAACAGTCCTGAAGCAGACAGACCTGTTGTCTCTTCTTTTGAATCAGATGCTCTTTTGGTCTAACTAAATGTCAAGTGGCTTTTAGACTGGGGTATTTCTCAGACTTACTTGGGAGACGTCAGGGATTGAACCCGGGACCTTCTGCATGCAAAGCATGTGTTCTCCGCCTGAGCTGTGGACCTCTCCTACCCTTCAATTCACCAGACTTGTAAAGAGGAGCAATGAAGCAAAGACAGATGCAACCCTGGCCCCAGGGTTGAGCCAGGAGGGACTCAAGGAGGGACTCAGTGTTTATACATTGAGCCACCCCACTTCAGATTAAGCCCCGTGATGCAGATCCCCCCAGCCCCCCTTCATCCTGGCTCCTCCAGGCCAGTCGCAGGAGCAGAGGAGAGCCATGCAACACGTTCCCTTGAAGAAGCACCACAACAAAGCCCCAGAAAGCAGCCCACGCACACCTTGCTTCGAATCACCAAACGCACCGCCACCTTTTCCAGCCCTCCATCTCCACACCACCAACCAGACAAGCAGCCCGGTGGTCAAACCAGCCAGGCTGCCCCCTGCCTCCATTTGCCTGCCAGTCCTGACTGACACAGACACCGAGAGAGCGAGCGAGCGAGAGAGATGTTCGTGGTGCTGAAAGTGACCTCATTTTGCCTTGGGAAGCGGATCCCCACCAAGCGACCTTGAGTGCCAGCTCCTATTAGCCATGCTTCAGAAAAGTCCCAAGCTCAGGGGCGGGGGGGCGAAGAGAGAGAGAGAGAGAGGAACAACGTGGAGGATTGCCGACATTTCTCAATAAATACACAAACAGGGGAAAGAAATGGGGGGAGCCTCCTTGCTCCACAGGCACAGCCGTGTTGCACTAGCTCCCTCCACCCCACCCAGGCCAAAGGAAGAGCGCCAAAGAGCCTGGCACGAGGAGCGATGGCTGGTGTCTGGGGCGAGCGATCTCTTACCTTGAGGAGCAAAACAAAGAGCCACAGCCGGGAGAGGCAGCTCATCGGGGCGCCGCTGCTGCTCCGTCCCTGGGCGAGATGACCCCTGACCATTGGAAAGGAGAGGCGCGGGGGAAGAAAGACCCTGAAGCAGAGCCGCCACGCCGCCTGGATGTAAAGCTCCGGCAGCAGGCAGAGCCCCGGGAGAGCCCAGAAAAGAGACGAAGCGCCTGCAGAGAGACACACAGAGGCAGCCGGAAGGTGTGTTTGTGTGTGCGCGCGCGCGCGCCTGTGGGCTCGTCTCTCCAAACTGGGGTAACAATGGCGAGCCTTCTCCGAGCTGCGGCACCGTCAGATCCGCAGCGCAGCCTTCCCGTCTGGCTGGAGGAGACCCATCTCCTCTTTCCTCCCTCCTCGCTGCTCCCCCCCTCCTCGCTCCTCCTCTTCCTTTATGGCTGGAGAAGTCTGGGGTCTCCTTCCCCCTCCCCCTTCTTCCTTTCCTCCCTCAGTCGCAGCTCCGACGGCTTAAATGGCCGGGGAGCCGTCCGGGGACCGGCGATCGGCGCTGGCCAGCTGCTAGCTGCCTCCTTCTCGTGGCGAGGCGCGCCTTTCCCCTCCGCCGCTGCCGCCCGCGCTGGCTGTCTCGGAATGAATGGAGCGCCTTCATGCCAAGCACGCCGCTGAAAGCGACGAGGAGACGCCCTCTACCTCGCGGGAGCCTCCGCCCTTCCCTGCGCTCCGCCCCCTCCTGCCTTGACAGAGCCATACATACCCACCCCACAGCCACGCACAGGCCAGTTTCCAAGGGCATTAGCTCGCCTACGGAGTCGTTATATACCCATCACCTGCTTGGATTTCCTGGCCCCCCGCAGGTACCAAGCCCAAGTCCTTTCCTTCTGCGTTTACTACCCTGGATGGAAAGATACCTTCCCTAGGCTAGACATGTTCGTCAGGTGTACTGGAAAGCAAGTCTGGAGAAGCCTACAGTAGATGACAGCTAGCCTGTGGCCACTGCGAGATGAAGATGCTGGACCAGATGGGCCACTGGCCTGATCCATCCGGCTCATTTTAGGTTCTTATGGGAATGCTTTCAGTCCCAGGTTCTGCTTGTGGGGGCACAGAGGTGGACAGAAGTTAGCTCCACCAGTTCCATCATCCTGGGCATGGAGCCTTGGGGGTGAAACAGAGGGACACTGCACCTATTATTTAGAGTGGTGTGAGAGTGAGAGGCAGGGGCGTCAAATTTTGGGACCCCACAATGGGCAGGGCTCTTCTTGTGCACAGGTAGGATGCTGGCCAAGAAGACCTGGGTCCAAGGTGCCGAAATCCCAATGGAGCAGAAAAAACTACTTATGTACGTGACCATGGCTTTGCAGATGTTATTGGCCCAGAGATTGAAAGAAGATAAAGTCCCTACCAGAGAAGAATGGCAGGTTGAGTTGATGGATTATGCCGAAATGGCAAAAATGAAATGAAATGGCAAAATGAAATGAAATGGCAAAAATGACTAGAAAAATCAGAAATCAGGAAGAGCAAACTTTTAAATAAGGAATGGGGGAAAATTATAATTTATCTTAAAATTTATCTTAAATTTATCTTAAAAACCATTGTAAACAGCTAAAATCATTAGTAGGACTGGTGAATTTTGGACATAATGGAGATGTAAAAGATCTGAATTATTATAAAAGATGCAGGAGGAAACGATTAACAATAGGACCCACAAAGGGGGAGGAGGGAAGTCCAGGAGATTCCTCTCTCTCTCTCTCTCTCTCTCTGTGTGTGTGTGTGTGTGTATGACACCTGGGTCCACCAAATCTCCAAACAACTGTGACATTTATTGGTGTGGGGTGGAGCCAACTCTCAGCTTAGTTGTAATGTAGGGTGTACAAGAGAAGTGTGGGGTGCCAGTTCTGAAATATTGCACGTCTCCTTAGGAACATAGGAATTTGCCTTACACTTTTGGTTCATATTGCCCATTAACCCCAGCTCTCTCAATTCTCTCCCAGCCCTACCTGAAGATGCCAGCGAATGAACCTGTATCAAGATGTGGGACTCTTTCATTCATTTTAACCTTCCCAAGAGTGAGGTGGTGATTGATTGATTGACTGACTGACTGACTGACTGACTGAACAGCTTCTCCAAATGAAAAACAGCTTACTCAGCCCTTATATTTGAATCCCGAATGGAAAGTCAGAAGAGGAAGTGTGAAGATGCCTGCGGAGGGGATTAAAGACAGCATATATTAGGAAAGGAGAAAGAGAGAGGACACCACCTTGAGCTTGGAAGGAGAGGTGGGATATTTTATTAATTAATTGGGATTGGGTGAAGTAAATGGCTCAGTGTGTCTTTTACCACTTCTACAGTGGGATAGAATCATAGAATCATAGAGTTGGAAGAGACCACAAGGGCCATCCAGTCCAACCGCCTGCCAAGCAGGAAACACCATCAAAGCATTTCTGACAGGTGGCTGCCAAGCCTCCACTTAACCTCCAAAGAAGGAGACTCCACGACACTCCTTGGCAGCAATTTCCACTGTCGAACAGCTCTTACTGTCAGGAAGTTCTTCCTAATGTTTAGGTGGAATCTTCTTTCTTGTAGTTTGAATCCATTGCTCCGTATCCGCTTCTCTGGAGCAGCAGAAAACAACCTGTCACCCTCTTCTATATGATAGCTCTTCTCCAGGCTATAGAACCTTCTCTTCTCCAGGGATAAATCAGGCCCCCTAGGTGAAAAGAGACAAAACTGAAAATTATTCTACTTCAACTTTTGTATGAGCTACAGCCTCCCATGATTTTTTTTTAAAAAGATTTTTATTGATTTTCAAACAAGACAGACACAAACAAAACATATAATATAACACTGTCCCTTCGTTTTCCCTCCACCCACCGGTCCACTTCTGCCACCAGTGGAACCCGTGTGCTTTAAGAATCAAAGGAGGTGGAGTGACTGGATAACAGCTTTGCGAAGAGAAAGACGTGGTGAAGAGAAGGGAATTGGTGAAGAGGGGAGAAGGAGGTGGTTTAGAGGAAATTTGAAGAAAATGGCGATTTTCTGTTCTTACCAAGTTGCTTGAACAAACTTCCGTCATCTTCAAGGAAGTGAAGAACTTTGAGAATTGTGAAGGAGTGACATCTAGTGGCCAAACACCCTAACGACATCCCAGTTTCTCACCACACTCTGAGCTTGTACTTTGCGATCTTTAATACCCCCAGAGGGAAGCAACGGAGTCCTAGACCCCCCCCCCAACCCTGAACTCTGAAATTTTCCTAAGTTTGAACACCTTTGTCTTAAACCTCAGCATAAAACCAATGACATATTAGAGTCCCCATCGAGGAGACTCCCACAAAAGAAGGCCTGGGCTCAGCTGTAAACGCCACGGAGAACCTGAGGAAACACTGGACATTTGTGCAAGGGAATTTTAAAAGTGGGAAGAGACATAGGATCATGGGATCCAAAACCAGAGCAGCAACGGTGGCTGGAAGACGCCAATCTCTTGCGAATGACAACGACCTGTTAGGAGATGTCAAGGAGCTGATGACAGAGATGAATAAAACTCTAATTGTCGAAATAAATAAGACCCTAAATGAAAAACTAGACTCCGTAGAGAGCAAACTAGAAAACAATTCTAAGGTAATCTCCGAGTTGACGGGCCAAATCAAAGAACTTTTTGGCAAAAGCAAGGAAATGGAGAAAGCCGTGAAAGAGTTGAATGTCAAAGTTAATAATCAAGAGGATAATATAAGCAAATTGACAACGGAGAGCAGAGATTTGAAAAAAACTCAAGAACGAAATGATAAAGAGAGAAGGGACTTGATAAAAATGCAGGAGGAATTGGCGGACCAGCTTGCCTTAGTAGAGATGAGGCAGAAAGAACTGATCTTGAGGCTAAGAGGCGTACCGGAAAGACAAGGAGAAAGGATCGAGGAGAAATTAGTTAAAGAATTGGCAGAATGGCTACGCGTCAAAGAAGACGACTTGATGCTGGATGTCGATAAAGTTTACCGAGTAAGAGGTGACCGATCCAAGAAATTTAAAGGTCCGGGGGACTGCCTGGTATTTCTAAACTCCGGACTGCTAAAAGACAAAATCCTTCAGAGAAAAAAACAGGAATCTTTGGTGATAGAAGGCAAGACTATTGCTATTTTTAAAGAAATCCCAAAGAGGTTTAGACTTAAAAGACAAAAGTATAAAAGGCTGACAGACGCCCTAACAACGAAGGGAATTTGGTATGTGTGGGAGTTTCCCGAAGGTCTCACATTTACTTTCAAAGATAGAAGGAAAACAATTAAGAGTGTGGAAGACGCAGAAACTTTTCTGGAGAGAGCAGGGAGGGAACTTGTGGGGGGGGGGGAGAAGGAGGAGGGGAAGAGAATTGAAAACATAACAAGTCACTTAGTTTTGATTCTATGTGAAGCACCTATTGAGGCGGTGATGGGACGAATATAATTATTAGTAGTAGAAGTCTTTGTAGTGATTTTTCTTATATTTCTTCTTATTAAGATAATAACCATAGCTTTAACTATACGGACCTTTGTCGGCAAGGTGATGTCTCTGCTTTTTAAGATGCTGTCTAGGTTTGTCATTGCTTTTCTCCCAAGAAGCAGGCGTCTTTTAATTTCGTGACTGCTGTCACCATCTGCAGTGATCAAGGAGCCCAAGAAAGTAAAATCTCTCACTGCCTCCATTTCTTCCCCTTCTATTTGCCAGGAGGTGATGGGACCAGTGGCCATGATCTTGGTTTTTTTGATGTTGAGCTTCAGACCATATTTTGCGCTCTCCTCTTTCACCCTCATTAAAAGGTTCTTTAATTCCTCCTCACTTTCTGCCATCAAGGTTGTGTCATCTGCATATCTGAGGTTGTTGATATTTCTTCCGGCAATCTTAATTCCGGCTTGGGATTCATCTAGTCCAGCCTTTCGCATGATGAATTCTGCATATAAGTTAAATAAGCAGGGAGACAATATACAACCTTGTCGTACTCCTTTCCCAATTTTGAACCAATCAGTTGTTCCATATCCAGTTCTAACTGTAGCTTCTTGTCCCACATAGAGATTTCTCAGGAGACAGATGAGGTGATCAGGCACTCCCATTTCTTTAAGAACTTGCCATAGTTTGCTGTGGTTGACACAGTCAAAGGCTTTTGCATAGTCAATGAAGCAGAAGTAGACGTTTTTTCTGGAACTCTCTAGCTTTCTCCATAATCCAGCGCATGTTTGCTATTTGGTCTCTGGTTCCTCTGCCCCTTCGAAATCCAGCTTGCACTTCTGGGAGTTCTCGGTCCACATACTGCCTAAGCCTGCCTTGTAGAATTTTAAGCATAACCTTGCTAGCGTGTGAAATGAGCGCAATTGTGCGGTAGTTGGAGCATTCTTTGGCACTCCCCTTCTTTGGAATTGGGATGTAGACTGATCTTCTCCAATCCTCTGGCCATTGCTGAGTTTTCCAAACTTGCTGGCATATTGGGTGTAGCACCTTAACAGCATCATCTTTTAAAATTTTAAATAGTTCAACTGGAATATCATCACTTCCACTGGCCTTGTTATTAGCAATGCTTTCTAAGGCCCATTTGACTTCACTCTCCAAGATGTCTGGCTCAAGGTCAGCAACCACACTACCTGAGGTGTACGAGACCTCCATATCTTTCTGGTATAATTCCTCTGTGTATTCTTGCCACGCTTGTTTCCTCCAGTGCGGATGGTGGCCAATGGGCCACACGGCCTCTGGGCCAGGGAGGTGGCGGGAGCTGGGGAGCTGCCTGCACCCTGGCTGGGGCGGAGAGGGATCGGCAGCATGACCTGGGCTGGCAGCGGGACACTGCGCAGCAGGTGAGGAGCGGCGGGAAGCCTGGGCTGGTGGCGCTGTGGACCCTGAGCCAGAGCGAGAGAGAGCAGCTTGAGGAAAGGGAGGGGGCGCCAGAGGGACCTTTGCGCCACGGCGCTGGATTTGCTTAAGACGGCCCTGGTAACAAGAGGCTGTCTGGTTTTTTTCCAAGAGATTTGTATTTTACATCCCATAACAGGTACGTTTGACAGCTCTTTATATCTGTGCACTTTTCATAAGAAAGATGATTGGCAGCTCTCAAGTGGATGGCCCGTTGAGCGGTGCTGTTCATATTATTCTTATCATGCCTGGGAAAGCATCAAAATACATGGCACGGTCTGATGGCTTTCTCAAAAATTCAGAAGCGCACATTTTCAGTGTTTTTCCTTTTGACCTTTTGGACTTTGTTTTCCTAGCAATCCCAACTGCTCTCACATATCCCTTTTTAGGCTGATGACCGCAATAGCTGCAATCCTGGCCCAATGTAATCAGCAGGAGTTCTGCTGATTCATTTTCCTTTCTTTTTTTAAAAAAATTATTTTATATTTTTATTTAGTTTTAGGGAAAACACACACAGAAGAAAAAAACAAGAACCCAGGAACCTGCGCCATAGCCCTATAAAGGATGAATTGTGAAGGCAAAAGAACATGCTGAGTACATTTCAAGAACAAATATAATCATAAATAGCCATTGGTATTGAAGCTAATATGGAGAAAAACAAGGAATTAGGAGGAAACAGTAAATAACTAGTTACTTACAAGAGGGTAGCTCTAGACCAGGGCTGGCTAACAATAACAATAACAGTAACAATAAATTTATTATTTATACACTGCACATCTGCCTGGGTTTCCCCAACCACTCTGGGCGGCTCCCAACAGAATATTAAAATACAATAGTCTATTAAACATTAAAAGCTTCCCTAAACAGGGCTGCCTTCAGATGTCTTCTAAAAGTCTGGTAGTTGTTTTTCTCTTTGACACCTGGTGGTAGGGCGTTCCACAGGGCAGGCGCCCCTACCGAGAAGGCCCTCTGCCTGGTTCCCTGTAACTTGGCTTCTCGCAGCAAGGGAACTGCCAGAAGGCCCTCAGCACTGGACCTCAGTGTCCGGGCAGAATGATGGGGGTGGAGATGCTCCTTCAGGTATACTGGACTGAGGCCATTTAGGGCTTTAAAGGTCAGCACCAACACTAAAAACTTCCTGATACAGATGTCTTCTAAAGGTAAGATAGTTGTTTATTTCCTTGACATCTGATGGGAGGGCATTCTACAGGGTGGGCACCACTACCAAGAAGGCCCTCTGCCTGGTTCCCTGTAACCTCACTTCTTGCAGTGAGGGAACCACCAGAAGGCCCTCAGAGCTGGACCTCAGCGTTCCAGCTGAACGATGGGGGTGGACCACATGACTCATGCGCCAACATGAGCAAAGTAGACAAATTAACACCTTTTGCCTTCGTTCCATCCAAAGTTGGTCCTTCCTTAATCCACTCCTCCCTACCCTTAAAAAAAAACTTCATTATCTTTATATATTTATTTATAAATATATTATTGTGTTTTATTTATTTATATTTATATATAATGCGGGTGACACTGTGGGTTAAACCACTGAGCCTAGGGCTTGCCGATCAGAAGGTCGGCGGTTCGAATCCCCGCGATGGGGTGAGCTCCCGTTGCTCGGTCCCAGCTCCTGCCAACCTAGCAGTTCGAAAGCACGTCAAAGTGCAAGTAGATAAATAGGTACCACTACAGCGGGAAGGTAAACAGCATTTCCATGTGCTGCTGTGGTTCACCAGAAGCTGCTTAGTCATGCTGGCCACATGACCTGGAAGCTGTGTGCTGGCTCCCTCAGCCAATAAAGCAAGATGAGTGCCACAACCACAGAGTCGGTCACGACCGGCCCTAATGGTCAGGGGTCCCTTTACCTTATATATTTTTATTTAAGTCTTATAAGAAGAAGTAAGAGTGGCATGTAAGCCCTGTGCTCTGCTACTGAGAGATGGGCCTTCCTTGTAGGAAGGTGGTAGACCCACTGGGGGCATCTTACCATGAGCCGCCTAAAATCTGGAACAAGCACTAGGGGGTGCAGGGTGTTTGTTTAGTGTGGCAACCAGTTTTCTTCCCGCTCGCATGTGTCATAACTTGAGGCACGCAATGAGTTTGCAGCTCGAAAGATTCTCAACCACACTGGATCTGCAAGGAATGATGAGGTCTCCCCGTACATCAGTAATGTATCTAAACACGTAAATGCCTCATGACTTTTTACTGCTTACACACACACACACGAAACCTTGTCAGTTGCCACTTCAGCTTCTGATCAAAATCTAGCCACAATCAAGAATGAAGAGGAGGAGACACAGAAACAGAGCCTGGGGCATTATATATATATTTAAAAACCCATGCAGTATTCCAGTATGTTTCCATGGGCTCAGTTGGCAAGAAGAAGCAGGCAAATGGGGTAGGTGATTTTCTATTCTGGTGAGGCATTGACCCTCTCTTCAACTCTCTGGATTACCTTGTACTAGCTATTTATCTCCCCCTGCTCTCTATTTGTATCATTCAAGGCTGTGTGTGCGGTCGATGGAAGACTGCTGAGGTCTTTCATCGTCAGCCCCCCCCCTTCACCTTCTGCAAATACAGCTGCTACAGTTGTTACATGAAATCATTAGGTCTACTTTGCAAGTTGTGTTTTGCACTTGGGTTTCTGCACCTGCTGTAGAGAGAAGTGAGGGGCTAACAAACCTAGCCCACCTAGGAGAAGGAAAACTCTGGTCCTAAACCTCTGCTGCCTTGTGGGATAGCTTCAGGAGAAGAATAGGCTAAGGATTAAACCCTTCACAAATCCAGAGTTCCTAAGACGGCTGAGTGGCACCTTGTACGCCTCCGTCCCACAACTCCTGCAGGCAAGCTGGTGCCAAACATCTTGCTCTGCTTTCCTTTGGACCACATCAGCGAGGCTGAGAGGGGAGTCTTGTCAACTGGGCAGCCCAGGTCCTCCATACACAGTGCCCAGGCTTGTGCCCCAGGGAGGTCACTTGGCTGCTGCTAGCACAGCCGTTTGACTCCACCCTTAGAGGTGTACTCCATTGTCTCTCGAGACAAGACAGTTGCCATTACTGCCTCTAACAGTTGAGGTGCAGCATAGCAATCATGGCTAGTAATCAAGGCTGGCTGGCCAAAATCAGGGGCGTCACAATGGGGGGCGATGGGGGTGGTTCGCCCCGGGTTCCACTCTGGGGAGGTGCCACTTGGTGCCCCTGTGACGAGCAGTGTCCCACTCTCTCTTACTATCACTGCGACACAGGAATCCAGAGGGGAAAACACCCACCCTCCTCTCCTGCCGCCTCAAAAATAAACCCCCTTTTACTAATGGGTTTCTTAGTAAGGAGAGACTTCCAGCTTGCGTGGCCTGGTACCTTAAGAAACTCTAGGCTGTCCCACGGAATAACCTCTTGCCTACAGTAAAGGGTCTCCCTCAGTTTGATTCCCCACTGTAAAAGTTTGCCCTATGCACTCTGGCAACTTCTTGGCACCTCAGGTTACCCTTCTAAGCCTCCTCTGTGTAACTTCAGGACACAAACTGCCACCTCCCTGCCTGAGGTGAGTTTTGCCCTCTCTGGAGCCACCACGGCTGTGAGTCCTGGTACCTCGCTGGAAAAATAAAGACGGACCTTTTTGGCAAAACAGAGATGAAGTTTTATTGTGTTAAAAGCATAAGTGTTTCTTTAACGTGTCATGTATTTATTTGCCTTGTTCCAGTTGTACAAAAAAAAAACTCAGTCAAACATTTAACTTTAAGTTTTCCTAGCCTCTTCTCTCTCTTCATACAAGCCACCACACCCTCCTCCCTCTCCCTCCTAACTGACCAAACCGACACTCCCTCCTTTTAAACTGGGCACAGTCCCGCCCCCATCAGAATTCTATGTCAGTCAGGCTGCAGGTGGGTTAACTCTTTGCCAGCCGGGTAGGAATAAACGTTTCAAAAGTGCTTCAATTTGTCACAGCCCCCACCCCTGCGACTCCCAAGCCGAGCCTCCAGCCTCCCGGTAAAAAGTCCGCTCGCTTGGCGCGGTGCCCAGCAACTCCCAAGCCGAGTCTCCAGCACCGAGTGGACTTTTTACCAGGACTTTTTTTTACTGGAGTTTGTAGGTGGAGGCACACAGATTGGAGTCGCCGGGTGGGGATGTTGTTATGTAACATTCATGCATCGTTACGTAGCAACGCCGCACTCCCCCCCCCCCGGGTGCATGGCAATTTGCCGCCCCGGGTGTCACAGTGCCTCGCTACACCCCTGACCAAAATACCACTAGAGGAATTTCCACAAGGGGCATTCCAGGGGCAGGGAGGGTCTGAGCTAACCCTCCTGCCCTCACTTGAAAGCATTAGGTCCTATCCTGGCCTGTTCCAGGCTGGAACAGTGGTGCAACTGACTTGCCTTCTGCCCTAGTTAGCATGAGCAGTGAGGCTGTGGATGCAGGATTGAGCTGCCACTACATTACAACCCACCACTGCCCAGCCAGGGCTTTGACTGTCCCGTTCGGCTTGTTACAGGGAAACAGCACGGCATCCTCAAATCTGTCAGGGACGGACAGCAGGTTTCTGCTCGGTCAGCCTTGCCGAAATCATCAACACATAGCTAAACACACGGTTTTCCTTTTCAAACTGCCTGCTGACCTGCAAATCAAAAAAGTGCCAAATGAATTACGCAGCTATGAAATTAATCTCTCATTTGAAAAGGGCATCAATAACACAACAGAAACCCCCCCCCCCCCGGTAACATTTCTGGTCTAATTTAATATATATATGAATTTGAAAAGCTTAGCATAGCATGAAATTGCCTCCCATTTTCCGTTTTCATATAGCAGAATAGTACCAGTCCCAAGTATGAATGTGCTATGTGTTACAGAGATGCCTACAAGACTGTTTGAAGTGTGTTTCTCCAAGCAGCATCCCAGAATGGAAGGTGTTCCGAAACTGTCAGAGCAATCTGATGCTTTTGGACGGATGAGGATGCTCTGATGCACCCACCCAATCAGCAGCATGCAACTCACGCCGGGCAGCCAATCAATCAATACTGCATACAGTACATGTCACAATGACAAGAGGGAAGCCTCAGAAGAAACAAACAGTTTAAGCTGCAATAACTGAATGCAAATCTGTTTGTGAACTACCAGCGCCTGTCGGAGCAAAGTGTCCATTGACATTTTCCCAATATTGGGAAATTTGCAGTTATGAAATATTGAAGATCAAGGGTTCCTTGCACTGGAAATTGTATGGAGCTAAGAGTACCGCTGGGAGGAGCACAGAGAAGAAATGCGATGGTGCATCTACAGCAGCACAGCTGGATGCCTTCATCTGCCTCGGCTGCAACAAAACATGTCTCTCCCATGTCAGTCTCTACAGCCACAGCAGTAGATGCAACCATCCAACAGCTTGACCTCATCCCCAAAGGCACACTCCTTCCTTGTCTCCTGAGACAGACGGATGCCGACCAATCAAGAGTGAATACTCACCTTACTGTACACATTTGTCAGTATTTGCATCCTTAGTTTGGATGAACCTAGAGAGTAGTTCTTAATGATATAATTATCACTATACATCAGAAGTGCGTTTGGCACCTTCCTTGCATAGCTTTATATGTCTAAATCTGTATCTGTCGTGTGCCACTCAACCAATCAAAACCGGCCATCTGATCCTTTCTATAGTGGACTATATTCTAGCTGAAGATAGGAGGTGGGGAGGACTCTGGCTCTTCAGATGTTAGAATCACAGAATTGTAGAGTTGGAAGAGACCACAAGCATCATCTAGTCCGACCCCCTGCAATAAGGGATTTTTCACCCAAAGTGGGGCTTGAACCCATGACCTTGAGATTAAAAGTCTCATGCTTTACCACCTGAGCTATAAGGTCAGGGTGTCAGGCAGTGGTCTTCCTCCAGAGGGCAAAGGTTGTTCTTTCCCTCTTCTGTTGGCTTGGCAGATGGATTTTGACTGATGTAAATGGTATCAGAAAGCTTGCATTCATTTCCCCCCTTTCCGTATTCAGCTTTGCTCATTATTTAAGCCATCTGCATGGTTTCATCAAAAACATTCCTTGCCTCTGTTGGCATTTGGTCATAGAGTGACATGTTCCCTCCCGAGACGGGATTATTTAGATGAATATTCAAGTACGGGTGAGCGGATTTTCCCATTCTGTTACTTTCTTGTTCCACGGATTCCCTCTGCCTGCTTTCCACATTCCCAAACACAGATTTAGTTGGGGATATTTCTAAAATTTACCCCTGAACTCCAGCCTGCACATTTTGCTATAGCTTAAGAGTCGCTTGCGCTTGTCTGGCATCTTTTTCAACTCTACATTACCCAAGAGCATTGATAAAACACCATAACAAATTAATAATTGCATCAAGGTGACTTTTGTACAGTGTTTTATCAATGAACCCAAGTCCTCAGATGTTGTGTCCCTCTCATGTCACCCGGATTTTTCTGTGGTGGTACTCAATAAGTGGAACTCATTGCCCCAAGAGATTCTTTTATTTGTACTCTGCCAACAACTGAAAACTTTCCATTTTAAACATGTTTTTTTCTGATTCTATAACTACTAAGCAAATTGATTTGTGGCGCTGTCTCTTTTTGTTTTGCTGCTGTTCTTTGTTGTTGTTTAGTCGTTTAGTCGTGTCCGACTCTTCGTGACCCCATGGACCAGAGCAAGCCAGGCACTCCTGTCTTCCACTGCCTCCCGCAGTTTGGTCAAACTCATGTTCGTAGCTTCGAGAACACTGTCCAACCATCTCGTCCTCTGTCGTCCCCTTCTCCTAGTGTCCTCAGGACTGCTTATGATTTTTAACAGTTACATCATACATAGCTTTTATGTTTGCTTTTATATTTAAAGGCACGCCTACTTAATTCGCACTTTCCAATACAAAGCAAAACACAGCCACCAATTGAAATTTGCGTTTCTCCAATACAAAGCAGTGCAGTTCTCCAGCCAAGTACATACTAGTGCATATATTAGTGAAAACGACATACCCCCCCCCCAAAAAATGCATCACATTACAGGAAAATATTTTGCAAAAATGTGTATATTAGGCAGAATTGCATGCAAAAGAATGCTTATATTAGAAATTTGCAATAAAATGCTGGTGAATTTTCACAATAACTTTTCTGCAAGATAAAAAAAGATCTCCAACTGATGTGGAAATGTGAGAGCTGAACTCGAGACTGGAAAAATGAGAAACTGACCCAAAAAGCTGTAATGGAAAGATTCACTCATCCCTATACACCGGCTCCAAATCTCCAAACGCGGTTGCAGGTTCCCCGTCTATCCATCAATGCTTATGAACGACAAAGATGTTCAGAAGCCATTCTTTAATTATTCCAAGGACATCATCTGCAAAGGGGGGGGGGGACAACGGAATGTGGCATAGAAAAAGAAATCAATATTAATGCGCCACATTAAATTAGATCAACCCCGGATTACCAAAGACATTCTATTCCATACAGTATCCTGCACATTTAATTTGTGGTTTGCTTTTCTGAATAAATTAGCACCGTCACAGTAGAATTAATTAAATTGGCATTAAAAATATATCAGCTGCTTAGTATTCTTCTGCGAGAAAGACGGGGTGGGTGGGAAACCCTGCAATGAATGTATCGCGCCCCTAGGAATAGGAATGTCATTAGCAACTAAGAGAAATTAAAGAATGCTTGTGCACACTTGGGTGACATTTACAATTAAAACCATTCACTCAGCGGGATCTCTTTATTAACTCATCATCCTGGGGAAGCTTTGTTGAATTTTGAAGAAGGGACAGAGGGACTGAAAGACCTTTCAAAGATGGGTGTGCATCCTTAAAAACCTTGCCAGGCTGTGACTAGAATCCAGTTTAGCCCTGACATGCTAGCTTTCTATGTGCGGGGATTATTATTGCCATTCTTTCTTTTTATCTAGGACCATTCAAATATATGTCTCAACTTTGCAGTCTGAAATGGTGCAGCCAGGCACGGGGTCACCACCTGGGAAACCGAGAGTCAAAACAGGATATTTGGAATAAAGCTTGAAAACACTTCTACCTCTTGTTTGATTATCAGAATCAGATATAGATCCAGGCTTAGTTACCTTTAAAGTAAGAACGGTAACATTACCAAGCCTTCCCTTCACTTAGTCAAAGTTTCCCATTGGATCTACCCTGAGCATGACTTTCAGTGCAATCATAATCATGTCTACTCAGAAGTAAGACCTATTGAATTCAATGGAGCTTGCTCCTAGGTAGGTTGCAGCCCAAATTTGGGTCCAACCATATCTCTCTGGCTGCACACAAAAGGATTGCCTTTCTGGAAGGTTCATTTAGCTCCACATCCCATTTCCATATTTGATCACATAAACTAACAGTTGTGAAATGTCATGAGCAGAACACGGTGGCAATGTTTGGGGGGACTCAGGTGGCGCTGTGGGTTAAACCACAGAATCTAGGGCTTGCTGATCAGAAGGTCGGCGGTTTGAATCCCTGCAATGGGGTGAGCTCCTGTTGCTTGGTCCCTGCTCCTGCCCACCTAGCAGTTCGAAAGCACATCAAAGTGCAAGTAGATAAATAGGGACCGCTCCGGCGCGAAGGTAAACGGCGTTTCCGTGCGCTGCTCTGGTTCGCCAGAAGCAGCTTTGTCATGCTGGCCACATGACCCGGAAGCTGTCTGCGGACAAATGCTGGCTCCCTCGGCCTATAGAGTGAGATGAGCGCCGCAACCCCAGAGTCGGACACGACTGGACCTGATGTTCACGGGCCCCTTTACCTTTACCTTTAGTCAGAACAGTATAGCAACAGATATACTTTGGAACTCCCTGCCCATTGAAATTAGGCAGGTGCCTTCACTGTATTATTTTGGGTGCCTGCCAAAACCCTTTTGTTCCAGCAAGTTCCCCAGGCCTATAATTTTGACAAATGATTTTACTAGGTAGGTTGTTGTTGCTGGGATCTGTTTGTCTCAGGAGACAATGAAAGAGTGTGTCTTCAGGACTGAAATCAAACTGTTGGAGAGTTATGGCACCTGTTGTGGTTGTAGAGACTGATAAGCGATCCTAAAAGTTACTGGTTTTACTTTATCTTTTGTTTTAACATAGCTTGCTTTTAAGGTTTTATTCATTTATTTATTTGGTCTTTTAAAGGTAAAGGTAAAGGGACCCCTGACCATTATGTCCAGTCGTGACCGACTCTGGGGTTGCGCGCTCATCTCGCATTATTGGCCGAGGGAGCCGGTGTATAGCTTCCAGGTCATGTGGCCAGCATGACAAAGCCGCTTCTGGCAAACCAGAGCAGCACACGGAAACGCCGTTTACCTTCCCGCTGTAGCGGTTCCTATTTATCTACTTGCATTTTGACGTGCTTTCGAACTGCTAGGTTGGCAGGAGGTTGGTCTTTTATTTGGCCTTAAAAACTGCTTAGAGATCTTTTGTTCTAGTAAGCGGTATATACCATATTGGCCCAAATATAAGCCACACCTGAATATAAACTGCACCTTTAAAATTCAAGGGGGAGGGGAGAGAATACCCGAATATAAGCCGCTCCCTTAAAATTCTGTAGGCACTCACATCCGTTCCATTTCACCATGTGTCTGTTTCAGCAGCGATATCGTAAAAGCCAATTTTTGTAAGGTCGTGAATTAAAGCCGCACTTTAACTTTTCACGGTCAGAATTTGAAAGGGGGGGGGGAAGGGTGAGGCTTTTTTGTATTGTATTGTAAATACAATATTGTAAAAGCAAATCAATAACTTTTGATTCTGATATGGATGAGGGCCAATTGCATGGTTCCCCCCCCCCCCGTGGTTATGAAACAGCCAAGATTACAAAAACAAACATCAAAATAAATACAGTATTAAAAACAAGACTAAAAGCAATTGTGCATAAATGAACAGATCCAATTCAGCCCTACTTCAAAATATGCAGAAAATTAAGGTCCAAAGGTCTGCATAGATATAAAAGTTTTTTGCCTGGTGTCTAAAAGCAGATAGTGATGGTACCAGGTGTGCCTCGCTGGGGACAGCATTCCTCCAACAGGGAGCCACCACCAAAAAGGCCCTTTCTGGTGTCACTTTGCTTGTGGGGAGGCACAGAGACGGATCCATGCACTACATATTGAGTCACTGAGTTCCACCTATTAATACTGCACTTCCTTTTATTTGCCTTGAAACTACTGCCTGACACTCTTGCTGACTGACCCACCCAGAAGTCATGTCTCCCTGCTGCTTGATAGGAGAAGAGGCTGTAAAGTCAGCTCCTAGCCCTTCCTATCAAACAAGTAAACAAGCCTATTGTAGCCTGCATTTCAATCAGCTTAAAGAAAGCCCCTTGGACAGGCAAAATATGGTTTCATTCAATCAGCCGAAGCGAAGCCCGACCGAGATCTCCTCTGAAGGCTTTGCAGCTTAAAATCCCGGGGGGTGGGGGCATAGCAATTGTTTCCAGAGACAGGAAGACAGTCTGGCGAATAAAAAGGCCTGGGTGACATTTCCCCCAAATATGAATGTAGATGGCAAGTGGGATCTACAACAAAATGTTGCAGTGCTGCTGCTCAGTGTTTCAGGGCACCTCCATACGGCCAGCAATTTGAAGAAAGGATCATTCTAAGCACTGGGAAATGTAGCTTTGTGCAGTTAAAGAGCCCATGCAGATTGCTGGGGTTGTGGGGTTTGTTTGTTTTTGCAGGTGTGTCCTGCAACATGCCACAGATGCATTAAGACTGCATTAATGGTGGATTTATACTGGACTGTCCACACACCACTGCACACTTTATTAGTTGTTCCATAATGCTACCCCAATGCTTCCACATTACTGCCATCTGGAGGGGCACTACTGCACTACAGTACAATGAAAGCAAAACGGTAACAAAAATCCGGAACAGCTGTGGCACGAAAAGTTATAGGCATTTAGCAGAAGCAAATGGTATTGAAAGTGTGATCTCTTATAACTGAGACTGAATCTCAGGGTCGTGGGTTTGAGTCCTGCATTGGGCAAAAAGATTCCTGCATTGCAGGGGGTTGGACTAGATTACCCTTGCGGTTCCGTCCAACTCTACGGTTCTATGCTTGTCTAGGATTGCCCCCATAACATCAGGAAAGCACAATAAAATGGACACCTTGAGGTTCCCAAAACTTATACCCTAGCACAACAAATCCACTTTTAAAACGAAACATACTTTTGCAGTTAGGAAAGTGACGTGGGTATACATTGAAAAGCGTGGGGAGAGCGATGATTTACAGGAAGACATCTAAAAACCTTGTAGTCAAAGCAGGATGAATGCAGGATGAATGCTCATTGTTTGCATAACCTACTTACAAAACAAACCAGAACAAACACTCAATAAAGACCAGATAGAACAGGCATCCCCAAACTGCGGCCCTCCAGATGTTTTGGCCTACAACTCCCATGATCCATAGCTAACAGGACCAGTGGTCGGGGAAGATGGGAATTGTAGTCCAAAACGTCTGGAGGGCCGAAGTTTGGGGGTGCCTGAGATAGAATGAATCTAACCTCCTTGTAAGCTTTGTGCAAGCAAATCAGGGTGAATGTTCAGGAGCCTAGAATCTGTCAGGGGTGCTGATTTTTACATTTGGAAGTGGATATTTCCAGTGCTGAAATTCTCTGCATGTGATGGATTTCTCTGGAGCCCCAAGAGATCCTCAAAAAACTTGTGCAAATCCATTTTAATTGCACTGACTCGTGGAAACATCCAGCTTAACCTAGACTGGTTGCCCATTACTGTGTAGCGTTCGTGTTAAAATTAATCCTCTTTGAAAGATTTCTCCATGAAACAGATGCCATCTGGCCACCTTTTCTGTCTCTCGGAAATGGTAATCAGTCTGTCTAGACGAAGAGTTGATGATTACAGAAACTAAACTTGTCTATGTTTGGGGCCATGGACACAAAATAGCAGCCACTCAGCGGCCCCTCGAAGCAGCTCCACCAAGGCCAAACGAGATGCATGGAGGCAGCAACAGGCTCAAGCTTTGAAACAAGCAACCTGGCGTAGGAGAGGGGATGCTGCTCCACAGTGCCCCCGCCTTGAGAGTGGCAGGAAGGGAAACTGCAGCTAAGCGGCTCAGAAGTGATCAGGTGAACCTGGGAAGCCCAGCTGCAGTAGGGTAGTGGCAAATTCACCAGTGCTGTATCTCTTCCCTATAGTCATGTCCCATCACAGCTACATACCTTTCTAATAGGATACAACAATTTGTAGCCAAATAAAGAGAAGGAAGGAAGGAAGGAAGAACTGCCTGACACTATAGGTAGCCATATCAGTCAGTACAATTGCCTTACTACCCATTGTGCCACCCATGTAGATCTTTTCATATCTCACGTTAAGTGGATTATGAAGCGCAATCTTTAGTTTGCCTTCTTCAGACCAATTGCTAACAAAGAACGTGGCCCTTCATCCAAATGCTTCATGGCACCCCATTGGCTGCAGCCAACAAATTGTCTTTCAGTATCCAGGCAACAGAGCCAGTAAATATTCCCATCAGCTTCCCTTTTTGTTCATTCAAAAAAAGAAAAAAAGGGGGCTGGTCAACAAGCCAATCTGTGGGCCAATCCTTTTAGTCTAGCAACACTAAGGCAATTGGGGGGGGGGGGGGAAGCAGGATTGATTCACAGATGAAAGCTCACTGCTGGCTGATTGCTGCTTAGCTTCAGAACCATTCATGTTTAGACCGATTGATTCACTGCGTTTTGGACAAGGGATTTCATCTCCCTGCAAGCAAACCTAAAATATACAGCAATCCATATTCTGTTAAATGTGAAACACTGGCTGGCAACACTGCACTGAGATTGCTTAATGCATGTGTGAATAGGGCAGTGATAGAAAGTGAGGTTCTTTGAAACGCCATGGTGCACCTGTAGCAGCAAAGTGGGATGCCTTCATGCAATAAAATATGTCTCTCCCATATCGGTCTCTGCAGCCACAAAAGGTGCTGTAACTCTCCAACAGTTTGAGGCGCACTCTTCCGTTGTCTTTTGAGATAGCCAACAACTGCATCTACATTCCTCTCAAGTCACTCCAATCAACCATCTTGCTGTAGATCAGGCATCCCCAAACTTCGGCCCTCCAGATGTTTTGGACTACAATTCCCATCTTCCCCAACCACTGGTCCTGTTAGTTAGGGATCATGGGAGTTGTAGGCCAAAACATCTGGAGGGCCGCAGTTTGGGGATGCCTGCTGTAGACACTGGGGCTCCAGTGCTGGGATGGCTCAGTTGGTAGAGCATGAGACTCTTGATCTCAGAATCATGGGTTAGAGCCCCATGTCGGCCAAAAGATTCCTGCATTGCAGGGGGCTGGACTAGATGGCTCTCATCGTCCCTTTCAACTCTACGATTCTATGAAATGAATGGAGCATCTCTTCACACACATCCCTTTGAGGGTGCTCAGCTGTCCCCTTTGATTCACGTGAATGGGGGCACCCAGACTTTGTAACTCCTTATGTAGGGAAGTTCATCTTGCTTAATGCTTGCTGGCATTCCACCACAGTGTGAAGACCTTCTTTCCTTTATTTAGTTGATTTATAGCCCGCTTAAAGGTAAAGGAACCACTGACCGTTAGGTCCAGTCGTGACCGACTCTGGGGTTGTGGCGCTCATCTCGCATTATTGGCCGAGGGAGCCGGCGTACAGCTTCCAGGTCATGTGGCCAGCATGACTAAGCCGCTTCTGATGAACCAGAGCAGCGCACGGAAACGCCGTCTTACTGTAGAGAAAAATATACCGGAGCCATTTGCAATCAGGTGTCTCTTCTTAAAGTTTCATGGTGTGAGGTTGATATCCGTACCTCAAAGAGATACTGAAAATTAATAGGAGTCACAAAGTTTCACCAGTTCCCACAGTGATAAGATAGAATGCTGATGGGAGTGTTTTAATCCAGCCTTTTGTGAGCACAAACGTGGCCTGTAGGTGGTGCTATCAAACTGCATTCGCACCAAGCAGTTGGCACCAATGAATGATCTCATGGAATAAGCATTATTGCTCCCCCCCCCCTGCTATGTAGCTTTCTAACTTTTAAATTCCACTTGGGTGACTTTTGTTTTTTTAAATAAATAAATAAATGCCACAGTAGGTATCAACATAACACACTAATAAATCTGCTGCCTGCTTCACTAAGGGGCACATGCTTTCTGAAGAATTGGGAGGGTGGGTTGCTTGCTTTGGAGGGGGGCGGAATATCAATGCCTCGCTTTCTTTCAAAAGCCTTCAGGCATGCTTCTGAGGAGGGAAATCGAAAGCAATTGATTAATAGACCAATTAAGCAGGTGGGAGATGGAGGTAAACGAACAAGGCCCTAAGACAGGACTATATGAATGGGCTAAGACCTGAATTCTAGCACTTACCTGCCAGATCTTTATCTTCATCTTTCTACTGTTAATAAATATATATTATTTCAAAGTGGGGAAGCATGTACCTAGGGCACTGGCTTTTCGGGGAGTGGTATATTTTGGGAGGGTGGGGTGTAGTTACACAAGCCTCTAGCTCAGTGCCTAAGAGCCATTGTGGAAAAAGAATACCAGAAATTCTAGTCCTATCGGGGTTTGACTCATCACCAATTTCCACGTCTGCATTGAAGCAGACATCATGTGGGTTGCAAAGACAATTCGCCAGAAAACCTCTATGGACCAGTATTGATTCTTTCTCCCCTTATTGCAAGCCTCGTCTCGTTTCTAAGAGAGTACCTTGAATTAAAAATAACCTCTCCTCTGAGCAGCAACAACTGATTGGGAACGTGCTTCTTTTCAAAGTGAGGAAATGAGCTCGCTCCCCAAAGCACCCTGTTATATCTTGTTAAAGGACTCTTAAAGAAAAATGTTCGCTGCGAATAAAGCAAATATATATGGACGTGGAATTTGGTCACAAATTGCTCCAGAGGCTACTTCACTCGAAAGCGCATCCAGTAAGTTCATAATTTGAACTGGTATTGAAAAGGGGCCAGGGTCTTTGTTTCTGCTGTAAATGATCTTTTATGTTTATGTCTGTATTTTAAACCAATAAAGATTATTAAAAAGAAAGAAAAGGGGCCAAGGATAGACAGCCTCTGTTCCCAACCAGATGTGTTGAACAACTCTCATCAGCACCAGCCAGAATGGCCAAAAGGTCAGGGATGATCATCGTTTCAGTCCAAAAAATCTGAAGGGCAACAGGCTGATATTAAGAATCAACCCAAGCTGACAGTAGAAGTGGAATACACTGATAGCCTTCCACAAACTTCTCTAATTCTCTTTTAAAGCCATCCAAGTTGGTAGCCATCGCTGCCTCTTGTGGGAGAGAGTTCCACAGTTTAACTACATGCACCATTGGGGGGGGCATTTTCTTTTCACCTGCCCTGAACCTTTCAACATTCAGCTTTATCCAACATTCAGTATCAGGAGAGGAGGGAAAGTTTTATTTACCCCAGTGGTTCTCACAGGGTGTGGTGCACCACACAGGTCTGGTAGAAGAGGATGGCAAGAGTGGTGGGAAGAAGATTCAAGGACAGTCACATTCCAGTAAACATTTCAACATTTGTGTGTAATAATATAGTATAATACCACACTTTATTTATTTGCAGAAGATGGATAGATATCTTTCCAGAAGGAGAGCAAGAGCATCAAGTGAAGCTGAGGACAATCCCAATTTCCGTTTATACTTATATTTTGGGAATGATTCGTTTTCTTTGGTAGCTGCATTGTTTTAGGTACTGGCCCTGATCATATTATAAAGCAGTTGTGTTCTATGTTATTCATCAAGCACCGCTGGGGTTGTTTCTTTTTGTTTTCCAATGTATTTCTTATAGAGAGAAAAATTCGGTGAGCAAATTTTTATGCTGAAAGTGTGGCCCAGAGGCAAACAATTGAGAACTGCTGCTGCTCTAGGCACTTTTATCATTCCCGCGCATCATTTTGTACTCCACGCTTCCCCTTTGCTCGCCTTTTACCCAAACTAAACAACAAACCAGTGCGGCAACCTTTCCTCATCGGGGAGCCGTTCCAACTTTTTGGGTCGTGCGTTCTTCTCGCTGCGCAAAAACGGGCACCCTAGAAAATAAACTCCGCTTCCCCACCTTTCGGCTGCCATTTTTTTGTATGCGGTCCCCCGAGCCGCCTTGAAGCCCGGCGGCCTGCCGGTGGCGCCCTAGAGCTTCCTTTCCCCCTATTGAAAAAACCGGCGGCGTGATTCGTTGCTCCCACAGCTTTGCCGGCAAGCGAGGGAGACGCGCCGGGCTGGTTTGGAGCGCTGCGCGCCGCGCCGTCTTTTTTAACGCCGCAGTCTCTGCCGCTAGCCGAAGAATCCGGGAGGTTATCGATGGCTCCGCGGCCGAGGCGGCGCCTTTGATCCGGTCGCCGGGTCCCTTAGCTGCTGCAGCGCCGCAGGGTCGCCGGGCTGGAGGCGGGCGGGCAAAGACCTGACCTCGAGGGGCCGCCTTCCGAAGTGCAGGCTGAGCGAGGTGAGTCGGTTTCGCCGGATGGGAGATCGAGGGTCGCTGCGCGTTTGGAATGGTGATTTCCGCCCCCCCCCCAATCGCTGCGGCAAAAGCACGAGGAAAAATGTGCCGCCGCCACAAGCTTGCAGATCTCCGGGATCGTGGGCGGGTAATTGCATTTAAAATGTGCCAGAAAGGAAGAGTTTTGTTTCGTCCTTCCCAAGGATGAACGGGGAGGAGAGCGGAGAGAAATCTCCCAGGTTTGAAAGCAGCCAGAGCATGAGACTCTTAATCTCAGGGTGGTGGGTTCCAGTGCCGCTTTGGGCGAAAGATTCCTACATTGCAGGGGGTTGGACTAGATGACCCTTGGGGTGCCTTCCCACTCTACGGTTCTATGATTGTCAGGCAGAAAATGACAGCGCGAGAGTGAAAAAGGAGACGCACTTCCTGGAAGGGGTCCTCCTTCTTTGCAACAACAGCAACACAAAACTGCAATCTTACATATCTTGTTTATTCTTTTTATAGATTGCATTTATGCCCCCACCTTTTTTTCTCCCTCTCACTTAATCTGCACAACAACCCTGCAAGGTAGGTTAGTTTGAGAGGCAGCGGCTGGCCCAAGGTCACCCAGCAAGCTTCATGGCCGAGCGAGGATTCGAATCCTGGTCTCGCAGGTCCTGGTCCGGCACTCTCACTATTATGTCTGCTCAGAAGTACGTTCATTGGGACTTACTCCCAGGGAGAAGGGCAGGATTGCAGCCGCTGAGGAGGCAGGTGCAGGAAGGCTTGTTGGGTGTGTGTGTATTTTGAAGCTTTTCGCTCCTCTCCAGGGTAGAAGAGGTTGAGGGAGTTAGTTGCAGAGAGGTTGGCGTCTTCTGCCTCTTTCTCCGAAAGCATCTCCTGGCACCTTTAAAGGCTGCTAGATTTATGGGGGTAGAAGCTTTCGAGCCTCTGAGAAAGTGGGCAGACTCCACCAAAGCTGGTGCTTCTGGGCTGTTTAGGAATCCTGGCTTCCTGTTTAGGAATCCAGAGGCACCTGGGCTGTTTAGGAATCCTGGCTTCTCAATATTAGAAACTTTTTCCACCCGCCAAGGCAATGTTGGGCTGCTAGGGCTGGAGAGACTGGGAGCCCCCCCCCCGACTGTGTTTTTGTGGGGGTGTGATGGAATGATAGTGGTGGATTTTGGTACTTATTTTATTTTTGAATTGCATTGCATTGCATTGCATTGAATGCAATGAATTGAATTTATATACCAGCATTTCCTCCAAGGAACCTCCAATGTGGTTCTCCTCACTCTTCATTTTATCATCACAACCCTGCAAGGTAGGTTTGGGGTTGAGAGACTGGGACTGGCTCAAGGTCACCCAGCAAGCTTCGTGGCCGAGTGTGGATTTGAACCCTGGTCTCCCAGGTCCTGATCCAGCACTCAGAGCGCCAACTGGACCATCCAAACTTGAGTCGGTTTCACCAGCTCTTCTGCGACGCTTCTCCGATGTCATCTCACGATGGCTATAGAGGCAACGAAAGTGTTAACAAAAGCCGGACAAAAACCAAAGGAATGGTTTTGGTCTTTAAAAGTTGTGGAAATTCTGCAGGAAGTTATGGGACATGCACTGATTTGGGAATGAAACAGTACGTCCGCCCCAAAACTTTCGCAGGTGCAAACAGTATTGATGGTGGGTTTGCGTATGGCCACCCTGATACCATGAGTGATCATCATGGATGAACAATAAAAAAGGATATCTTAGAAGGGCCCTTAAGTTCAGATCCCCTACTGCAGCTCTATAAGTCACTGGGTGACTTTGAGCTACCCCCCCCCCACCTTAACATACCACCTACACTGCAGGGTTGTTGTGACGTTAAAAAGAAGGAGAACTAGGTATGCTGCCCTGAACTCTTTAGAAAAAGGGTGAGTTATAAACGAGTGATGAAGGTACTCTGCATATGTTCAGAGGCACAGTTTTCTTTTTCTTAAAAGAAGTTCATGTTATATGTTGCTGCCACCACCAAAGTCTAGGCCAGATCTTAATTCACCTTGCTTGGGAGCAAGGCTGCTCAGAAGCCCTGCACTCTCCCTGCATGCCTAGACCAAATGCAGATATTTGGGGATCAGCTGCGGCTATCTCAATGCTCTGAGAAAGGCGCTCTGCACATGCTTGCAGGGTACAGACCTCCATCCTTAATTCATGTATTTTCAGGGTGATCTTAGTGACACAGAAAACATGTTTTATTTCGAGCTCAATCTGAACTACTACGTAGTATTCCAAGCTTTGGCAAATCACCCTTCGGGTGTGTGTGTGTGGGGGGGAACCTTACATAAGCTAAAAGTGTCTGGGGGCCAAAATGCTTGAGACCATTTGGTAGCTCAGGAGCTACCAAAGAGCTATGCTAGTGTGTCAGTTTGGTACAGCTCAAGGTTACTTTTTGTAGTCTTTTAAAAAAAAAAAAAATAAAAGCTTGAAATTGTTTTGCTTTAGACCACGGGACGCTTTGTAATTATATAGACCAAACATCCATTCCCTCTTGGTATGCCTTATTATGGACTCGGTAAATCTCAAAACTGTATCCTATACTTTTGTTTACTGGCAATTGTGACAACTTTCCCTTTTTAAAAATTAACTTTTCTTTCATTTCTTTTCCATTTTTTTTAAACTTGCTTGTTATCGAAATAAAGTAAATGGAGCAGGATGTTATTTTTTGTTATTTTTAGGGGGGAAATTCTGTCCTGCCTTATTTTCAAAAAAGGGAACTCAAGGGGGGCAAGAACCACAGTACAGTTTTTGAAAATAGTATATCATGCCCACCTTTTAGGCAAAGGTTTTGTTCCAAAATAAGCCCTGAACAGCAGCAGCACTTTTTAGTTTTACACCTGCTGCTTTTTTAATAGTCTCCTATCAAGTTCCACGAGTTGTTTCATCAGCTTTTCTTTTGCCTCTGAAGTTAGCAATTGGTGGGGCAGATTAATACCTGGGGTTGCCAGTTGTTGATTCTTGCTGTACCTTCTGGGCGATCAGAAACACTTTCATCAGGACACCTTGTCAATGCTGCGTTTCTCTGGCGTCCTGACTGTGTCCAAGAAACAAAGCTGCACAGTAGCCAAGACCGGAAATAGATGCATATGCCTGCTTTGTTTTACGTGTGGCTTTTAAAAATAGCTTTGCAAGGATGAATGAAAGTTCCTGCTTTGTTTAATTTAGCATGAAAATGTTAGTCTCACAGAGCTCCTAGTCAGATTTTTTTCTGTTACTTCTGCAAAGCTCAAGAACATTTCCTTCGCTCCTTTTGCTAACATCACGTTGCCAACTTCTCTGCCACTTTTTTTTTTTGCCATCTCCTTGCAAATATTATCAGTGTTCAGGTGTCTTTGACTCTGGCCCAGGCACACGAAAGGTTTTAGAAATCCACAAGATGCAATGAGTAATAGAGAGAGGCAATGTTCTGTACAGGATGGCTGTCTTCCAGCTCTGGGCATCTTCTTGAGCTGGAGGCTGACCAGTTTCAGAGGTGGGGCAGGCGTGGAATATAATATTTGTTCTTTGTGGTGGATCTCCGCGATGTGCGATGGGCATAAGGAAAGCTTTGCTAGATCAGACCAAAGGGCTATGTAGCCTAGCATCCTGTCCCCACAGTGAAAGAACCAGATTTCTGTGGGAAGCCCACAAGGAGGACATGAGAGCCCTTTCCCCTCTTCTGATTCCCAACAACTGGTCTCTAATAGAGGCATGCTGTCTCTAATACTTAAGGTAACGCTGATCGCTCTCTGATTATCAACCATTGATAGCCAGCAACTTGGATGGCTTTAAAAGGGGATTAGCCAAATCAATAGAAGACAAAAGCTATCATCACGTCTTATGGTAGTGAAGGTCATCGCTTTAACAGTGGGCTCCTCCACACTTCTGCTTGCCCTGCCACTTTCCCCCTAGAAAACTTGTTATTTGCCGCTGAATCCGAACAAGAGTAAAAGCGAATTGACGTTTGTTCTGATTGAATGCTAAATGGCAGGTTTTCCTAGGGAAAGTGGTGGGTCTAACAAAAAGTCTCTCAGACCCATGCCTAGAAAGCACAGGGCAAGCGGAAAACCTCCGTTTCTAGGCCCAGGACAAGCAAAAGAATGGATGAGCCCATGTGCCAAGTGCAGAAATATAATCCCCCTCCCCAATTCAGCTTCATTGAATGACCCTGAGTTCCAGTATTTTGAGAGAGGCCTACCAACTTTTTTCCTTCCCACCGTGTACACTTTGTATTCCTCTGTCGCATTCTCCCTTGCTCACTGTATTTCTAACCCAAAAGGCTCCAAATGTTGTAATCTTTCCTCACAAGGAAGTTGTGCAGTCTCCTTGATCATTTTGCTTGCTCTTTTCCTAAACCTTTTTGCAGCTTTACCTCACCCTTTTTGAGGTGAGCCGTTTACCTCACATTGGCATTGCAAGTGTGGTCGCACCACAGATTTGCACAAAGGAATTATGATAATTAGAGGCTTTATTTTCAATCCCTTTTGTTATGACCCATGACATATAAATGTCCTTTTTCACAGCTTTCACACTTTGGGGTGATGTTTTCGAAGAGTAGAGTGTTGGTTTGTTTTTACTTTATCTTTCTAACCGGCCTTTTGGCCTACTGAGGCCTTCGGTAGATTATTATTTTTTGCCAGTATTATAAACACCCCTGAGCCAACGAGATAGCTCTGGGAACAAAGTTGTGATGAAAAAAAAGCTTCAAAGGCATTGGCTGTAATCCTGAACAGAATTAAGCATGTTTAAACCAAATGATTTCAGTGAGCTGAACTTGTTGGATGGCGATCACCATGTTGTCTGACTGCAAAGTCCTGGATCCTGGAATCATAAAGGTGGAAGGAATCTTTTACCCAACATGGGACTCAAACCCTCGACCCCTAAGATGAAGAATCTCATGTTCTACAGGCTGAGGTATCCCATCAGAGTGCTAGCTTGGAGAGCCCAACTATGTGCTTCTTACACATTAAAAAATGAATTCTAAATTCTGTTGCAAGCAAAGTTGGATTTATTTACTTATTGCCAGCCCAATAAATCATGCAAGAGCTGTGTTAGAAACTTACTTAAAGTGAAATAAGTCAGTGTTTAGTGAAATAACTTGGCACGGAGCACTAAAGTCTCCATTTGTGCAAGAACATTCAAAAGGCCTCGCATTACCCCTCCAAAACAAAAACAAAAAACCCTAGTGGAATCACTTCACATGCCCAGCTGTCAGTCCTCAAGTCAAATTATGGTTGCTTGGCTGTAGTATGGGTGAAAAAGATCTCAGGACTATAGCTGATCATTAACAGTGTGATGCAGCTGCAAAAAAAGAAGAAGAAAAGAGCCAGTGTGGTTTAGTGGTTAGAGTGCTGGTCTAGGATCTGAGAGATCAGGCTTCAAATCCCCAGTCAGCCATGAAGCCAACTGGGTAGTCACTAGCTCTCAATGACTCTGAATAGAAAACACATTTTAAAAATGTAAATTAGAACACAGATGTGGAAACAAGGAGGAAGCTAGGGTTCCCCTCTTCTCTCTCTCTCTCTCTCTCTCTCTCTCTCTCTCTCTCTCTCTCTCTCTCTCTCTCTCTCTCTCTCTCTCACACACACACACACACACACACACACACATACATACTTTTGCCCCCTTAGTATAAATGCAGATACAGTATCTCTGAGTGTGTGGCATGTTCCTATAGCAATAGCTATCCAACAGCTGTATCTCATTGGGTAAAACATCTGCTTTGCATGCCAGAAGGTCTCAGATTTGATCCCTAGCATCTCCCGGGAGACTGGGGAGTGGAAGAGATACCTGTTTGGTACCCTGGAAAGTTGATGCCAGTCAATTTGGAGACTAGATGGATCAGTGGGTCCGACTCTGCATACGTTTGTTTCTGTGTTTTCCCACATAACTGATGTCATTTGTAGCCACCCTGTGAAAATAGAGGGTGATGAAGAATACTCTCTGCAGTTGCTTGTCAATTGTTGGCATAGCAAAATAATAATAAGTTACAATGGCTTTAAATGACACTCCAGGCCAGAGTCTTTTTGCAGATATGCTCTGTAACATAACAACAATAACATCATCATCAACAACAACAACTTTTTTATTTGTACCCCGTCTACTCTGGGCGTTTTCCAACAAAATATTAAAAGCACAATAAAACACCAAACATTTAAAACTTCCTTATACTGTACAGGGCTGCCTTCAGATGTCTTCTAAAAGTCATATAGTTATTAATCTGTTTGACATCTGATGGGAGGCCATTACTGAGAAGGCTCTCTGCTTGGTTCCTTGTAACTTCCCTTCTCGCAGTGAGGGAATTGCTGGAAGGCCCTCGGAGCTGGACCTCAGGCTGAACGATGGGGGTGAAGGCACTCCATCAGGTATTCAGGGTTGAAGCCATTTAGGGCTTTAAAGGTCAGCATCAACATTTTGGACTGTGCTCGGAAACATCCTGGGAGCCAGTGTCATTGATTACTTATAACTGCCCCAATATTATCATGAGCACAAATTATTGTGGATGCACAATAGAAAGGACATCTGGAGGGACCCTTGATTTTGGGCAAAGCGTCTCTGCGTAGTTAAAGATTACTCACACCCTCTTCCAAAAATGGCCACACATTTTCTCACAGTTGTCAGATGCTAAACTCTCATGCTTTTCTGGGGTGGGCAACTGGGAAGGTTGAGGGGGGTCAGTGTTGGTCCACTCCACCTCTTAGCATTTCTCACAGAGAACTCCTCCATCAAGCCGATGAGTGAGATGGGGTGGGGCAGGGTGGGGAAAGCTTTTCCGAGCCCTATAATAAAACACCTTTTAAACCTTGCCTAACCCTGCACTCTGCCCCGGATGCAGAATGCACAGAGGGCTTCTGAGCACTTCAAAGCACAGAGGTTTGTTTAGGGCAGTGTTTCTCAACCTTGGGTCCACAGCTGTTGCTGGACTACAATTCCCATCATCCCTAGCTAGCAAGACCAGTAGTCAAGAGTGATGGGAGATGTAGGTCCAACAACAGCTGGGGAACCAAGGTTGAGAAACACTGGTTTAGGGGGAAATGTTGAGAACCATACCTTTCCCAAGTGGTGTGGCTTTTATAGTAATTCCTGAGGACCAATAAAGGGAGTTACAGTAGGCTGTGGGGAACTGACCCTGCAACGGCGTTAATGGGTTTTTCATACATTCAGAAATGTAAAAACCTGTATTGGAAGTTAATTGCCAAGGCCAACTGCTGGCAATAATAATTGCAGCTATCTTGGCTGGCGTGACAATGGGGTGGAAATGGAACTTTTTCAGTATTTTGAGCCGATTATATTGAAGAATGTTCAGACTTTATTCAGCGGTTGTGTGTCCTATGGTATCTATTAACTGATAGCTGATTTTGCCAAACATGACGTTGACATTTTCTGTTATGCAAGCAAGATAGAACCACTGAAAAGCCCCAAATTAAAGCTCCCCTAAATACAGGGAAGCACAGAGTTGCACCCTCAAAAACGGTCTGAATCTGGATTGGCATATCATTTTTTAAACAAGGGCCATACTTTGAAATGATTAAATGTTGACAGCTAGTAACGGGCTGCTTAACCCTTTCCTCCCAATTGTAATAGAAGCTTGTGCAGAGTTATTTCCTGATTATGCCCTTTAAAGTATGTTTTTAAGGCAAACTGTTTTGTGCTTCTGTTTTTTTGAAGTGACCAGCCATTGTGCATAATGAGGCATAGACTCTGCCACGAGCTGTGATGCCCACACACAGGGGGGGGTTGCTAAAGAGAGCTTTGATTGTGTTGTCCTCAAATGTGATTGAAGAGCAGAAGGGAGGAGAGGTCTTGGGTTTGCGGGTGAGGGAGCCAGGGAGGGAGGGAGGGGGCTGAAACAAGCAGGACCAAATGGAGGGACTGGTTGTCAATTTTTACCCTATGGGCTCCATACCATGGGTTGCTGGAAGCTGCACTCCTCCATCTGCTTTGCTGCACAACTTCTTTTTCCTGAAACTCAGCTGCACAGGAATCGGCAGAAGATGCATGTGTTGTAGTACCAATGGCTTCTGCTGTTGCACCAAGGCTTGGGTCGGTTATGGTGCTGATGCAAAATGGATTGCTCCATTAAGGCCACATTAGGGGCTTGGCACTTGATCTGTGTTCCCTGCTTCATGCAACAGCACATTGGATTGTACTGTTTAGTATGTTCTACAAAAAGAAATTGGGGGTGGGTGTACGGGAATATGCATTATGTTGTTGATGCGCAGGCCTGAAAGCTAAATTCCAGATTTGGGGAAGGTTTAAGGACATTGCAAAACTGGGCTTAGGTTTTCTGCAAGTTTTGCAAAACCCAATAATGGGGTTGGGCACTGTGGAGTGAGGGGTCTTGATCCTTATTGGATAGTGGGCAGAACTTGTGCCTTTGTTTCACTGAGAAGAAAACAGTGGCATCTTCTCTGCGATACCACATAGCAAGAACCCTCTCCTGTTTTGATCTGTGGCATCTTAGGGCTTTGTTGCTCAGTCAAAAGTTCTTTGCAGGGTGGTGCTCCTGGGACTGTGCTACTTCCAAATGCAAACAGAGGAATAATATGGATGAATGCTGCCCCCCATAAAAAGACACACATGTTCTACCTTCACTGTCAAAGGCAGAACGCCTCTGAAAATCAGTTGCTGGGAATCACAAGTCAGTTGTGGCATTTCTCGGATACTGCTTTTGGACTTTCACCAGGTATCTGGTTGGCTACTGTGAGAACCAGATGCTGGGATAGATGGGCCTTTGACGTGATCCAGCAGAGCTCTTAACATGAAGTTATGTGGAAAGGTAGCAGCTCAGGGAATAGGGTTCTTGCCAAGATTTCCACATGATTTGCACACCTTTTGTATGCAAATATTTTGTATGCATATATATATATATATATATATATATATATATATATATATATATATGGGACATAGCTGCCAAGTCTCCCCTTTTTCGCGGGAAACCCCCGGATTTTAATCTGTTTCCCACTGTTATCCCGCATAGAATAAAATCCTGTAAATCCCCCGATTTCCTACCTGCCAGGGAGGCTCCTTCTGCGCATGTCTGGACATGCGTAGAAGCGACTTCCGGTGCCGCTCTGCCCATGTCTGGGCACCGGAAATCGGGCAGCGCCAGCATCAGAAGTTGCTTCTACGCATGTCCAGACATGCATAGAAGCGACTTCCGGTGCCGCGCCGCTGCTGATCCCGGATTTTTCAACAGGAGACTTGGCAGCTATGATCATGTGATTCTTCTGAACAGAGCCATCGTGATGCAGTGGCTTAGAGTGCCAGACTTGGACCTGGGAGACCAGGGGTCAAATGCCTACTCACCTATGGAACTCACTGGGTGGGTTTACGCTAGTCACTCTCTCTCAGCCTAGCCTAGGTAAATGTAATACACAATATAAAGAAATACAGCTTTTGCTCTTTTTCTTCTTCCCCCATGCCCGAAGAGTTTTTAGAAAAGAGATTGGTTCTAGGTTCATGGCTTATCATTTGAGGGCAGCATGTGACAGAAATTTCTCCCTGTGGGTCCTTGAAAAACAGGACACACCTCAACCCTCTGCTGAGACCTTGGCAGTGGTTGGTAGCACCCCTGTTCACCTGCTCATTCCTTCTCTTTGGTGGGTCTTTTTCCATTAGGCCCTGCTTGAAAATCACAATGGCACGGTAAGGCGGAAGAAAGGACTTGGCTGTTCATCCCTCGTGCCAGTTTGGTTCAGCCAGTGACGTTTCCGCCAGCCTCCATTTTCTCCCCGCCATGGCTAAGAGCGCAGAAGTGAAACTGGCTATCTTTGGCCGAGCCGGAGTGGGAAAGTCAGGTATGTCTGCTTTCTCTTCCATTGCTCCTTATTCTGCTTTGTTTTCTCGTGTTTTTAAGACATATTTTTGCACACACACAGCAGAGGTCTGATCCAGCTAAGGCCCCTCACACCCGTAATTCTGTTTTATTTTTTAAAAGGTTGGAACATTTTAGCCACTATCGCTGCATTAAATAAATTCTGAAGCTGTTGCCCCACGCAGAAAAGGTCACAAGAATTGACCTGAGCCAAGATGTGGGAGTTTCTTTTAAAACAGGCATCGCACTGTGATTGTGTTGGTGACCAAACCCGACCACCCACCATGGTCTCACTGAGTCTTCTGGAACAGCAAATAGGGGCAACGGGAGAGGGGCTACCTTCAGAGTCAGTAGACTGTCTTCACCCTTCTGTGGAATAAAAATTTGGCCACTACTAGGACAAACCTGTGTAGGGTAGCTTGGTTGAGTAGCCTTTCCTGGAAGACAGGTGAAAAAACCTCAGGCCACAGGTGTGTCTTGGTCTTGGTCTGGTCTTTAGGACAGGCCTGTCTTGGTCTGGTCTTTAGGACTCTTCCCAGGCCACACCCCTCCTGAAGCCACACCCCCTGCCCCAGGCCACACACCCTCAATGGCCCTGCACTGTGTCCTCCTTGAGCATTTTTTTTCTTGAATTGTGATAATGCCTCTTGTCTGCCTGGATGGAGAATAAAGAGAGGCATATGTAGAAACCTCCTGGTTTTATTTCACAGGGGTAAGAGGTAAACCCCTGGCCCTGACCACCTCTGGCCTGCGGCCCCTGGAAGATTTCCCATGGGAAGGATGTGGCCCTGGAGCTGAAAAAGGCTCCCTCCTCCTGTCATAGAAAGTCAGTGGTAAACAAATGAAACGTTTCATCAGAGGAGGTCAGCATGACTTTTTGGAATGGCCCAGCTTTGCCGCAATTGACTTCATTCAAAGCATTAACTCTTTGGAACAGGGGCTGTGTGGAGGGAAAAGCTGCCATCCTGCTGCTTAACCGATTACCTTCCTTTTGGTCTCCACTTAAAAATTAGCAGTTTGCCCGTTTTTGTCCTCTGACTGGAGGAATTGTTCAGGTTCAAGCGTATTGAGGAGGATGGGTGTGAAAGCAAAACAGTTGCTGCTGCGGAAAATGGTAAAATGTCAATGCCTGGTTCTGAATGCTAATACTTAGTCTTCATATAGCACATTCCAAGTCCTTTGCAGACATCGTCAGTACAATATCCCAGAGAGGCAGGCAGCGAGGATCCCAATTTTGTAGATAAATGGGAATGAACGACTGAAAGCATTGTTTTGGCTAGCATTTTAAGTCCCACCTTATTTCCAGGGAGCAATGTTGTGGGAGGAGCCTTAGTTCAGTGTCTGCTTTGCTCGCAGGTGGTTCCTGGTTCAATTCTCAGCATCTCCAGGTAGGGCTGGGAGAGACTCCTACCTGAATTTCAGTGTCTGTGTATTGACTACATGCCACTGTCAGTGGAGACGGTGCTGAGCTAGATCAGGCATCCCCAAACTGCGGCCCTCCAGATGTTTTGGCCTACAACTCCCATGATCCCTAGCTAACAGGACCAGTGGTCGGGGAAGATGGGAATTGTAGTCCAAAACATCTGGAGGGCCGCAGTTTGGGAATGTCTGAGCTAGATGCACCAAGGGTCTAACTCAGTATAAGACTCAGTATTGGGCTCTAATTAAAGTGCTGGCACCTGGGGAGGCTGCAAAGTGCAGAACACTGGTGTGATGATTTGTAGAGTAGGAGGAAGGTTAGATCCCTGTACCCAAAGCATGAGAATGTCACTGAAATCTTCTCTCTCCTTTGATAGTTTTCAAATGCAATTTCGTGATGGATAGTTGAGTGGGGGGTGAGGAACTGCTGGATGATTGGGGAGGGGCATGGCACTAGAAGAAATGCACAAAGAGGGCTGCAGTGACTGGTTCAAGATCAACCAGGAAGCTCTGGGATTGGGTGTTTTTTTTAACCCAAATCACCCTGCATAAATGCCAACTCTTTAGAAATCAGATGCATGTTGTGCTATTTGGTGGTCGTTTATTACATATGCTGAAATACCGGGTTTACAAAATACCTTATTGCCAGCGTTGAATGTCATGATTATATTTCTGCTCTGAACTTTGTGCTTGGGTATCTCTTCTGGCCGCTGAAAACAGTAACATTGTCCTGATGGTATGCCCTGCAAGGTCCCTGCAAGAGCAAAACAGAAAATGAATGAAGCAGGCAACAATACATAATACATAAGAAAAATACATAAGAATTCATTGAATACATAAGAATGAATAAGATCCGTTTCCTGGCTTCTGGCATAGAGGGGAGGGTGGTATGGTTGTTTGTTTTTGTATTTCATGTTATATTCAATTTCTATTTTCTGACTTCATGCAGTGCATTTATCACTGAAAAGCTGATAAAAATTATTAGCATGCCCAGCACTTTAGCCACAACACTATGCTAGCCCAGCCTCTCTGAAGCAGGGATTTCTCAGCCACCACAACATGCCATTGCCCCCCTCCCCTCCTTTTCCTGCTCTGCAGATGGTTTTCTTGGAGAAGTGTGGTGCTCGCTTTGTGAAAGGGGAAGTCTCTGGACTCTAGCACAGCCACTGGGTTTTCTGCTTGGAGCAGTCTGGCCTTGATGGATGTGCTCAATTCTCAGTTCAAGTAGATAGTTGCCTAATGGATGAGCTTCTCCTTCTCCAGATCTGCAGGGCTTCGCGCCATCAAAGGGAGGCCGCTGTTGAATGCAAAGCTGTCAGGAGGAAAGTCTATCCAACATCATGACTTATGTGGCAGGGCTTTGCGCTGCCTGCTTTACTCGACAGTGCTGGCCAGACAGCTGGAGGCCCTTGCCAAGCAGCGTAATCCAAAAACGTTAGCCAAGCTCCCAGAGGAGGAGGCCTTGATCCACTATGAAGAGAAAAGTGCATGCAATAGTAAATAAGTTCACCATAACTGCCAGGAGTCCCTGACAGTTGTTCTATCACTGGTGTGGCTCATAGCTTCTAACCAACAGCCAGACAATAGACTCAAACACTTATTGGTCTTCCAAAGTTCAGATCTGGCTCCAAGATTTGGGGTCCCCAGTTCATTTGCCCTTGGTGTCATGGACTGGTTGTATGCAGAGGAATGGTGGAAGGCACCGGCTGGGGAACCCCCAAGGGAAGAAGGCTTAGAGCCTGGGGAGTGGTGGTGGGATGATGATGAGTGGTCACAGTGAGAAGAGGGAGGAGACAGAGCGGAGGAGGTGTTGGAAGCTAAAGAGGTAATAGGATTTAGTGAGCAGGAAGAGTCTGTGGCCGAGAGAAGTCCAGAATCAAAGGCAGAAGCTGAAGCAGGAGAGGAGGGAAGGCAGGAAGCAAAGATGGGTCAGGGAGAGGCATGGGTATCTCCTCATCCTGCTGCAACAAGCTCCCATCCCTTCTGGTGTCCCAGAACTAGGAGAGGCATGAATCGGGAGGAGCAAAGGCAGGTATGCAGGTGTGGTCTCCGATTGCTTGGGGGGGGGAACCTCTGGAGAGGAGGTAGATGGCTGTGGAGGGTGGGGACCTTTAGTCTCTGCTTCATGGGGGCAAGACCTACCACAGATGGGTTGCCCTGCTCATTAGGCCTGACACTCAGCCAAGTCTATGAAGATCGTGTTTTTGCTAATAAAGAGTTAACTCCAACTTGCTCGGTGTGATTTCCTGCTGACTCGCTCCTATCACTTGGTGGGTTCCCGGTGCTTGCCCATGCTGGCAGCGGCTGTACTGATCACGCTGCACACACATTCCCTGGCGATGCTGGCTTATGCCATCCACACCCTGAAGGGTCCTTGCCTTCAGGAAGAAGGCTGGCACTATTAAGCTGATGGCCCCAGGTAGTCTGCAGGTGTGGCCCAGTGCTGAGAGCGGCACCCTGCCACGCCCTCAGGTAGCCTACCCCGCATCTAGGACCCAGGAGGGGCCCAGCAGTGGTGCAGATCAGAACTCCAGCCTATGTACACAAGCTCCCTGCCTCCACCAGCTTGAACAGCACCCGCCTCACCCTCAAACATAGGCATGGCAGGGGACATAGGAAGCTGCCCTGTATTTTGGCCTTTGTCTCATCTAACTAAGTATTGTCTGCAATGACTGGCAGCATCTTTCCTGGCTTTCACACAGGAAATATGGATATGGTGGGGATTGAACCTGGGACCTTCTGCATGCAAAGCAGAGGCTCTGTCACTGAGCCACAGCCCTTCCCCAATCATGGTTTGCCTAATTAAGCTGGTGTTGATGGGGAATTTGCATGCATGGCCAATTGCTCTGGTCAGTTCCCTGCCACCCCCCAGTCCTTCACGCCAGCCCAAGAGTGGTGGTAGTGGTAGTATCAGCAGGAGTGGTTTGGGACCTGGCAGGCAGTAGTAGCAATGGGCTTTGCCAGGGCCTCTGGGTTCTAGCGCTTCTCTCAATATATGCTGTATGCTGGCTTTCCAAAGGCGAATATGTGGAATCCAAGATGGTAAAGGTAAAGGTAAAGGGATCCCTGACCATTAGGTCCAGTCGTGACCGACTCTGGGGTCGGTCATGCTGGCCACATGACCCGGAAGCTGTACGCCAGCTCCCTTGGCCAATAAAGTGAGATGAGCACCACAATCCCAGAGTCTTCCGCGACTGGACCTAATGGTCAGGGGTCCCTTTACCTTTACGTGTACTTTAATAACCTAAGATTTTTTTTAAAAAGTGGACCCAATGAAATCAGTGAACATTAAGTTTGGGCCATTAATTTCAACAGGTCTGTTCTGAGTAAAACTTACTAGACTATCACCCTTTGTTCCTTCCCACCTCCCCCAAGATCACACCCACACCCTACATGACTTCCCCAAAGAATCCCAGGAGCGGTGGCTCTGTGACAGTACAAATGTGCTTTGAAGGTGTGATGACCCAAGAAAGGATGCTTTGAGGAATCTCAGTGCACTCTTAACATTTAACCCGGAAACATGGGTGGTTCTTGCATCTCTGGGTTAGTGATCCTAAGGAGATATTTCTTTTTAGAGTGTATTTGGCAAGCTTTCTTTCCGTTTCCAGCACCTTGATTAAAGGCTTCATAGCAAAGCTAAAAACAGGCCGGCAAAACTAGTGCTGGGAAGCCTCAGAAGATAAACCAGGAGAAACTGGCCTGTCAAGTGGTCAGTCTGGAATTTCCGTAGCACTTTCAAATAACTCGTTTGAAAGTTGGTTAGGTTGCAAGCCTTGTTCAGATGCTTGGTAAGCAAAAACTCTCTCTGGAGCCGCCGTGGTGGAAAGGGCTGCCGTGTGCAAAATGGGCCCCTGAGCCACATCTGCATTTGTTATGTAGAAGAAGTGCGAAGATGTGTCCATATGCAATGCATGATTGCCAGAGAGTTGTGGCCTTTTGCAGCTCTTCTTGTAGAGAAGACCCTCCTGAAAAAGGACCCTCCTAAGGGAGATGTAGCAGTCACATTTCCAACTTCAGGAAACGGCAGTCTGCTGTCTGAAGAAGTTGCCACTACGCCATGCAGGTTTGGGGATCTGGATTAGTCAGACGGCAATGACAGCATGTGAGGAGTGGGGTTGGGGAGAAAATTGATCCCAGTTGAATCTATCAAATTTGCACTTTTCTGAAACAATATGTGAACAGAAGCACAGCTAGCCTTTGAAATTTGCACTTCTGCAAATTTCACTATGCAGTTCACTTACCAAACAAGGTTTACAAAAACCTTGAAAGTGTACATATGGATGGATATGTTAGTGAAAATAACACAAAAATGCATTGTGTTGGGGGAAATTGTTTACAAGAATCTGCATGCATTAGTCAAGACTGCATTTAACAATGTGTTTTATTAGGAAGAATCTGCACTAAAATGCTGGTGAGTTTTTATGAGGTTTTCTTAATTTTTTTAATCACATTTATATGGCACTTTTTTCTTCCAAAGAGCTCAAGGTGGTGTACCTTGAGTGTCCCCATTTCATCTTCACAAAAACCCTGTGAGGTAGGTTATGCTGAGAGACAGTGACCAGCCCCAGATCACCCAGTGAACTTCATGACTGAGTGAGGATTTTTAATTTTTAAAAAGTCACAAATTGCTGCAAAATGTGGAGAACTGAATTTAAGATTGGGGGGGGGGGATAAGAAACTGACAGAACTCAGACTCACAGGTCCTTCTATCCCTAGTGAAAAGCAATACATAGAAGAACGTAAATTTCCCAAGTGTAAAATTTGATTCAGTCCACATTTGAATACAAACCTCCCTATTTTGCACTTACCACACAGCTTCACTCACAAACCAAAACATAGCTATTCTTCAAAATTTACACTTCTCTGAATTTTAAGATGCATTTCTCCTGCCAACTGATGTGTTTTGTTTTTTAAAAAGAGAAGAAGTATAAGCTAGGGTAAAGTTACAAAAAAGGAATATAGTTTTGATTTCTTGTTGTTGTTTAGTCGTTTAGTTGTGTCCGACTCTTCGTGACCCCATGGACCAGAGCACGCCAGGCACTCCTGTCTTCCACTGCCTCCCGCAGTTTGGTCAAACTCATGTTCGTAGCTTCGAGAACACTGTCCAACCATCTCGTCCTCTGTCGTCCCCTTCTCCTAGTGCCCTCCATCTTTCCCAACATCAGGGTCTTTTCCAGGGAGTCTTCTCTTCTCATGAGGTGGCCAAAGTACTGGAGCCTCAGCTTCACGATCTGTCCTTCCAGTGAGCACTCGGGGCTGATTTCCTTCAGAATGGATAGGTCTGATCTTCTTGCAGTCCATGGGACTCTCAAGAGTCTCCTCCAGCACCATAATTCAAAAGCATCAATTCTTCTGCGATCAGCCTTCTTGATGGTCCAGCTCTCACTTCCATACATCACTACTGGGAAAACCATAGCTTTAACTATACGGACCTTTGTAGGCAAGGTGACATCTCTATACAAAAAAATGTTACATTAGAGAACTTATGCTTTGCAAAAATGTGCATATTAGGCAAAATTGCATACAAACATTGGAGAAACTTGCACAAAAATGTTGATGGCTTTTCATGTGGACTTATCCAGGTCCCATAAGGAACATAAGGGACAATGAGACAGGTCTGTATCCTATTCTCCTTTTCGCAAATGGCACTCTGTTCCTGGTTTTTCTTGCTGAACAAAAAGCAAAGGGAAGGGCAGCTGTGAGCATAAAGGCCTCCAGTTGCCGATCTCGAGTTTCAGAGCTGGTCCCAGAGCTGATGCAGTAGGAAAGATAATAAATGGCAAATTGGCCTGAAAGAGCCTTTAAGTGAGTTGAATTTCCATAGAAGTGCATGCCAGGAGAATAATGGGAGGGAGAGCAAGAGAACGAAAAGGAAAGTGTGCAAAAGGCAGCACGAGTTGAGTTTCTGCGTCAAGATAATTGGCTTCATTATTCCGTTAACACACATTTGCTTCACTGCTAGGGAGAGAACTGGCTGCAGCAACCATTTATTTAGTTATTTGCTAATTACATTACGTGGGTGCAGGAGTGCTATTTCTTCTGTCGCTTTGTGAGTAAGCACAGCCCATCTCTTAATCAATCCCTTAATTACAGAGATTTTTGCCTTTCGTGCAAGGAGGTGGTCAGTGGAGGGCTTTGTATCTGGAGGAACCCAGGCTCTCTTGCTGCTTCTGAGGACCACTTGCTCGTTCCAACACTTTGGCCTTGTTGAAGTTCCTTAATTAAGTCGGACTTGCCTTAATGGCATTCTTGGCGATCTGTTGCATGACGTTGCGCAACAACCGGCTGGTAGCACAATAGACTTGTTTGATTTACTCATCGGACCATTTCCTTTTGGTTAAAAAAAGTGGAATCGTTGCTGATAAAATTCTGTCTAAAGAGCCATTCATTCGAAAGAATCCTGCAAAAAGCTGGCAGGAAGGAGCTATGGGGGAGAAAATGGGGAAGCGACAGATCCGGGCACTGCAAACAACAACAACAACAACAACAACAACAACAACAACAACAACAACAACAATTTTATTATTTATACCCTGCCCATCTGGCTGGGTATCCCCAGCCACTCTAGGCAACTTACAGCGTATATAAAAACATAATAAAACATCAGACATTAAAAACTTCCTGATACTGTGCTGCTATGGTGTTTGGTGTGCCATCGGAGCAATGGGTTAGACTGTGTGTAAACCTTTTGCCCTCTAGATGTTGCTCCCATCAGTGCCAGCAAGCATGGCCAGTGATCAGGGATGTTTGGAGTTGTAGTTCAGCAACATCTGAATGGGCAAAAGTTCCCCACAGGTAGTAAAAGAGGAGTTAGAAACCTTGTTCAGTGCAAGTTCCCTTCTGGGTTGTCATAATTACTGCTGGTGATGCCTCTCACCTCTGGTGATTAAAGGATTGCCAGGCAGCCACTGTTGCAATTAATTGCCCATATGGTGAGTGCATGACGCTCATCATAAGTTTGTCATCAGCACCATTTTTTTCTCCTACAATGGTAAACCTATATCTGTGTCTAGGAGGAAATAAATAGGAAGAAGTGAGGGGTTGCCCACTAACACCTCTTCCAGAAAAATAGAGAGTTTGCAAAAGTCACTTCTTTTGTTCTGTCTGCCTACAAATGTTCTGGTTGCAGTTGGGTGTGTTTCATGGACTAGAAAGCCAAAAATCACGATCCTAGTGAGCTGAAATAATGTTCTGAGTCTGTTGGGCAGAAGATGTCATTCCAGTTTGCCACTATCTCTATCTTGTGAAGGGCCACTATCTCTGCAAAGTACACTTGCATAGCTGCCAAGTTATCCCTTTTTTTAAGGGAAATTCCATTATGCTGAATAGGCTTCCTCGTGAGAAAAGGGAAAACTTGGCAGCTATGCACTTGTGATAGCCAAGCACCATGTATTCTAATGTCATTGCAGCAGGGGCAGACTCTTAACACTTCCCAAGTGTGGGTTCCTCAGCTGACTGCCCAGAGTTTGAGAGATTTCAAAATCACAAATTGCTTTTGCAAGACTGGACTTAGCTAATACAGAACATTTTGTTCAGCTGTTTTCATTTCCACTAAATCAGATATTTTTCTATCCAAGTCTGGTCTAAGCTGGGTGGCAGCTATTAATGCTTGTGTTTCCATGTTTCCTGTCCAGTGCTATGGGTTTTCTGGAATATTTTTGATTGGGAACTTTTTTGGGAAAAGTTTACTATGCAAAACTTTCCCTGGGGTTATACCATAGTATAGTTTGCATAGGGACATTTCCGGTTTGAATGGGAAACTTTTCTGATGCCTGAGTGATCTGATTTAGTATGTTATTTTCCTTGTGTTTAGGAAATAAAGCTAAAAAACATTGAAACTGACTAGCTTGCCTACTGTTTTGATGTTCTCTTTTTTGCAGTTTTCATCCATCTACCATTAACAATGAATTAATGTTATTCGTTTCCACAGAAAAACAAAGCGCTATAAATTGTTCCATCCCACATCACTGCTTCTTTCTGTATATGTTTTGCTAAGCAGTCTTTAACACCTGGCCCTGAAGGGAAGGATGCCAGGCTTCAAAGACTGCGTCTGTTCTGCAAAAATCTGAGTGTTTAGCTGACTGTTATGATGACTTCCTCCATCATATCGCCCTCCAACATATTTCTGCAGGGATTGCCGAGAATTGTTTTTTGTTGCTTGCAATGTGTCTGAAGTTAGAGCTAATCTGCTCATACAGATGCTGAGAATCCTATATAATAATGTCCAAGATGTCCCTGCGTCCAAGCTGTCCCGTGTGTCCCTGGGTCACTGCGCATGTCCCCCAGGGACACAGGGATTGGACGGAGAGACAACCAGGGACACAGGGATTGGACGCGCGCGCTCTCCCCCCCCTCCCGACCTACCTGAGGCCGCCAACCGCAGCTCCCTGTGCGAGCGCGTGCTCTGTCTCCACGCAGGCGCACATGCTTCAAAGCAGCAGCGTGAGGAGGATCAGGTTGCCAGATAGCCCCGTGCGAGCGCGCGCTCTGTCTCCACGCAGGCGCACACGCTTCAAATCAGCAGCTTGAGGAGGATGAGGCTGCAAGATAGCCCCGTGCGAGCGCGCGCTCTGTCTCCACGCAGGCGCACACGCTTCAAAACAGCAGCTTGAGGAGGATGAGGCTGCAAGATAGCCCCGTGCGAGCGCGCGCTCTGTCTCCACGCAGGCGCACTCGCTTCAAAGCACGAGCTCTCCTCACCCCCACCCCTCTGCCTAACGTTTCCGTGCGAGCGCGCGCTCTGTTTCCACGCAGGCGCTCTCCTCACCCCCACCCCTCTGCCTAACGTCTCCTTACACGAGGAGAAGGAGGCTGCTTCTTTTCGCTTCTCCGCACCCCCACCCCTCTGCTAACGTTTCCTTACGGGAGGAGAAGGAGGCTGCTTTTGTTAGGCGACCAGCAGCAAGCGGCACACGTGCGAGCTCTCCCCACACCCACCCATCTGCCTAACATATCCTTACTTTCTCAAAGCAGCTCTGCTTGCCTCCCCCACCACTACCTACTTACAGATTGGGAAATCTTTTCTCCGTCTGAAATACATGTAAATCTCCTGATCAGTATTGGTTTCTGAAGCAAGGGACTGTTGGTAAACTGACACTCATTACGGATCTGGTTGCAACTCAAGCCTGTTCTGAAACTTTTATTGTCCCCATTTACTGTGAGTGGACCAAAAGCTAATCTGAATAAACTGTGCCTCACAAAGGTCAGTACTCTGCACTCCTCTGAAGTCTACACCCTAGGCATGTTAAATGTAAAAAAAGAGAGAAAAAATCTGACTCCTGAAGAACTAAAATCTTTACGACAACTGCAGTACTAAGTGATCCATTCCACTCATTCACTTCAAAACTCTTTCCTATAAGGGCTGTGGGGGGAAGCCTGTCCCAAATCCAAAGTCCTGTCAGTCTGTGTTAGGTAAATACTATATGTGTACATCAAACCAGTCATATGAAAAACCTATAAAAACCCAAGTGAAGCGTCAGTTTAATTGAAAACAACCTGCACAAATATCACTACTATGCACTCCTCTGAGGTATACACCCTAAGCATGTTAAATGTAAAACAAAGAGGGGAAAATCTGACTCCTGAAGAACTACAATCTTTACGACAACAAAAAGCAGAAAGTGAAAGACAAAAACCAGCACAAAAAACAAAAAAAGGAGACGAAAATGAGCTAAATAAAAACACAGAAAGACGCAGAGCTAAGAGAGCAAGTCAAACCCCAGATGAACAACTAAGAATACGTCAACAAAACAGCAAAAGGGAAAGAAAAAGACGAGTAAATAGATCAATTGAAGAAAAGGTAAAAAATCAAAAGAAAGACACTGAAAGAAAAAGATCTAAAAGAGCAACTTTAACTCATAATGACCGACAACCTCTAAATCAGAAACAAAACACAAACAAGAATGACAGTATAACAGATAAAAGACATTTACATGAAGATGCAAAGACACTAACTCGCAGAAAAAACAAAACATTTTATATAGAGAAAAATAGAAATGCTAAAAAAGAAATTCAAAAACGACAGCAAGATGCTGAAAGACAAAAAGCAAGGAGAGCAAATAGAACTCCAGAGGAACGAAAAATACAATGTAAACGACATGCCACACTAGAAAGAGAAAGGTTAACACATCTGCCTCCAGATGAACGCCAATTACGGAAACAACAATTAACACAGAGGAAAAGAGAATTACGACAAAGGAAAAACATAGAGAGAGAAACAATACAAAACCAAGACTCAAGGCCTGCAAAACTAACAATGACACTTATGAATGAATTGGAAAACTTCAATGAGGACATCATTAAAACACACACGTGTGGACATTTAGATCAGATATGCCAGTTTTGTAGTGCTAAACATTTTGAAGCTGAAAGACCTTCTGATCGAAAATTTTCACAATGTTGTTCAAAAGGAAAAGTAAATCTTCCCTCAATCAGTACAAATCCATTAATCCAACAGCTCATGACTGGACAACATTACTACAGCAAAAATTTCTTCAACAATATTAGATCTATAAATAGTGCATTAGCATTTGCCTCCATGGGAGCAAACATTACTCCACCACCTGGCAATGGCCCATATTGTTTCCGGATCCACGGATCAATTTGTCACAGAGCAGGCACACTGCACCCAGAACAGGGACAAAACAGACAGTTTGCTCAATTATATATTTTAGATCCTTCTGAAGCAGCAGAGCAAAGAATGCAAAATTCCGCAAATACTGGAATAAATCCAGAAATTATAAAAAAACTAAGCACACTCATTGCTCAAACAAATCCATTTGCAGAGGCCTGCAAAATGTTGTACCAAGTTGAAAAAGAATATGAGGAGGATGCTGCAACAACTGGAAACATTATTAAGGAAGTGACCATGACAATAGTGCAAGATCGAAGAAATGACCAAAGACGCTATAATGCACCAAAACATAATGAGGTTGCATTCATTTTTCAAAATGATGATGGCGAACCACCACTAGAAAGAGATCTTCTAATACACTGCAAAGCAAGTACAGATGATATAAATAAAAGAACAACACAAAGGATTAGTGTCCTTGACCCCAATCTGGAACCCATGGTTTATCCATTACTCTTCCCTTATGGTGATCAAAGCTGGGGAATTGATATACCTTTGCAACACAGACCTCAAGCGTTACAAAATTTAACAAATCAAACACGAAATCCTAGAATTCGAGTTACACAAATGCAATACTATGGGTATCGTCTTTCCATCAGAGACAACTTTAACCCCTTCTTAAATGCTGGCCGCCTTACACAACAGTATATAGTTGATGCATATGTAAAAACTGAATCCAACAGACTCAACTATGTACGACAAAATCAGCAAAAATTGAGAGTTGAAAAATACTCAGGATTGATGGACCACTTAATTAATGAATCCAATCAGAAAGGCCTGATTCCTGGAAAAACATACATATTACCATCCTCATTTGCAGGTAGCCCAAGAAACATGCTCCAAAATTATCAAGATGCAATGGCAATTGTTAGGAAATATGGCAAACCTGATCTTTTCATCACAATGACGTGCAACCCCAAATGGCAAGAGATTGTTGAAAACCTACAACATGGCCAAACTACTGATGCTCGACCTGATTTAGTTGCAAGAGTATTTCATCTAAAACTGAAAGCTTTAATTGAAGATCTCTGTAAAAAACATATTTTTGGAGTACCAAAAGCAATGGTCTACGTAATAGAATTTCAGAAGAGGGGTTTACCTCATGCTCACATACTACTTATTCTTAAAGATGACTGCAAACCCAAAACCGAAGAACTGATAGACAAAATAGTATCTGCTGAAATTCCAAATATAACCAACACTCCACGCTTACATGCAATTGTTACAAAACATATGATCCATGGACCATGCGGACCACTCAACCCTAATTCACCATGTATGTCAAATGACAAATGCACTAAGGAATTTCCAAAACCATTCCAGGAAAAAACATCAGCAAATACAAATGGTTATCCAAAATATAGAAGACGAAACACAAACCAAACTTCAATTGTGAATGGCAGGACAATAGATAACCATTGGGTTGTACCATATAATCCACATCTTGCCCTAAATTACAATTGCCACATTAATGTTGAAGTCTGCGCATCCATAAAAAGTGTCAAATACCTTTTTAAATATGTGTACAAAGGTCATGATTGTGCAAATGTTGTGATTCAAGAACAAGGCACTTTAAATCATGATGAAATTAAGACCTTCATGGATTCCAGATATGTCAGCGCTCCAGAAGCAGCATGGCGTTTAAATGGGTTTGAAATGCATTACCAATCACATACCATCCATAGGTTAGCAGTGCATCTGCCTGATGAACAATCTGTATTTTTCAATCCGAATGACATCAATACAGCAGCCCAGAGAGCTTCAACAAGAAATACTCAATTGACGGCTTGGTTTAAATTAAATCAAGAGCAAGAGCAAGCAAGGAAAATTTTATATTCAGACATTCCAATACACTATGTATTTGACTCTGAAACCAATACATGGAAATTACGACAGCGGGGTGCAGACAAAATCATTGGACGAATGTATTCTGTCAATTTATCATCAGATCCAGAACGCTACTGCATGCGTCTCCTATTGCTACATGTTCCCGGTGCAATATCATTTGAAGATCTGAGAACTGTCAATGGAAATATCTATCCCAGTTTCCAAGATGCTGCAAAAGAAAGAGGCCTCATCAATGATGATCAAGTGTGGGAGAACACTTTAGAAGATGCTATCCAATACAGCATGCCAAAACAACTAAGAGAGTTATTTGCGTACATTTGTGTATTTGCCTCCCTACAGAACATGAATGATCTTTTTGTAAAATATGAACAGTACCTCACCGAAGATATCGTTCAAAAACATATCCATCACAACGATGAATGCACAATATGCCGTTATATCGCGTTACAGGAAATATGTAACATTCTACAACTCCATGGGAAAAAATGTGAAGATTTTGGGTTACCACCTATACTACCAAATTCAAACTTACTTACTGATAACTACAACCAAGTTTTCAAAAAACAAAAAGCAGAAGAAATGACAATTACATTAAACAAAGAACAAAAAACAGCTTTACAAACAATATTGCAAGCAACTGAAAATGACAACCTTAGTAACCACTGTTTTTTCATAGATGGCCCAGGAGGTAGTGGTAAAACATATCTTTACAAGACCCTGCTCAGCACATTTCGTGGACAAGGAAATATTGCACTACCTGTAGCCTCCACAGGTATAGCAGCCAATCTTCTTGAGGGTGGAAGAACATACCACTCCCAATTCAAGTTACCTGTGCCTATAGTTGAGAATACAACATCAAATATACGACTCAATTCTGTTGATGCTGAACGTTTACGAAATTCAAAAATAATAATTTGGGATGAATGTACTATGGCCCCCTCTGTAGCTCTTGCAGTGGTTAGCAGACTGCTCCAAGAAATAATGGACAACAACAAACCGTTTGGAGGAAAAGTAATCTTACTTGGAGGAGATTTCAGGCAAACACTTCCCGTAGTACCTCACGGTGACCGTACAAAAATTGTTGAGGCCTGTGTTAAGAATAATAGTCTGTGGAGTATTTTCCAAGTCCTTAAACTTAAAAAGAATATACGCTCAGTAGACACTGAATTCAGCAATTGGCTGATCAAAGTGGGCAGTGGTGATACACCACACATTGACGGTTTGCCTGAAGATGTAATTGAAATACCTTCCAAAATTTTATGCACAGGAGATATTATAAAAAACTTTTTTGGAGACAAAAATCCTGTTACAGATGTCCCTAACTTAGCAAAAAAATCTATTCTTTGCCCAAAGAACTGTGATGTAAACTCCATAAATGAAGAGGTACTTAACATTTTAGAAGGAGAGACCGTGACATACCTCAGTTCAAACTCAATTGATGACTCAAGTGAGGAAGATATTCAAAACTATCCAATTGAGTTCCTCAATGAAATAACTCCAACAGGTATGCCTAAGCATAAACTCAACCTTAAAAAGGCCGCTATAATTATGCTCCTTAGAAACCTAAACACTAAAAAAGGATTGTGCAACGGCACCCGTCTCATCGTCAAACAACTTAAGAAAAACATCATAATTGCTCAAGTAATAACAGGTTCAGCGGAAGGAAACATAGTCTTTATTCCCCGTATGGATTTGGCTCCAACAACAACTGATTTACCGTTTATCTTACGAAGAAGACAATTTCCAGTAACATTAGCTTTTGCAATGACAATTAACAAATCTCAAGGGCAAACCTTGGAAAAAGTTGGAATTTACTTGCCGGAACCAGTATTCAGCCATGGTCAGTTATATGTTGCATTATCAAGAGTAAGGAGTTTTAATGATGTCATGGTGAAAGTCATAGAAGGTCCTAACCAAGGCAAACTGTTGGAAAACTGTGACAAAATATTCACAAGGAATGTTGTCTATAAAGAAATTTTATAGAAATTCAACATAACCTACCAAAAACACAAAATCAAAAATTAAAAAAACCCACTAATTTTGCTTATTTACAATTGTTTGACAAGGTTTGCACTTAAGAAACATTTACCATACCTAAATTGTTTTGGTTTATAACATCAAAAAAAGAAAAGAAAAAGAAATTCTTCAAATTATTCTTCTTTAACAATTCTAAAAAAATAAATACAATAAAATACAAATCAACTGCATGGTTGTCCACTTTTTTATTATGCACTATAACCAGTCTGTTCTTACAAATGTTTCACCACATATGTTCTAGCGCCCGTTTATTTAACGGGCTTAATGATACTAGTTGTCACATAATACAAGACTATTGAGACTGTAGCATCTGACAACGCAAATGGAGGGTTAAGTATGTTTGCATATTCCTTTTGTGTCTTAAAAAACTATGACACTCTTCATGTAGAAAACTGATATGCTAGTTCTCAACAGACATGGGAAGATGTGTGTGTGTGTTGTCCCCACCCCCCTCTCCTCCTCCTCCATGTAAAGGAACATTCCAAGGTGCAAACCCTCCACCTGCAGTGTGAAATGGTATAGTCCCTGCACAGAAACTGTACAGACAACTTGTTTATTCTGGGGTATTTCCATAACTGGGCAGTAAATTAACCTTTCCAGCCCCCCAGTTTGTTTTTCTTTCCTCTGACACATGGGATTTGACTCACTTGCTCAAATCTTCCAAGAGGTATTTCCACTGCAAACACCTTTTGTAGAGTACAGTTTCTTTCTGCAGGTTGTTTGGATTGTGTTTGTGGAATGATAATTCTGGGTTTGGCAGGAGCCAAACTATGTACAGTGGTAATAATAATAATAATAATAATAATAATAATAATAATAATAATAATAATAATTTATTTATACCCCGCCCTCCCCAGTCAAAACCGGGCTCAGGGCGGCTCACACCAATAAAATTACAATAAAACATAAAAAGCAATTAATTAAAATACAGACCAAAATACAGTATTAAAATTTAAAATGCAGCCTCATTTCGAGTAGTCCACAAATTCAAGCCATGAGGGAGGAAAAACACAGGGGTCAGACACAGGGGTACCTTGCAAGACGAATGCCTCGCCCAACGAAAAACTCGCAAGACGAAAGCGTCTTGCGATTTTTTTTGGAGACTCACAGGACGAATTGTTCTATGGCCGTGCTTCGCAAGACGAAGTAGCCTCCCCACCCTGCACTCCAGAGGCTGCATGCAAACGGGAGAGCGAGCGCATAGACGGCAGGCAGGCTGTCTGTCTGGTTGGGTGCGAGGGTCCAGCTGCTGGGGAAGGGAGCCTCTCCCTGCCCCTCCTCCTGCTTCCCCCTCCCCGCCCACACAGCCACCTGGGCCAGGCTTGGACCGAGAGGCGGAGGTGCTCGGCAGAGCCTTAAAACTTTCCGGAGCAGCTGTGGCGCTTGGGGGCAATGCGGCTGCTCCTGGGCTCGGCGGGTGAGTCGGTGCCGGATGCGAGGCTGGAGGGCGAGCTGGGGGAAGGGGAAGCGAGCGCGCCACATGCGAGGCTGGAGGGCTAGCTGGGGGAAGGGGAAGAGAGCACGCCGCGGGGACGGACCTGCAGGAAGCCCGGAGGGCAGCGGCGCCTCACGCCCCCCTTGCGTTCTTATGTCCCCATCAGGCTGAGGGTTGACTTGGTTCTGACTTCTTTTTGCCCATAGAAACGCATTAATTAAATTTCAATGCATTCCTATGGGAAACCGCGCTTCACAAGATGAAATTATTGCAACACGAAACGACTTGTGGAATGAATTAATTTAATCTTGCGAGGTACCACTGTATGATTTATTTTATTGTTTGGCATCTGAAAAGTGTTTAATTGCATTAAGTTTGTAAAGTTGCGATTTACTCCATTTTTATTACCAGGTTAAGAAGTTGCTTCCCTTTCTTGTTACCTTTTGTACACAAGGATATTTCCAGTAAAATTTGCAGGGTTTTGCCCCAACGTCTTGCCTTTTGCCTTTGAGCGCTCAGGAATTTCTTTCTCTTTTTCTTCTGCCCTGTTTTCAAAAGACCCCAGGGAGTGGTTCAAGAGATAGAAGCAAAGATTGCAGACTGGTTTGTAAGAAAGAACCTTCCTTGGCTCGCACACTGGATTGGGCTGTGTGGACACATAGATCACTTAGTCAGGTCATGAGGCAGCTTTGCCAGACTGGTTTAAAAGGGCAGCACAGATCCATTTACATTGCTTTCAACTCTGTGTTTGCAACGGGGAGAAATTAACAGGGAAAGCTTTGAATAAATAGGCTTTTGTGAAAAGCAGCCCAGAGCATTTGCTGACAATTTATAGGCTTGCTCCTCGGCGGAATAGAGTTTATGGGGACATACGGTAGTGCTTGTCTCCCCATCACTGTGGTATGCGTGTAGATGGATGAAGTTTGCAGTCTAATTATTAGTTGCACAGAAGAAGAGAAGAGAGAGGCTGAGGCACACGTACACACTCACAAAACGGGACAGGCTCGGCTCGCCGTAGTGCCAGAAAGCGTAGGGTGCTTCCAGTGCTGGCTCCAGATTTTGACCTTTGACTCCCTCAAAGGGCCTACTCCTGCAGTGAATCTAGTTCAGTGGGGAGGAACCTGTGCCCTCCATCATTCTCCTGATGAAAATCAGAAGGTGAGAGCTAGCTGACTCGTATGACAGTGTGGCTGGGATGCGGGTGACACTGTGGTCTAAACCACTGAGCCTCTTGGGCTAGCCAATCAGAAGGTCAGCGGTTTGAATCCCCACGACGGGGTGAGCTCCCTTTGCTCTGTTCCAGCTCCTGCCAACCTAGCAATTCAAAAGCACACCAGTACAAGTAGATAAATAGGTATTGCTGTGGCAGGAAGGTGAACAGCATTTCCGTGCGCTCTGGTTTCCGTCATGGTGTTCCGTTCTTCCAGAAGCGGTTTAGTCATGCTGTCCACATGACCCGGAAAGCTGTCTGCAGACAAACGCCGGCTCCCTTGGCCTAAAAGTGAGATCAGCACCACACCCCAGCCTTTGACTGGACTTAACCAACCAGGGGTCCTTTACCTTTTACCTTTTTACGAGAGTGCATAACACTTGAAAGACCTACATTGGCTCCCAGTATGTTTCCGAGCACAATTCAAAGTGTTGGTGCTGACCTTTAAGGCCCTAAATGGCCTCAGTCCAGTATACCTGAAGGAGCGTCTCCACCCCCATCGTTCTGCCCGGACACTGAGGTCCAGTGCTGAGGGCCTTCTGGCAGTTCCCTTGCTGCGAGAAGCCAAGTTACAGGGAACCAGGCAGAGGGCCTTCTCGGTAGGGGCGCCTGACCTGTGCAACCCCCTCCCACCAGATGTCAAAGAGAAAAACAACTACCAGACTTTTAGAAGACATCTGAAGGCAGCCCTGTTTAGGGAAGCTTTTAATGTTTAATAGACTGTTGTATTTTAATATTTTGTTGGAAGCCGCCCAGAGTGGCTGGGGAAACCCAGCCAGATGGGCGGGGTATAAATAATAAGTTGTTGTTGTTGTTGTTGTTGTTGTTGTTGTTGTTGTGTGGCACTGGCTCGTTCCCGGGACATTCCGGGATCAATTCAGAAGCTGGGATGGCTTCTGTACTTCCAGGATAGTTGGAGGGTATGGGAACCTCTCTCCCCCCACCCCCAGCCATTTTAGCCAATTCATGCCCACCTGCCATCATGGATTGTGCCAGGTGTTGGGCACAGGCAAAGATGCAGCTGGGAAAATGAGAGTTTTCAGGCCCTGGTGTCTGATGGCATAAAAATTGCAACATATTAAAGCAAACCTACAACTTCCTAAGGATTCAGTATGTTGGGTTCTCCTAGCTTTTATTAATTTATGAATTGCATTTTACATGCATAGGTCTCAAGGCAATTTTGCTGTATTATAAGAATGGCTAAAGTCGTGTTTTAAACAGTACAAACCTGAAAATAGGTTTAAAAGCAATTCAGAATTCACACCTAAGGCAGCATTAGAGTGGCTGTTCTAATTCAAGGCACTTTCTTTTTTTTTAATAATATTTTTTATTAGATTTTTCAAATTATAATAACAACGAATAAAAACAATCATGACAATCTTATTTCCGAGTCCATATGTCCACATGCAAAATATAACATAAAATAACAACATAAAAAAGATATACAAACACAGATAAGAAAAAGAACAATAATAACAATAAAGTTTCCTAATTTTAAATTTCTTAATTCCTTATTGGACCCCCTCGAGCCCCCTTTTTAACGGTTCCAATATCAGCTCCACTTTACAGGTTTCATTTTTTTTTAAATCTCCTGTTTCATAATCTGCAACCTATATAATTGCTTAAAATCTCCCTCAAATGTCTAAGCTACAATACTTCTTAACGTATATTCTGAATTTCTTCCAATCTTCTTGCAACTTCTCTTCTCCCCGGTCGCGTAGTTTCCCGGTCAGGTCAGCAAGTTCCATGTAGTCCAACATTTTCATCTGCCATTCCTCCACTGTAGGTAACTCAGATGTCTTCCAGTACTTTGCTAGTAGAACTCTTGCCGCAGTCGTGGCATACAAAAACAAATTCCAATCTTTGTTAGGTAATTCTCTTCCCGTTATGCCCAGAAGAAAGGACTCTGGTTTCTTAATAAACGTAGTCTTAAAGACTCTTTTCAATTCATTATAAATCTTTTCCCAGAAGTCCTTTACTAATGGGCACGTCCACCACATATGATAAAACGTTCCTATTGCCTCCTTACATTTCCAACATTTATTATCCTGATTATGGTACATCTTTGCAAGTTTTGCTGGAGTCAAATACCATCTATACATCATTTTCATCATATTTTCTCTCAAAACCGTGCATGCCGTAAATTTCATATTCTTTTTCCATAACCTTTCCCAATCCTCCATCATGATGTTGTGTCCCACATCTTTTGCCCAATCTATCATTACCTTTTTTGTTTGTTCATCTTTCGTATGCCACTGCAATAGCAGATTGTACATTCTGGAAAGATTCTTTGTCTTTGGATCTAGCAGTTCTGTTTCCAGCTTGGATTTTTCCTGTGAAAAACCATTTTTCTTATCTAACTTGTACATTTCATTTATCTGGTGGTATTGGAGCCAGTCATCTACCTTACTTCTTAACTGTTCATATGTTTTTAACTTTAACTGGCCTCCTTCCTCCACCAAGATATCTCTATATTTGGGCCACCTGGCCTCCGTAGTCAATTTTTTATGAGCCTTAGCTTCCAGTGGTGAAATCCACAGGGGTGTTCTCCTCTCTAATAAGTCTTTATATTTAATCCACACCTTCAACAATGATTTTCTAATTACATGATTTTTAAAACTCTTATGATTCTTGACCTTGTCATACCATAAATATGCATGCCATCCATAAGCATTATTGTATCCTTCCAAATCTAAAACATCTGTATTCTCTAATAAACACCAATCTTTCAACTAGCAAAAAGCGGCAGCTTCATAATAAATCCCAAGATCTGGCAGAGAAAAACCTCCTCTCTCCTTACTGTCTGTTAACAATTTATATTTGATTCTCGGTTTTTTCCCTTGCCATATAAACTTTGTTGTTGTTGTTGTTTAGTCGTTTAGTCGTGTCCGACTCTTCGTGACCCCATGGACCATAGCACGCCAGGCACTCCTGTCTTGCACTGCCTCCCGTAGTTTGGTCAAACTCATGTTCGTAGCTTCGAGAACACTGTCCAACCATCTTGTCCTCTGTCGTCCCCTTCTCCTTGTGCCCTCCATCTTTCCCAACATCAGGGTCTTTTCCAAGGATTCTTCTCTTCTCATGAGGTGGCCAAAGTATTGGAGCCTCAGCTTCACGATCTGTCCTTCCAGGGAGCACTCAGGGCTGATTTCCTTAAGAATGGATAGGTTTGATCTTCTAGCAGTCCATGGGACTCTCAAGAGTCTCCTCCAGCACCATAATTCAAAAGCATCAATTCTTCGGCGATCAGCCTTCTTTATGGTCCAGCTCTCACTTCCATACATCACTACTGGGAAAACCATAGCTTTAACTATACGGACCTTTGTCGGCAAGGTGATGTCTCTGCTTTTTAAGATGCTGTCTAGGTTTGTCATTGCTTTTCTCCCAAGAAGCAGGCGTCTTTTAATTTCGTGACTGCTGTCACCATCTGCAGTGATCAAGGAGCCCAAGAAAATAAAATCTCTCACTGCCTCCATTTCTTCCCCTTCTATTTGGCAGGAGGTGATGGGACCAGTGGCCATGATCTTGGTTTTTTTGATGTTGAGCTTCAGACCATATTTTGCGCTCTCCTCTTTCACCCTCATTAAAAGGTTCTTTAATTCCTCCTCACTTTCTGCCATCAAGGTTGTGTCATCTGCATATCTGAGGTTGTTGATATTTCTTCCGGCAATCTTAATTCCTGCTTGGGATTCATCTAGTCCAGCCTTTCGCATGATGAATTCTGCATATAAGTTAAATAAGCAGGGAGACAATATACAACCTTGTCGTACTCCTTTCCCAATTTTGAACCAATCAGTTGTTCCATATCCAGTTCTAACTGTAGCTTCTTGTCCCACATAGAGATTTCTCAGGAGACAGATGAGGTGATCAGGCACTCCCATTTCTTTAAGAACTTGCCATAGTTTGCTGTGGTCGACACAGTCAAAGGCTTTTGCATAGTCAATGAAGCAGAAGTATACGTTTTTCTGGAACTCTCTAGCTTTCTCCATAATCCAGCGCATGTTTGCTATCTGGTCTCTGGTTCCTCTGCCCTTTCGAAATCCAGCTTGCACTTCTGGGAGTTCTCGGTCCACATACTGCCTAAGCCTGCCTTGTAGAATTTTAAGCATAACCTTGCTAGCGTGTGAAATGAGCGCAATTGTGCGGTAGTTGGAGCATTCTTTGGCACTGCCCTTCTTTGGAATTGGGATGTAGACTGATCTTCTCCAATCCTCTGGCCATTGCTGAGTTTTCCAAACTTGCTGGCATATTGGGTGTAGCACCTTAACAGCATCATCTTTTAAAATTTTAAATAGTTCAGCTGGAATATCATCACTTCCACTGGCTTTGTTATTAGCAGTGCTTTCTAAGGCCCATTTGACTTCACTCTCCAAGATGTCTGGCTCAAGGTCAGCAACCACACTACCTGGGGTGTACGAGACCTCCATATCTTTCTGGTATAATTCCTCTGTGTATTCTTGCCACCTCTTCTTGATGTCTTCTGCTTCTGTTAGGTCCTTACCACTTTTGTCCTTGATTATGGTAATCTTTGTACGAAATGTTCCTTTCATATCTCCAATTTTCTTGAACAGATCTCTGGTTTTCCCCATTCTATTGTTTTCCTCTATTTCTTTGCATTGCTCATTTAAGAAGACCCTCTTATCTCTCCTTGCTATTTTTTGGAAATCTGCATTCAGTTTCCTGTATCTTTCCCTATCTCCCTTGCATTTTGCTTGCCTCCTCTCCTCCGCTATTCGTAAGGCCTCGTTGGACAGCCATTTTGCCTTCTTGCATTTCCTTTTCCTTGGGATGGTTTTCGTTGCTGCCTCCTGTATAACGTTACGAGCCTCCATCCATAGTTCTTCAGGCACTCTGTCCACCAAATCTAAATCCTTAAACCTGTTCCTCACTTCCACCGTGTATTCATAAGGGATTTGATTCAGATTGTATCTTACTGGCCCAGTGGTTTTTCCTACTTTCTTCAGTTTAAGCTGGAATTTTGCTATAAGAAGCTGATGATCTGAGTTACAGTCAGCTCCAGGTCTTGTTTTTGCTGACTAAACTTAGATAACGCCTTTTGCCATATAAACTTAGATAACGCCTTTTGCCACTCTTTAAAACAATCCACCTTATCTATAATTGGCAACATTTGAAACAGAAACAACATTCTTGGCAATACATTCATTTTCACAACTGATATTCTTCCTGACAAGGACAGTTTTAAATCCGACCATCTTTCCACCTCCCTCTTGATCTCATTCCAAACTTTAACATAATTATTTTTGTATAAATCCAGATTTTTCGCAGTTAAATTCACCCCTAGGTATTTCACCTTTTTCACAAATTGTAGGCCGGTGGCTTCCTCCAAAGTCTTTTTCTCTTCCGGTGTCAAGTTTTTGTCTAGCACTTTGGTTTTACTCTTGTTCAATTTAAAACCAGCAACTCTGCCATACTCTTGGATTAAATTCAGTGCGTTAATCGCACTGGTTTCTGGGTCTTGCAAAGTTAAGACAAGGTCATCAGCAAAGGCTTTTAACTTGAATTGTTTCCTCCCTACCCCCACTCCTTTAATCGATTCATCTCTTCTAATCATTGACAAAAGCACCTCCAGAACCGATATGAATAAGAGGGGTGATAGTGGGCACCCCTGTCTGGTTCCTTTTTCAATTCTTATTTCCTCTGATACCACACTACAGTGGAACCTCGGTTTATGAACACCTCGGTTTATGAATTTTCGGTTTATGAACACTGCGGACCCATCTGGAACGGATTAATTCATTTTCCATTACTTTCAATGGGAAAGTTTGCTTCAGTTTATGAACGCTTCAGTTTATGAACAGACTTCCGGAACCAATTACACCCATGCTTCAGTTTATGAACGCTTCAGTTTAAGTACTCTGTGGACCCATCTGGAACGGATTAATCCACTTTCCATTATTTTCAATGGGAAAGTTTGCTTCAGTTTATGAACGCTTCAGTTTAAGTACCCCGCAGACCGTCTGGAACAGATTAATCCACTTTCCATTACTTTCAATGGGAAAGTTCACTTCAGTTTATGAACGCTTCAGTTTATGAACAGACTTCCGGAACCAATTGTGTTCATAAACCGAGGTACCACTGTATTTACAATAATTTTAGCTTTCTGCTCTGTATAAACTGCATTTATCGCATTCATAAAACCACTTCCCGCCCCCATCCTTTCCAAGTTCTTCTTCATGAAGGCCCAAGAGATATTATCAAATGCCTTCTCCGCATCAATAAAAATCAACATCGCTTTTTTGTTAATTTTCTCCTGTAAATACTCCAAAATATCAATTACATTTCTAATATTATCCTTCATATGTCTGCCCGGCAGAAAGCCAGCCTGATCAGGATGAATTAAATCTCCCAACACCATCTTTAATCTAGAAGCCAAAATATTTGCAAACATTTTGTAATCCACATTCAATAAGGATATGGGGCGGTAGTTCTTAATTTGAGTTTCGGTTTTGGTATCAGCGTGATAAAAGCTTCTTTCCAGGAGTCCGGTGCCCCCCCTCCCCTCAGGATCTCATTGCACAAATCTGTCAGTGGTCTTATCAGCCATTCCTTTAAAGCTTTATAATATTTAGCTGTCAGTCCATCCAGTCCCGGGGCTTTCCCGAGTTGCATCTGATTTATTGCATTTTCCACTTCTTGTATCGTTATCTGGTGGTTAAGTAGGGTGGTTTTATCCTCTGGAATCTTTTGCATCCCATTTCTGTCCAGAAACTGCTCGATCTTTTCCAAATTCTCTTTTTCTTTCTTGTATAGCTGTTTGTAATACTTCTGGAAGCATTTTCTGATCTCTACAGGGTTCTCTATATTTCTCTCATCCTGGATTAAATTTGTTATTGTATTTTGTTTCTGTCTTTTTTTTAATTGCCAAGCAATTAATTAATTCAAGGCACTTTCTATATATACTCAACTCACTTATAAGCTGGAGGTTCCCTGGACTGAGAGGTAAATAAAAGTGAAAGCTTCATTTCTATCATGATTACCTTTTGAAACATTGTTTGAATTATGGTTTATTGCTCCCAAAGAAGGTTTACACTGGCATGTGCTATGTCAATGAACATTCATTGTTTGCAGGTTCAATCCCCATACAGGACAGCTGCATATTCCAGCATTGCAGGAGGTTGGACTAGATGATCCCCGGGGTCCCTTCCCATGATCATATTTGTTTGTGTGGCGTTCACACATATCCCTGCTAACCATTTGTTCTTCCTCTGCCTTTCATTCTTCATCACATTCCTAACTGCAAACAAGTCCTTTAAAATACAAGTAGTGGATTTGTTATGCTGAGCTGAAAGAGCAGTTTACAAGTGCAACCCAAATTTTGCAGTGTGTGTTTGAATCCTTCCTGCAAAATACTGAAAATCAGGAGGTGATCCTCGTTTTTTGGTTCAGACTCAAAGGGCAACTTCCCACCCTGAACTCCATTTGTGCTGGAGCACAAAATCTAGCAAGGAAGCTGGAAATGATTCATGCTGGTGTCGCTACCCAGGGTTCTTGACATGCAGCTCAAAAAGCTATCAAGACAAGAAGAATGAAGCCCCAAGGAAGGGAAGAAAGCAGCCGATACACATACGAAATGTGAATTTCTGCAAGATGCCATCTGGAATCCCAGAAACTAAAGACAGTAGCCGGTGGAGGGGAAAGCAGAAAACCTGCAGAAAACATCAGGCCTCCTTTTGACAGAGTACGAAATCCCCGAGTGCTCGTAGGTCACTGATTCCATTTCCAATCTGGAATTGTCAAGGAAGCGGATGGAGATGAAAGAGCAGGAGCTTGTGGCAGAATTAATGTGGAAAAATGATGTTCATAGAAGCTGAAAGGAGGCTTTGTACTGTCCCAACCCTTAATCGGCTGCAGGGGATGTGGAAAAGGATTCATAAGAATTCAGAAGTTGCCTTAGAATAAGAACCCCAAGGGTCATCTAGCCCAACCCCCTGCAGTGCAGGAATATGCAGGTGGCCCATATGGGGATTAAACATGCGACCTTGGCATTATCAGCACCACGCTCTAACCAACTGAGCTAACTGATGATGCTTTAGGCTGGGGGCTAGGTAAGCTTTCACCAACCTTGTGCTATCTGGACTACAACTCACATCAGCCCCAGCCAGCAGAAAACTTCAGAATGATCTTCTGAAATTTGCTGAAATTTAAATAGAACTATATCTCGCCATCCATAGCTGGTAAGGCCGAGGCCAGGTAATGTGTGCTTCTAGGTGTGAGCTGTTGGTGGGCCACATCCAGACTCTAGCTCTCTCTCATCTTTATCATTAAACTGGACCCAAGAGTCCTTGAAACAGAACAGGGGCAGTTCCAACTAACCACTGCTCTAAGTGGGTCCAGGATGATGGGATTGTACACCAGCAATATCTGGAGTGTCACAGGTTCCCCATCCCTGAAATAAGAGGCTTGTTCACCGACAGACCTTCAAATACGTGACTGTGCCCTGCTTGCAGTAGGATACATTATTACTCCCCCTTAATTCAGTGTCGGAGGCCTGTATGTCTAGTGCTGCCCGGGTCACATGCTTTCCCCAGCCACATCCACCATGGGCCTTTTTCTGCATCCTCTTTGAGTGTGGTTGCCTGGCTGGAATATATCCTTGGGGTCTGGTGATGCCTCCTGCTTGCTTGCCTGGATGGAATGGAGAGAGGAGAAACTAGCCTACTGCACAAAGGTAACATTTGCATTCAGTGCTGTACCTATTTGTGCCTCCATCCCTGCCCTCCATTGGCGTGTGGCCCCTGGAAGCCTGCCGAGAAGGGAATGTGGCCCTCCCTACCTGAATTAGTTTGCGTCAGCTAATGGTCTGGCTTAAAACAATAAATGCACTGGGCCAGAGTCAAGTTGACTTCAGTAGAAGGTCCCTCCAGGGCATTGTGGTTTGTGGGTCAAGGAAAGCAAAAAGCATGTGCGCTCTCTCTCGCTCTCTCTCTCTCTCTCTCTCTCTCTCTCTCTCTCTCTCTCTCTGTGTGTGTGTGTGTGTGTGTGTGTGTGAGAGAGAGAGAGAGAGAGAGAGAGAGAGAGAGATTTCATCTTAATTCCACATGGTGATAAATGTATTCCTCAAAGCACATGGATTTTATGCCCTTGTGACTTTTATCATACTAAGTGCAACTGCAGATGTAGCTCTTATTTCATATCCATATATAATCCCTTTTGGGGTGTTTTTTAAACACACACACACACAGAGCAACCAAACGAGCACATACTGTTTGTAAAAATAGCTAGCACAGGAGTCCAGGGTGCATCCAGTTGAGAGAGAGATATAATCTTGTAAATAGCCCTGCTGACTGCAAAGCACAGCTGGAAGAAATGGAAATGTGGGGGAAAGGGGAAACAAACTAGACCCTGGATACTTAGCATGCAATGTTTTTAAAAAGTTTGGTTTGGTTTTTCTAATGTATTTTTTTTAAAAGTAATGTGAGGTTTGTGGTTGCAGAACTGGGGAAAACTTACAGCTGGGGCGAGGTGAGCCTTTGTGTGTCTCCGGAATGTGAATTAAGCAAATGCTAAAGCTCTGTCCTTGACAAGTATAATCTGTTATGTTTCCGTTCTGCTTTTCCTTCGAGGAGCTTGGGGTATGGTGCGCAGTTCTTTCTCCCCTCCGTACCTCTTTCTTATGCCTTGTGAGGTGGGTTAGGCTGAGAGACTCAACATCATCCGGATAGCAGGACGGGGATTCGAACCCAGGGGTGGGTTGGCCCTACTGTTAGGTAAATTGAGTCAGCTGCCTCTGGTGACCGATACTGGCAGTGCACAGCAGTGGCAAGTGATCGGAAGACTTTGTGGCTTTGTGCCATGTGGCCTGCTAGTTTGCTGTCCTGAGGTGCCAAGGAGTATGGTCATTGACGGAATAAGATAAAACTGCCAATCTAGTTGACTTCTGGTTGGATTGGGGGTGGGTATTATCCTGTCCTATGTCTCAGACAGCAAAATGTCTTGGACTGACCCTGCTCAGCTTCCTCTAATCTTACCCAACATTGGGCCAGTTTCTTCCCCAGCTCCATCGTCAATTGTGCCTGGTATCAAAAAAGCACCTACTGTATATTTATTGCGTGAAGGACTAGAAACTCCTCACACTCCTCAGGAGGAATTATGTTAGCACATGTGGACTTTTGAGCAAACACACTTGTGTGTGTGTTTGTTACTATAGATTCACGCAGAATGTACTTTTCTACCCAACCTATAAATAAAACTATATTGCAGTTCTGAAGGAAGTTGTTATAATCCATTAACTGGAAGCTTAAAGATATTTATCACCGCATGCCCCAATCACTTCCAAGGATTTTATTTTGGTCACAATCCTTTCACATCACACTACCGCCCTGCAGTGTGAAAAATGCTTTCTTTCATGTCAGACAAAAGGCGTGTGACGCTTGTGTGGCTGCTTCAGATTCGTCTGTTCGACACTTCAGATGATACATTTAGACTCTGAACAAAGGGTCTTTTGATATCAGTGGTTTTCCTGACACCTCCAATGACCCAGTTTGTTTGGCGAGGGTTTTTTGTTTTGTTTTGTTATACTTCTTAAAGCACCCTGAGCTCTGTGGCTTTGTCTTCCTATGTGATCCTTTCATACAGACTGATGGGGCTTCTGCTGCTGCTACCTGCCCCCTGGATGGGAATGTTTGTCCCATGGGGTGAGAGGCCAGGGAGTAGGAGAAAGAAATCTGCTTTTAATGATATTCAGCACAGGTCAGCTGATGCCATCCATGGAGCTGAAATAGTTGTGCAAAATCCACCAGGAATATCCACAATATCTGCATACCCTCCAACATTTATCCGATGAAAATAGGGACATCTTATTCTATAATAATAATAATAATAATAATAATAATAATAATAATAATAATAATAATTTATTATTTATACCCCGCCCATCTGGCCGGGTTCCCCCAGCCACTCTGGGCGGCTTCCAAAAAAACAGAAATTCTAAAATACAGAAATCCATCAAACATTAAAAGCTTCCCTAAACAGGGCTGCCTTGAGATGCCTTCTAAAGGTCTGGTAATTGTTCTCTTTGACCTCTAGTGGGAGGGCATTCCACAGGGTGGGTGCCACTACCGAGAAGGCCCTCTGCCTGGTTCCCTGTAACTTGGCTTCTCGTAATGAGGGAACCGCCAGAAGGCCCTCGGAGCTGGACCTCAGTGTCCGGGCAGAACGATGGGGGTGGAGACGCTCCTTCAGGTATACCGGACCGAGGCCGTTTAGGGCTTTAAAGGTCAACACCAACACTTTGAATTGTGCTCGGAAACGTACTGGGAGCCAATGTAGGTCTTTTATTTTATTTTTAAACATACTTTTTATTAATTTTACAGAATACAAAAAAACAAAAAAAACGGTACATACATAAACACCTTTTCCACCTCCTTCCTACCCACCCACATGGGTCCTCCCCTGCCACAGAAGTATCCCATGTATGTGAACAGTCAGAGATGGTCCATTTTATGCTTGGATTTCTGTCCTCCTCCCCCTCCCCTGACCCCAAAGCCCCCCCCTGCCACCAGGGAGCTCCAGCAAACCAGGGCAGTACGCAGGAGGCCATCCATCCAACCATCTATTGTCATACCAAAAAAAGAGAAAAATAGAAATAGGAAAAAAGAAAAAAAAGAAAGGGCAAAAAAAGAGAAAAAAACAATACAAAACAGAAAATTTTTTCTTACATTCATGATTGTAAAACCATATTTTGTGGGCTTCCCCTCCCCCCCCTTCCCCGGTTTTCATCCCTTTTTTATCATCTGCAACAGTTTCTTACTTTATAAAAATACACCTTTGTATCTTATACAACTTATAAATCAATTGTTAACATTTTCATCTAATATTCAAATCACTGAAAAATCAAACTCCCATTTTATCTTCCCGTGCCTAATTTTTTCTCCCTCTATAAGCCTCCATATTTTCACATTTTCCAAAATCCATTCACTTTTAAAACTATAACTATTCTCAATTTAACCTTACATCCCCGATTACCGGCTCCACCCCCCCAATCCAGCAAATTCCATAATCAGCAGACCAGTTATAAACCTGTTAATCCATCCATATAATCACAACATCACTTTCCCTTCACCCCACCCCCTGTTTACAGTCTTTTGCCATCCAGGCCACCATACAGGACCCCTGAATTTCTTCTCTTCTCTGCATATTTTTTCCTTCTTCCCTGTGGGCGTTCTGGAGTTCCAATAATACCAATCGTGCTCCCCTCAAAAGCAGGGCACTCCATCCAACTTTTTGTAGAGTAAAGCCATCATTTTTTTCGTGGTGTGCTTCATTTTGTGTTGAATCATCACAGTCCTCATCTTCATCCTTTCCTTCCAAATCACAGTCATCATCATTGTCATTCTCACATTCATCTTTTTCAGTGTCAAAAGCTTCATCTCCTAAAAAATCATATTCTGCCATCACCATCTGAAATTTTTGCTGTAACTCTTGCCGTCGTGTCTCCTCTTGACATAGCTCTATTCTTGTTTCCCACATTAAGGTCAAAACAGACCGCTGGAACTCAGGGGAACACTTTTTTGTTGACATAATTCAATCCTGCCAAGGTCAAAACTTGTCACGTGGGGTGGAATATGATCACAGTTTATTTTCTCGACTCCATTTTAACAAGCTGGCTGCATTCTTCAAGTCTTATTAACAATAAAGTTCGAACTCACATTTCACAAACATTTAAACCAAAAAAGAAATTCCACAAAATCCAGAAATACAAAGTGAAATAAAAGTTGACTCATAAATCCTGATCAACTCACTGGGTTGTCTGGGCTGCCGGCTCCCGAGGAAAAGAAAGATTTTTCTCAGTCTTTACCTCTTGCTGCAGGGCAGTCATAAACCACAGTCTCTCTCCCCTTCTCACCCTGCATCAAAGGGGAGATTCTCTTTGATGCCTTTGAGGGATCCTTTTGAATTGCAAATCTTCTGTTTATGGCTTCGGGTTTCTATTTACTGTCTCTTTTGTTGCCGTGGGGGGGGGGTGGCTTCCTCTTTTCTCCCCTCTCTCCCAGATCCAAATTGTTTTATAATCCAAATCGTGAGGTTACTTACAGTCTTTTCCAATCGTTTTATTTTCGGAAGAATCCAGCGCTCTCCGCCTTCGGCTTGAAGCTTCTCCCTGCTAGAATAACGTTGCCGCTCAAAATGGCCCCCGCGACTTCTACCCTCCTCGCTCCGGAGCTCTTATTAGAGCTAACCGAAGAGTTGGGGAGTCCGGATTGGGGCTGTGCCGAGCAAATTGCCCCCGGGACGCCCTTCCCGAGGTTCTAAGGGGCGCAGCGTCGCTCTTGCTGCCCTCCCCACTCCTAGCAGGGACGGGCCATCTCGGAGACGAGACGAAACCCCGCCGATCGGCGCTGGCGCTGAACCCGGAAGCCCCAATGTAGGTCTTTTAGGACCGGTGTTATGTGATCTCGGCGGCCGCTCCCAGTCACCAGTCTAGCTGCCGCATTCTGGATTAGTTGTAGTTTCCGGGTCACCTTCAAAGGTAGCCCCACGTAGAGCGCATTGCAGTAGTCCAAGCGAGAGATAACCAGAGCATGCACCACTCTGGAGAGACAGTCAGTGGGCAGGTAGGGACTCAGCCTGCGTACCAGATGGAGCTGATAAACAGCTGCCCTGGACACGGAGTTGACCTGTGCCTCCATGGACAGCTGTGAGTCTAAAATGACTCCCAGGCTGCGCACCTGGTCTTTCAGGGGCACAGTTACCCCATTCAGGACCAGAGAGTCCTCCACACCCGCCCGCCTCCTGTCCCCCACAAACAGTACTTCTGTCTTGTCAGGATTCAATCTCAATCTGTTAGCCGCCATCCATCCTCCAACCGCCTCCAAGCACTCACACAGGACCTTCACCGCCTTCACTGGTTCTGATTTAAAAGAGAGGTAGAGCTGGGTATCATCAGCATACTGATGGACACCCAGCCCAAACCCCCTGATGATCTCTCCCAGCGGCTGCATATAGATGTTAAAAAGCATGGGGGAAGAGGACAGAACCCTGAGGCACCCCACAAGTGAGAGCCCAGGGGTCTGAACACTCATCCCCCACCACCACTTTCTGAACACGGCCCAGGAGGAAGGAGCGGAACCACTGCATGACAGTGCCCCCAGCTCCCAAGCCCTCTAGACGGTCCAGAAGGATGTTATGGTCGATGGTGTCAAAAGCCGCTGAGAGATCCAGCAGAACAAGGAAACAGCTCTTACCTTTGTCCCTAGCCCACCGGAGATCATCGACCAGTGCGACCAAGGCAGTTTCAGTCCCATGATGAGGCCTGAATCCTGACTGGAAGGGATCCAAATGGTCCGCTTCTTCCAGGCGTGCCTGGAGTTGTTCCGCAACCACTCGCTCAATCACCTTGCCCAAGAATGGAAGATTTGAGACTGGGCGATAGTTGGCCATATTGGCCGGATCTAAAGATGGTTTTTTAAGAAGCGGTTTAATAATATTTATTTATTTATTTATTTATTATTATCATTATCATTATTTGGAGGGTCTGTATCTGCCTGTGCATCTTCCTTTATTCCTAAGCCTGCTAAACCTGAGCCGAAAGTGAGAGCGTTCCCCATTCGTAAGGGCCATAACTCCACAGTTGAACAGATGCTTTCCCATGCATAAGGTTCCAGGTTCAATCTCCAAGGAAAGCTTGGAGAGTCGCTACCAGTCAGTGTCAACATTATGGAGCTAGATGGACCAGTGATCTGACCTGGTCCGAGACAAGTTTGTCTAGCCTATGATTTGAGGATTCCTCCAGGAGGGTGTGCAGCTCCCTCGCATGCTATGGTGTAGTTTTGCCTTCCGGCTACCGAGCTAAGGAGGGAGGAGGCAGAAAAGCAAGCAAGACAGCAAGACTGTGTCTAGAGCTGGTCCTGGGGATGCCTCCCCACACCCGTCCATCCCAGGTATGCCTGTCCCAGCTGTGAACCACCCACAGAGGAAGTTGTGATTCTCTGTTAAGGTTGGCTTGCGCTGGTGGAGAGAGCCCTGCTGCTTGAAAATGGGAGATTTGGGGTCAGTTTTCAACGTGGCCAAAGGAAGCCGCACAGCTTTCTGTGTGGCCTCAGGCCTCTAATTACTTTGCTTAAAATGGGAATATTAGGCCTATTCCCCACAAGGGAAGATGCACGCCCTTCATTACTGAGTGCGAGGTGTGGGCTGTCAACTTGTACAGTGCCAAGAAAACTAGATTAATTTGTTCCATGCTGTCTCACACTTTGGAAGAGTCCTGTTTTGGAAGAAGAGCTGTCGTGGTGGAGAGAGGGTGTGTGCCAGTTCTGGGTGTGTCAGTATTACCGGGATTTGGTTTTGTCTTGATTTATGGGGAATTGGTGTGGTTTCTGTAAAATATTGGCCCTCCTGGAGGCAAAAATAGTGTCATTGTTCTCAAGATAAGTGCACACACAAAACACAAGATATAAATGGCCATGTTGCTGAATTACCACTGAAGGCAGAGGGATTGGAATAAAAATATTACTAAACATGGAACTGACCATCATATCACAGCTTGTGAGGGTTCACATTCAAGTTCTTTGCAACCCAGTACGCCTTAGCATTGTTCAGTTAACTCTAACGCACACTGAGTTTTCAGGCAGAGAAAGGAGACAAAATAAGACTTGCTTTACTGAGTGTTTCATTCGTTCCAGTGGAGTTTCTAACATTGTGTGGTTCAAGTGTTTTGAAGCAATATGGCTCTCTTGGCTTTGCCATTCAACTTCCTTTTTACCAATCCCCTTTATCACTGGGGGAAATTTTCTCTTTTGAAGTCAAAATTGACCATGCTGGATTTTCTTGGCGATTGGCCGAATCTGAATTTGATAGCCCTGTCACTGCTGTTCCCGTTCAACCACACTACGTCCTGGGTGCCATTTAAAAGTAACTCCTGGGTTACCTTCCCTCTCATTGAGTGTATGACCTGCTGTTTTAGGGCCCAGTTGTCCAGGGTTATCAATAAATTTTATCTCTTTATCATGATAGGAAAACCCTCTGTGTGAGGGCAGTTGGTCACTCATAACTACAACATCTATTTTGGATGCTTCCCTGATCCCATTTCCATCTCAAGAACTCCCTGAGCATTTTGATCCAAGGGACAACAGCACGTTCCCAGTTTCAAATTGCTTTTGGAACCAGCCATCACCACCCATAATAATTCTGTGGAGGAATCTGCCTCTTTGGTGATTTCTGCCTCTTTCAGTTCATAGAATCATAGAGTTGGAAGAGACCACAAGGGCCATCCAGTCCATCCCCCTGCCAAGCAGGAAAAAACATCAAAGCATTCTTGACAGATGCCTGTCAAGCCTCTACTTAAAGACCTCCAAAGAAGGAGACTCCACCACACTCCTTGGTAGCAAATTCCACTGCTGAACAGCTCTTACTGTCAGGAAGTTCTTCCTAATGTTTAGGTGGAATCTTCTTTCTTGTAGTTTGAATCCATTGCTCCGTGTCCGCTTCTCTGGAGCAGCAGAAAACAGCCTTTCTCCCTCCTCTATATGACATCCTTTTATATATTTGAACATGGCTATCATATCACCCCTTAACCTTCTCTTCTCCAGGCTAAACATACCCAGCTCCCTAAGCCGTTCCTCATAAGGCATCGTTTTCAGGCCTTTGACCATTTTGGTTGCTCTCTTCTGGACACGTTCCAGCTTGTCAGTATCCTTCTTGAACTGTGGTGCCCAGAACTGGGCACAGTACTCCAGGTAAGGTCTGACCAGAGCGGAATACAGTGGTACTATTACTTCCCTTGGTCTAGATGCTATACTCCTATTGATGCAGCCCAGAATTGCATTGGCTTTTTTAGCTGCTGCATCACACTGTTGACTCATGTCAAGTTTGTGGACTACCAAGACTCCTGGATCCTTTTCACAAGTACTGCTCTCAAGCCAGGTGTCTCCCATCCTGTATTTGTGCCTTTCATTTCAATGCCCTCTGTCATCTACTGAGCAACGCCACCTGCAGTACACCCTTCCTTGTGCTTCCTGCAGAGTTTGTATCCTGAGATAACAGTGTCCCTCTGGTTCTTTCCAATCCACCAGGTCAGGGTTTCCCAAATCTGGGTCTCCAGCTGGACTACAACTCCCACCACCCCTGACCCACTGGTCCTGCTAGCTAGGGATGCTGGGAGTTGTAGTCCAAAAACAGCTGGAGACCCAAGTTTGGGAATCCCTGCACCAGGTCTCCGGTAATGCCTACCACACCAATGCTGTTCAAGTGCTCCAGTTCACCCATTTTGGCTCAGAGGCTTTTGAGCATTAGTGTATAAACACCTATATACCATGTTTCTCTCCAACTGTCTTTGGCTCAAATTGCATTTTGGCCTGAGGTGCTTTGTTATGTCCAAATTGCTATCCCGTGCCTCTGCTCTCATAATGCCTTCGGTAGCTCGAAAAGAGGTCTTCTGTGGGCTTGTTTTTTTAAAGGCTGATTCAGTTGAAAAGCTTTTTAAAAAATAAATAAAAATAAAAATCCCAAAGTCTCGCACAACCGTCAAGCTCATAAGATATTTCTTATCACTTCAACAGCCAAAATAAGTACCTTTCACATTCAAGACATGTTTTTTAAAAAACAAAAACCTTTTTGTGATCTGCATTTAGATTCTTTTCACGGCAGGAGCCAAAAAATTAGTTTTGGCTTTCTTTCTGCCTTGCAATGCTTGGACATTTCCAGCAATATTTCCTCACTACGTTGAAACTGACAGATAACTGGAAAGCAAAAGCCGCTTCCATCACATTCATGGGGCCCGAGGCCATCCCCTCCTTATGGGAGGTCTACAAAAAAGAAGGGAAGAGAGAATGAAAGAAAAGAAAAGAAAGGCCTCAAGAGGGGAACATGGCATGTGCTGTGTAGTTCCTTAAATTTTATTTTCAAGAAAGTCCTTCAAATAACTGCGATCACAAGATTCATCTTGTATCTGTATTTGCAGCATTTGGCAGCAAACTGATCTGGTGCCATTCCAATTCAATTCTTTATTTGCGTCCAACGCTGACCAGTTAAATCCAAAGCTCTGTTTTGCTCCTGTTGCATATATGTGTTTGAATATGTATATACATACCGTAGCAAACTCCCCCGCCCCCACATAAATGGATAAAATCTGCAGGCAGAATAGCACCTCCTGAGTGAGCAAATTTCCAACAGATTCATCCACACCATGTCCTGTGATCATGACTGCAAACCTCCGTTGATGCAAACTGCCCTCAGATCTTCTGTATTAGCTACTCATAAAGCCTTTAGAAAATGATATCCTCTTGGCCAGTTTCCAGACTAGTCCTGGCAGCAAAGACAGTTGATTAGAGATACACCTTCAAAGCCATGTTTCCCCATAAGTGAAATTTAATGGATTCAACCTCGTCTAAAAGAGTGTATAAATCAGGCATCCCCAAACTGCGGCCCTCCAGATTTTTGGCCTACAACTCCCATGATCCCTAGCTAACAGGATCAGTGGTCAGGGATGATGGGGATTGTAGTCCAAAACACCTGGAGGGCCGAGGTTTGAGGATGCCTGGTGTAAATATTCGTTATTGCATTTATTAATAGGTTTTTAGCCCACGCTTCAGCTAAAAATGGTTTTCAGAGTCACTTACCAAGGTCACTGATAAGAGACTCCTTTCCCTTGGGTTTATCGACTAAAAGACACCAAGTTTAAGGAAAAGGTTTTGGGGAGGGAAGAGGGGGGAGTAAGCTCAGGCACCAATTTTTAGTTACAAAGTTGTTGCTGGTTCGATGGGAGACGGCTTCTGAAATGAGAAAACGCAGGGTAGATTACATTGGGGCTTTTCGCACCTGCCTTATAGCAAATGCCATAATTGCTTTCTGGAAGCAGCAAAATATCAGAGCGAAATATCAGAGCCAAAATCATGTTGGCCGAGGAGCAGCTAACATGCATCACAGTTAATGATTACTCCTTTTGTGGCATTTTGATTTGGAATATTGACAGGGGGAAGCAGCAGGGGGCCTGCAGGCTACTCTTTCGCAATATGCCGGTTCTGAGTAATTAACTCAAGGACGGTTCGCAGAGAGAGGTGCTTCCTATTAATTTAATAACTTAGAAATAGTGGTTATCTCAGCACAGAACACCCAGGTATTTCCGCCGCTCTCTCCTCCAATAAGAAAGCTGTTATCGTCAGTGATGCTAGTGTGTGTTTTTGTTGAGTGTGGCCTTTGGATCAATGAAAACTTCCTGCCTGTCGTCCGTTTCATTTTACAGCATGATGAATTGGCAGGGGGGTGGGGAGCTTATTGTCAGCCCCTGTTGTCCTGCACTATTTAGACATCCTCAGACCTGTGAAAACCAGCTGTGCTGGAAAGAACATTCATAAACGCTGCTAAAGCTTTGCTCAGCAAGGCTGGGTGAGCTTTGGGGGAAGGAGTTGCCATGGGCGTAGGCAGGGGGGGCAGGAGGGGGCAATTGCCCCCCCCTAGAAGCAAAGGCTGAGGGGCGCAGCAGTGTGGCAGCCCCAGGCTCCCGCTCCCGGTGCGAAGCTCCAGAGTCACGCAGGGAACGCGAGCCTGTGGCTGCGTCCTCCGCGCCTCCCAGGTCTTCGGAGGAGGCGGCCCCAGGCTCCCGCTCCCAACGCGCTCTGGGAGGCGCGGAGGAGGCAGCCACAGGCTCGCGTTCCCCGCGTGACTCTGGAGCTTCGCGCCGGGAGCGGGAGCCTGGGGCCGCCTCCTCGGAAGACCTGGGAGGCGCAGGCCACGTGGCCCCACCCACATTTCTGCTGTGGCCCCTCCCCTCCCGCCCCTTGCCCCTGCCCCTTGCCCCCCCCTAATTTTGAACCTGGCTACGCCCCTGGGAGTTGCTGCAAAAACTCTGAAACTTGGGGCATTCCCAAATCACTGGTCCCCCCACCCCCCGGTGGGATTTAATCATATGCCAGCAAATTACAAGAAAGGAAATTCTGACTAAACATCAGAAAAAAAAACTTTCTAATGGCAAGAGCTGTTTGACAGTGGTCTCCCTCGGGAGCTCCTTCCTGAATTTCATGGAATTATAGAATTGTAGAGTTGGAAGGGACCCTGAGGGTCATCTAGTCCAACCCCCTGCAATTCAGGAATCTCAGCGAAAGCATCCATGACAGATGGCCATCCAACCTCTGCTTTAAAAACCTCCAAGGATGGAGACTCCACAACCTCCCAAGGGAGTCCATTTCCACTGTCGAACAGCTCTTACTGTCAGAAAGTTCTTCCTGGTGTTAGTTTGAATGCTCTGGAGCTGATGCTGTAGAATTGCCCTGTTGGTGTTCAAGTCACAGATTCCACCCACTGGCACAAAGATATTGCTTAAACCAGCACATCCCCCCCCCCAATCGGCGTAGCACTTTGCTCCACCGCTGCAAGGTGGTCTGGAAGTGATCCGAGTGGGTGTAACTCAAGCATATGATTGCTCAGTTAGTTCAGTGACTGAACGCTTTCTTACCAAAGAAGTGTAAGCCCAGGAACATTCTATTAATAGGACCATGTTGCTCTTCAGCCTGGCCGCAGTTAATCATTTTTTTGCTCTTACTTAACAAATGTGGTATGTGAGGCAGAACTCCCTCAACGGTTTGGGTCAGCGAGGTTGGGCACAGATTCTCAGCCGCATTGTTTCCTGTGAAGTCATTAGGCAGCTGAATTATTTCCCCCCTTTGCAAAATTTTTCACCCTTTGTGAAATGTGCCCCAGCAGATCTGGCAGGTGTTGTGTGGATCCACTGGATTGAAAGTCAGGTCTTTTTCTGATTCTGGAGCAATTGATTGATGTGTCCATGGAAATAAATGGCAGGGCACAAACATACGAGATGCTTTTAAAGACCAGTATATTCATCCAGACTTCTTGTGACTGCTGAATTTTGGTTACTGAACCCGAGCCCTGGAGTTGGCAATTCTGATTTGTGTTTCATCTGTTGTTATAACAATGTGGGGATTAATGGTTATATGTTGTTGTTACATGTTGAGTTTTGCACACTGCTAAGGGAGGTTTCTTTAATATTAAGTGAGTTCTTAAGTAAATAAATGTCAAAGTGCAAGTGGAAGACTATGTGTTTGAATGTTCTTCCACATCAGAAGTTCCCTTCCCATGGAAAACTAGCATTTCTGATGCCTTATAGTACCAAATCAGGCCATTGGGCCACCATCTCAGTAGTGTCCACACTGACTGACAGAAGCACCCCAGATTTTCAGTCTCGGGTCCTCTGGGACAGCGCAAAAATGCTGTTTGGCTCCAGCTACCATCAACCCCAGCCAATGCTTAGGGATGATGGGAGTTGAACTCTTAACAACACCCAGAATCCCACATTTGCAAAAGCAGCGACATTTGGAGCTCTCTTTTATTAGAAAAAAAAGGTGAACAAGTGGGCAGGAGGTATGATAGAGATGTATAGAATTATGCATGGTATAGAGCAGGGATGGGGAACATTTGATACTCCAGCTGCTGCTGAACTATAGCTCCCATCAACCCCAGCAGGCATGGCCAGTGGCCAGGCATGATGGGAATTGCAGTTCAGCAACATCTGGAGCAGTGTTTCCCAACCTTGTGCCTCCAGCTGTTTTCGGACTACAATTCCCATCGTTCCTGACCACTGGTCTTGCTAGCTAGGGATGATGGGAGTTGTAGTCCAAAAACAGCTGGAGGCACAAGGTTGGGAAACACTGATCTGGAGGCCCAAAGGTTCCCCATACCTGGAATAGAAACACTGGACAGGGAGGCGGTTTTCTCCTTCTCTCAAACTTTGGGCCACTCAGTAAAGCTGAGCAATGGGAAGATTCCAGATAGACAGAAAGAAAATGCTTCTTCTGCATGGCCAGTCATCAGGGATGATGGGAGTTGTAGTCAGTGGCATGTAGAAGGTGCCATCCCTGGTTTAATGGGCCTTTCCACTTCCTAGCAAATGACCTCCGGTGCTGGTGGGCTCCTCTTTGAAGGAGATACTTAAGCAGTGGCTGCATAGCCAATGTAGTTACCTCTTGCATTGTAGAGGAGGGATGAACGAGATGTTCTCATCAGCCTCTTCCGATTCAATGATTCAAAGTACAGAGGCAGTGGATAGCTGAATGCCTAAAGCTGGAAACATAAGATGGGAAGGATTATTGCCTCCCCAGAGGCACAATCTTTGCTACCCATGGCCTATAAATGTGGGGGCTCAAGCCATGGTTTGTTTTGTAAACCATGATTAGCACAAACTGTGCCTGAATTGAGCTAATGAGTTAAGGTTTCCAACCTGCAGGAGCCTGCGTTATAAATAGAATATACTCTGAAAGATTGTTCCTAAGCAAACACATAAGCTAACAGTGTGATAAAATAGTCAAGGCAACTTGTTTGCAGGGATCTGTTGGCTGCCATTCGCAAGTAGCTCAAGATGTACTTTTTCCAGTTCCTGACATCAGGAAGGCTGGCTCAAGCAGCCATTTATACTAATCTCAAGGCAGCAATCAAGTCCAGTATGTAGCTCCATTATCTTGGATGGTCTTCTGTCGAGAACAGCAAGAGTTATTCTCAGTGGTGATGCTATGCTTTGTCTATGGAAAGCAGTGTTTCTTCTCCTGCCCTTGTAAAAACAAAGAAATACTTCTTTTTAGCAGATTGTCTTCATGATGCATTTCAGCAGAGAGAAATTAATGCATTCAGAGAAAGGGAAGGATTTCCTTGCCATTCCACACAAACATGATCCTGTTTTGCACACCCATTGAGATCTAGAAGAAACTACAGTGTTTCTGCCTTTCAAGGCTCTGTCACAGTTTGATGCCGCAATGCAACACCCTAGAGCCACTGTGGTGTAGTGGCTAATCTGTTGGTCTATGACTGGGCCATGCCAGGTTCAAATTCCAATTTGATGTTTATAGAATATATGGATGACATGGAGAAACTGGATAGAGAAAAGTCCCGTCCCCCCAGCACTAGAACTCATGGCCGTCCAATGAGGCTGAACGTTGGAAGATTCAGAACAAATAAAAGAAAGTACTTTTTCACACAGCCCATCGTTAAACTGTGGAACTCACTGCCACAGGAGGCAGTGACGGCCACCAACCTAGATTGCATTGAAAGAGGATTAGACAAATTCATGGATGAGAGGGATATCAATCGCTCCCATCCATGATGGCTATGCTCTGCCACCATGGTCAGAGGCAATAATGCTTCTGAATCGATGCTGCTGTAAACTACAGGAAGGGAGAATACTTTGTGTTCAGTTCCTGCTGGTGGATATTTCCCACAGGCATCTGGTTGACCACAGTGAGAACAGGATGCTGGAGTAGATGGGCCCCTGGCCTGCTCCACCAGGCTCTTCTGATCTTCTTTTTACCTGGTGGAAGATTTTGCAAGAGGAGGTGGGAAGGAGTTGCCCTCCTCTCTTGTTGATGTTTGTGGTGGTTTTGACTCCTTTGCCATTCCTTGGAAGCACTCCCCTTGCCCTGCCCCAAATCAGATACAATTAGCAGAACATGTGAAAATGTCCAGGTCAGAATGACTGGGGACCCTCATAACTTTTGAGTCAAAGGGGATGGTGTGGAATGACCCATAGGAGAAGACATAGGGAACAAGGTGGGTTAGTTAGATGCTAGGAAGCCCGATATTCTCATGTGTTCTGTAACCCTTAGAAACGGAATAACATTTTTATTGGATGAAGGCCTCTGGCAGGAATTCAAAGCCAAAACCCAACAAAAATACAGAATATTATTAACCTGCCAAGAGCTGAATTTTTGCCATGGAACACTTCCATCCTCCCTCTACCTAGCAAGGTTACTCAACATGACTTAGGGATGAGCGAATCTGTCAATTTTGGTTTCTCTCAGCTTCTCATTTTTCATATCTCCAGTTCCGTTCCTCACATTTCCACATCAGTTTCCAGATTATGTGTTTCCAAGTCCTCATGAAAATTCATCATTAAATGTCTCCTAATAGGCACATGGTTATATTGCTACCGAAAAACACACATTCTTGAGAAGCAATTCCCTGCATTCTAAATGTTATTTTCACTGATATGGGCATTATTATGCACAGTTTACCCTTGTATATGCATCTCTGGGGACATCACTGGGCTGGAGAACTCACTTGCAAAACTCAGGCTGAAGTGGGAATTTCAAAGCTTAGCTTTGTTTCAGTTTGTGAATTGTTTGGGAAAGTGAAAATTAGGCAGGTTCGCCTTTAGATGTGAACTGAATCGAATTTACCCCCCATTTCTGGTGTGTTTCCATTTCCTTATGCTCAGTGGTATCAATAGTAATGTAAAAAGTAAAGGTAAAGGACCCCTGGTCAAAGGCAACTATGGGGTTGCAGCGCTCATCTCGCTTTCAGGCCGAGGGAGCCAGCGTTTGTCCACAGACCGCTTTCTGGGTCATGTGGCCAGCATGACAAAACCGCTTCTGGTGCAACGGAACACCATGACGGAAGTCAGAACGCACGGAAACGCTGTTTACCTTCCTACCACAGCGGTACCTATTTATTTACTTGCACTAGTATGCTTTTGAACTGCAAGATCGGCAGAAGCGGGGACAGAGCAATAGGAGCTCACCCTGTCACAATAGTATTTCCACTGAAGAACCTTGATAGCAAGTACTGAATCATCAGGCCAAAAACAAGGATTCCCTTTACACTTGGGCAGAGATACCATTTCACTTAAAATCACTCTAGTTGCTGCCAAATTCTAGTTGTCGGCCACCCCTTTGCAATACCTTGTATTGTGTTAGCAGATGAATATCCCACCCAGCCACCTGTCAATCACCAGACATCACAGCAATATTTAGCCGCAGTCAGTACAGCCTGGTGACAGTAACTGATGAGAGTTGGAGTCCAAAACATCTGGACTCCTGGCTGGCAAAGGATGCCTTAGAGGCCAGGTGGAGATTTCCTGTTCCAGAAACCTGTTTCAGAAACCAGACTCCATGTTTTTCTCTTCTGTCTGTTTTAACAGAATCTAACAATAGCTGGTTTTATTGGAGATATATCATACCAGGGTAGGAGAGATCATATTTTCCACATTATCTGTCAGATTATTCTTTAAACAAACTTGATTATCTCATAAAACTTGTTTCAACAGGGCCCAGACACTGAAAGAAGCAAGTAAATAAGGCCCACTTGATGCAGTTCGGGTGGGGGCAGAATCTGGTTTAATTCTACCAAAATGTCAAAGCCCAAAGACGCAGAGGCTGGGAGAATTTCAAACACCCCTTTGCTAATCTCCCACCGAAATTGGCAAGGACATCATGGCTGGCATGAAGCAGCCACTTTGATACATCCCATTTTCTCTGTGTGTGTGACATGCAGGAAATATTTTAAGCCACCGAAACAAACCTCCCTAGAGAGGGTCAGAAAGCTGGCTTGGAATTGGTTTGCAGGAGGTCAATTGAAGACTGCTTTGTTCCGGTGAGCCTTTGGAGACACTTAAACCCACCTCTCTATTTTCAGATTTAACTGAGTGGTGTTGTTCTTCTGAATTGCTGCTACTATGAATTGTTACTTTAGTGGGTTTCTTTTTAAATGGTGTCCTACTTTTTTTAAGATAAAGCATACAGTCGTACCTTGGTTTTTGAACGCCTTGCAACTAGAACGTTTCAGCTCCTGAATGCCGCACACCTGGAAGTGAGTGTTCTAGTTTGTGAACGTTCTTTGGAACCCAAACATCCCAGGCTGCTTCCACGGCTTCCAATTGAGTGCAGGAAGCTCCTGCAGCCAATCAGAAGTTGCCCTTGGTTTTCAAACGTTTTCGGAAGTAAAATGGACTTCCGGAACGGATTCCATTCGAGAACCAAGACATGGAAGGTGGTGTTAGTGTAAAGTGCAATAAACTAAATGAGATTATTGAAAGTCTTTGGTATTCAATACTGCTGCATATCTACATTCACTATGCATATTCATGTATGCAACATCAAAGCAACTGCTTTAGCATTTAAATGCATGAAATTTAGCTTCAGATCCCTGATCAGCCTTCTAGCTCAGTCAAAGCACTAGGAAGCTGCTTACACCAAGTCAGTCTATTGGCCCATCCAGCTCAGTACTGCATAAATATAGAATGGTAGCAGCCCTCTGAGATTTCAGACAGGGAATCTGAGATCTTCTGCATGTTAAACCTGAGTTTCACCCCTGAGCTCTACCTCCGAGCTGCAACCTAACCTCCAGATAGGCAGTGCTTGATTTCTAATGTTGCCATGGGAAAGCATTCCCAGAGGATTCCCTTCTTTTGGGTTTGTAGAGTGGCTTTCAGAGAGGAAGTATCTAGTGACAGGTTCCATATAACCACCATGGCTAATAGCCACGGGGTTGAGTCTAAAAGTGTCCTTTGACTCATAGAAAACTGTTCCCCAACTAAGCACAAGCTTCTTGCCTGACAAACTGGACCTGAAATCTAGGGATGTACAGGAGATGTTGCATTTGTTTAATGCTTTCTCGCTGTTGCAATCTTCTTTTCACTGTCTTTTATTCTGTTTGTTGATTTTAATAATGATATATTGCTTTTTTTTAGCATTGCTTTGTTTGTAAGCTGTCCGGGGAATATTTATTGGCAAGTGGCTATCTAAATTCAGTTTATCATCCTCTTCATAATCTCTTGCGCAAGATCTTGCCGGGGCCGGCCCTTTCCTTAGACAGGATGAGGCAAGCACATCAGGCAGCTCATGCTGAAGGGCAGGGGACAGTGGCAAGGTGTTGGCAGCCAGGGCTGTGCATGCCATATGGCCTGATGTTCACTCGTAAGCTAGGCTGCCGCTTCTGTGCATGAAATGAAGAACCAGCCTGGTAAATTTTATGAAAGGTTTAGATTCTAATATCTGGCTCTCTCAAAAGGTCTCAGGGTGCATTCTTGTGCAACATCTGCGTATTTTGAAGTCTTCCGTGAGCTCTTGCATAGCAGTTTGCAGGATAACACCCCAACAAGCGTTCTCATTGCTGAGTCGCTGAATCCAATCTGTGATATTTTTAATAGCTCCAGAGCAAAGATGTCAAACTATTAAGCTGGTTCCAACTACCAGAGAAACTTCCATCTGGCCCTGAATGCTAATCAAAATTCAGTTTGTAAAATTTGCTCATGGTGTCACCGGGGAGGGAAAGAAGCAATAAGTCTCTGTGTACATTAGATAATTTATGTGTGTTTATTCTGGAGATCCAAAGGACCACCACCAATCTGGTGTCTGGAATGATCTTCGTTTCCCAGCCAAGTGTGTATGCTGTGTTGCTAATGGAGCCTATTTTGCAAACTATCAAGGAGGGGGGTCAGGCTATTTGAGCCTGTCATCATTCTACAGAATAAAAGGGTTGGCATCTTTGCTCTGTGGGCAAAGAGAGCCATAGTGGTGCAGTGGTTAGAGTGTTGGACTAGAACCTGGGGGACGCAGGTTCGAATCCCTACTCAACCTCTATGAAGCAAAACCTACCTTACTGGGTTGTTGCAGCATTAAAGGGGGCAAAAATAACTCATTGGAGGAAAAACAGGATATAAATGTGCTCATAAGCAAACAAAACATCCTTTGGAAGATCTTGATTTCTAGATCTTATATTTTCTGTGAGAGTTTTATAAACCACCACATTCATCACCTACCGTGTAATTAATACACACACCTCTACAATCCCTAGTCTAACAGATTAATCATTAATCATGTATATTTATTTTTTCTGGTTTGGGGTTTCGTATTCTGGAAAAGCAGTCAGTCATTTTATTTAGTCTTTCGCTGCTAGAAATTAAAGAGCAGAGGGGATTACACATATTTCCCCCCTCAAAGCCCTCATTTTATCTTGTATGTTTGTGACGCTGTGCGGGCGTCACCTTATAAATGTTTCAGGAAGAGTGAGTTATACCAGGAAAGCTGTTCCACATACAGTGGAACCTCGGTTTATGAACACCTCGGTTTATGAATTTTCGGTTTATGAACGCCGCGGACCCATCTGGAACGGATTAATTCATTTTCCATTACTTTCAATGGGAAAGTTTGCTTCAGTTTATGAACGCTTCAGTTTATGAACAGACTTCCAGAACCAATTACACCCATGCTTCAGTTTATGAACGCTTCAGTTTAAGTACTCCGCGGACCCGTCTGGAACGGATTAATCCACTTTCCATTACTTTCAATGGGAAAGTTTGCTTCAGTTTATGAACGCTTACTCCGCGGACCATCTGGAACGGATTAATTCACTTTCCATTACTTTCAATGAGAAAGTTTGCTTCAGTTTATGAACGCTTCAGTTTATGAACAGACTTCCGGAACCAATTGTGTTCATAAACCGAGGTACCACTGTATTTCAATTTGTCATGTTAATGAAGCCAGATTGGGTGTACATGGGAAATAGTGGAGGGTGGGGGGAAAGTGGAATCTGGGTCAAGAATGACTTGTGCGATAGGACATATTTGAATACATTTGAACATTGCACTGTAGCATTTCTTGAAGAAGAAGAAATATTACAGGGAGATTCTTCCGACGACATGAGTATAGGCAGTAGAGATGGTTCAATTTCCATTCCTTAAGTTTCTTGTTTCTCCCATCTTAATTTAAGTTCTTTGCATATCTGCTGCAATTTGTGATTCCCACCGCTGCCAAAAATGATCTCATAAAAAATCATCAGCAATTTACTACAAATGCATTTTTGTTCATTATCTTCACTTAAAAATGCATTTTTATGTACATTTCCTGTTAATTTATGTATTTTTTTCCTACATAGGAATTTCGAAAAAGTGCAAATTTTGAAAGATGACTCTGTTTAGGGTCACACATTGGTTGAAGAAGTGAGGAACAGGTAGTTTCTCATTGTCAAATGCAAGAAGTATTGACTTTCTCTTCCATCCCTGATAGTGAATGTCTTCCACTGTCCCTTGGGGGCCAGAGCTTCACTTTGGGAGCCTCAGCAACAAAGGCAACTTCAGTGAAGGAGGCAAGTGGGCTACAGCCACAGATCCCAGCCATATTTGGGAAGAGACTCATCCCTCCCCCTTGAGCTCTTTTCTTGTATTGCAGAACCACTTTTACCTCCTTCCCTGGTACCCCTTGGTAAACTTGCTTCTTCCGCACCCCTCTCCCTGGGTTGCTATTTGCACCAGCCACGTTCCCCCAGGGTCCTACTGCCCATTACTTTCCTGAGCTTTATCCAAGTACAGCCCTTTTATGTGAGTTGCTGGGACCTGAGCCTTAGGTCTAATGTGCTCGATAAATTGCTTCTTTATCACATTTTGCTGAGGAACAAGCTATTCCCTGGAGATAAAGGTGAGGTAGATATCTGGGATTTCTTCCCATTGGAATACTGTTTTCAGCAACAGACCAAGGACTGTTGCTTACAGCCTGAGGGCCACATCTGGCCCTGACCTCGCTTTATGCCGTCTCTGATATCTCCTGAAACTGCCCCAAACTTTTGTCCCATCTGAGTTCCTTCCTTCCTGTTGTGTCCTACTTATTTTCCCCTAGCTTTTAAAAGTAGTGGAAAGGTCAGTATTTTATCCGATAAGCATACATGGATGTAAATTAAAATGAGTTATATTGGTCTGTCATACAAAAACAAATTTAAAACACGTAATAAAAAAAATTAAGGATAAAAAAACTTCCCTATACAGGGCAGATGCCTTCTAAAGGTTGTATACGGTAGTTACTTATCTCCTTGGCTCGAGGATCACATAACTCCAAAATTTTCTCAGATGAAAATAGGGACGTCCTAAAGAAAAGCAGGGCATTCCACAATCAAAACAAAAACCGGGGAAACTTATTTAAATTTGGGGTTGTCCCTGGAAATTAGGGACACTTGGAGGGTCTGGAATGAGGTGAAGCTCGTGAAATAACGAATCCCCCCCCAAATAATTTTTTTTTTGCCTTGTATGCTTCGCTGTTAATCTGGTGCTGAAGGGTGGTGGGAGTTTTGTGAGTCAGTTCACCTGCGGTTTGTATCTCTGGCTTAACTCCCCACCTTCCCCCCCCCATTACCTTGCCATTCTTATACTTCCATATATATCTAAATCAGTTCTTGTCTACACTTCTGCTTTCTAGGCATGGGTCCGAGCAGTTTTACCTTCTCCCCACCACTTTCCCTTGGAAAACCTGCTCTTTGCTGCTGAATTGGAGCAAACATCAGTTTGGAGAAAAGCCGATTGATGTTTGTTCCGATTCAGCAGTGAAGGGGCGGGGGAGCGGAAGTGTGGATGAGCCCTTAGGCAAATCAGAATTGCCAATGGGAAATGAGTGGAGGCTGGAATGATTTATGGCGCATTTCGGAAATAAACAAGTCCTTTCTCTCTCCTCCCTCCCTGCCCCTATATTATCTTATCTCTCATGCATGAGAGTGATAAGGAAAGAAACCGGCCTCCCATCCTAATGATGATGGATATTTTGAATCAGCTGATCATGGTTCCATGTTCTGCCAGACATCTGACTGACATCTCTTCAGCTTAATAAATTGGCCGAATCACTTGTCGGAATTCTTTTTTGGCTTCAGCAGCGTTTCTTTTGCAGACTTAAACAAAATATTCTCTCGCCGTAAATTGCTTCATTGCAGACCAATGGCACCAGTGCCTATCTCAATAATAAAAGAAGCCTCGCAGGGAGAATCTGTATTAGTGTCTATACACTAATAATAATAATAAAAATCTACACTGGCCAATAGGGCATCTGGATAATGACGTTCAAGACTTCCTTACTTTTTGTGGTTGCTTCATGTTTTTAAAAACATCACGGCCTGCTGTCAGGGATAGAGGTTGGTCTGATATATGGCCTGTGCCATAAGCCCCTTGGTGATGTCATGGAGTGGGGATCTGAACCCGAGAAAGAGTGGAAGGAGCTGGACAATCTTGGGGAGGGTCCTAGTGGGATGGGAGAGATGTCTGAGTCGGTGCCATGGGGTTTCAGCTTACTTCAGCTTACTTTCATAGGCCACACTGTTGTGTTTTTGCAGGGTGTGTTTCTCTTTGAGTTGGCTGTGTTTTGTTCGGGAGAAGTCAGACTCAAAAGAGAAAAGCAACACTAACAACAATTCCTCAGAGAGTAAAGCTCTCTCTCTGTGTGCGTCTTTTTTGTTTTTGCTTTTAGTAGAATGTTCACATACACTGGGGCTTATACTGTATTTCCTATTTGGTCGAAATAGTTATATCGTAACACGTGGGTTTTTTTTTCACACGAGAGGGGTGTTATTAACAGCAACCCAGAGATCTTGGATGGCTTTAAAAGAGGATTAGACAGATATAGGGTTGTGTTGTCAGTCTCCCCCTGAAATTCCACGCAGCTAGTATTGCGCATAGGATCATAGAGTTGGACGAGACCCTGAGGATCACAGTTCAGGAATATGCATCTGCCCCAGAACAGGGATCGAACCTGCAGCCTTGGCGATATCAGCACCATGCTGTAGCCAACTGAGCTGAAGCACAGAAAGCGGGTGTGAATGCACACTAGGAAACGGCCTTATACCAAATCAGACCATTGGTTCATCTGGCTCTGTATTGTCTACACTGGCTGGCAGTGGCTCTCCAGGGTTTTGCACCCGGGGCAACCACCCCTGTGCCCCCCCCCACGCTACACCACTTGGTTTGCCCCCCCCTTTCTGCAAATTTTGGGTTTCCCCTAAGCCTGCCAATACCTCCCTGTTGTGTGTGGACGGGGCCTTTTTGGCTGCAGAAGGATCCACACTCTGCAAATGTGTTTACATTACAGGGTGCCTTTGATTGCAGCCCAGTCATGGGGCATATGCATCTCCCACAGTTGGACCTTTTTGGTTTGCCTGAGTCTCTCTCCTCCTCTTTCTCCTCTCCCTGAAATATCAAATGTCACCCTTGGGCAATGCCACATTTGTTGGGAATTGTTTAGCACAATTTCAACCTTGGATTAAATGCACCCACGCATGTCCTTAGAAAGGTAAGCCTTTGTCAGTAAAGAAAAGGAGCTATGAATTCATCATCACTACCAGAGTGCTACAGGGTTGAGATTAAAAATAGCACCTCCTCCTTTGTTATTCATCAGTTACAATTTGCCTGCCTGGAGGTAGTGGGGGTGGGGATGCTACAGGAGAAGCAGCTGCTAAAGGGAACAGATTTGCACAAATGGATTGTGCAAAGCTTCAGTTGGTGAATGATAATAATAATAATAATAATAATAATAATAATAATAATAATAATAATAATTTTTATTATTTATACCCCACACATCTGGGTGGATTTCCCCAGCCACTCTGGGCGGCTTACAGCGTATCTAAAACCATAAAACATCAAGCTTTAAAAGTCCCTTGATACAGGGCTGCCTGTGTCTTCTAAAAGTTGTGTAATTCTTTATCTCCTTGACATCAGGTGGGAGGGCATTCCACAGGGAGGGTGCCACTACCGAGAAGGCCTGATTCCCCGTAACTCCGTTTCTTGCAGTGAGGGAACCAGCAGAAGACCCTCGGAGGAGGACCCCGGTGTCCGGGCTGAGCAATGGGGTGGTTGTGTGCATTGCCTCCAGCAAGCTATTTGCCACCACTTTCAGGGTTGCTGAACTCTGCTGACCTTTAATTCAGGACAGGCTTGGAGAATAGGATGGTGGTGGGCGTATCTTTGTCTTTTTTTCCTTTTTTGCTGTTTGTTATGTATGGGGTGCTATGGCTTGTATCCAACTCTATTCAGAGCAGACCCATTGAAATTAATCTAAATTAGTTGCGTTCATTGATTTTATTTTATTTTTCTTTGCCTTTTTCTAGGTTTTTTTTAAAAAAAATGTTTTTATTGAAAGATTTTCATGGATAACAAAGGTACACATAACATCTCTTGATTTCAATTCCGATGTCAATAGTGCATGACATTGAGGAAGGCATTGCAGAAAAAGTTAATGAAGTGGAATGATACGTGGATAAAGGTAAAGATGAAGGACCCCCTGACAGTTAAGTCCAGTCGCGAACGACTCTGGGGTTGCGGCGCTCATCTCGCTTTACTGGCCGAGGGAGCTGATGTTTGTCCACAGACAGTTTTTCCGGGTCATGTGGCCAGCATGACAAAGCTGCTTCTGGCGAACCAGAGCAGCGCACGGAAACGCCGTTTACCTTCCCGCTGCAGCGGTACCTATTTATCTACTTGCACTTTGACGTGCTTTTGAACTGCTAGGTTGGCAGGAGCTGGGACCGAGTAACGGGAACTCACCCTGTTGCAGGGATTCGAACCGCCGGCCTTCCGATTGGCAAGCCCTAGGCTCAGTGGTTTAGGCCACAGCGCCACCCGCGTCCCCTGATACATGGATGGTCCATTATAAATCCACCACAAATGCAGTTATTGCATCAAGGGCATGTTGCAGAGTACACTAACCTGGAGGGGTCCTTAAAAGCAGCCACTGATAGAGGATGGCCAGGGGCTGGGGTATTTAGTGGGGAGGGTGGGGAAGAGATAGGCACCTGTGCGCTCCTGATCTCTTTTCCCCAATGAAGCAAACAAAAGAGACCTACAGAGGAAGAAGACATCATTTCTAGAGAAAGAGGTCTATAGCAAAACAAAAAACCAAAACCCACAACCATGCAACTTCCCCATTCACTTTAATAAGCACTCGATGATGGGCCATTTCAACAGGACTGCCCGAAGCATTTCCTACCATACATGTCTAGGAAAGGAATTCACCGCCGGCCCTTTAGCATGGGTCCCATCGCCATTCTGCACGCGTGGGAAAAATGCCATTCTCAGTCCCTCCGCCGCAGGCGTTCTGCTGGAACCAGCTGTGGGAGCTTGCCTGGAACTGCTACCTAGGCTCATGGTCCGAGGTTGCTCAGCTCGCCTGAGAGTGACTTGTTTGTCAGGGGATATGTTATTTGAAAGGGAGTGGTTGGGAAATGCTTAAAATAATACACAGCAGGCTGCCAATCTGCAGAACACGCTGGAAGTCAAAAATAGCCCGGAGAAAAATCCCCAAAGGTTGCATTTAGCTTCTGCTATTTGGCTATCTTTCTGTGGGCACCACGGAAAGTTGTTTTCTACTGGCAGTTGAATGTGGAAGCCCGGAAGGGTCACCCCATTCCCACCCCACCACCCTACACATATATATTGCTGGTTCATTTTTATTCTTCTAAATTTTCTTCCCCCTGACTTTTTAAAAAAGTCTTTTCGTTGGGCTCTGTTGAGAAATTCTACAGTGAAGAACATGAAAACTTGCTGGGAAGATGCAGAGCGTTCTCTCTGGTAGCCCCCTAGACGGCCATGTATGACCATGGCCCTTCCTCCTGGAAGAAATGTAAAACTCAAGAAATTCATGCCTGTCTTTTCATGCTGAGTGTTCATAGTATTGGGCTGAAGTTTTATTTGCTGATTGATCGTTTCTTAGTGACCTCCAGAATTCATTCCCCCCCCCCAAAAAAAAATAGGATCCTAGTGAGAAATAATAGGACAGGAATAATACAGACATGGGAAATCTCTGCACCACAGCCAAAGTAGGCCCACAGCTAATTTGCCCCATGGGGCCATTTTCCCCAGCCAAAGCCACCTGCCCCAGGTATGGGGCAGGTAAACCCATGGCTGCAAAGGAACAATTGGGAACATTAGACTACGCTCATGATTGTTCCTCTGCAAGTGGGGTTTGCGTTCAGCACTGAATTTAAATGCAACTCTGAATCTAAGGGCAGTGGGATCAACTCTGATTGGGAACACCCAGTTGGTGCTTGCAAATGAAACCCATCCCAGCCACAAGTGGGGCTGGCATTCAGCATCTTGGTTTGCAGACACAGCTCAATTAAAGCTGTTCCTGCAAAGCAAGAAAGGAAAGAATCAAGAGCACACCCTTTATTCTTTCCTTTGAAGTCAAGTCACCAGTCCTCATGGGGATGAAAGCATAGCTGCCAAGTTCTCCCTTTTTTAAAGGGAAATTCCATTATGCTGAATAGGCTTCCTCGCGAGAAAAGGGAAAACTTGGCAGCTATGGATGAAAGGTGCATGGCCCAGCCCACCTGTCAAAGCAGCCCGTGGGGCAGGAGGCATAGCTGCCAAGTCTCCCGTATTCCCCGGGAAATCCCCGTTTTTCCAGCTGTTCCTAGCTGGAAAAAATGGATTTTTTTGTTTTCCCCCGGTTTATTCTGGTGCGGCGGCCATTTTGGAACTGGGCGGAGCATGCTCAGAAGCGATTTTTGATGCTGCTCTGCCCAGTTCCAAAATGGCTGCAGTGCGACTTTTGGCGCGACGGCCATTTTGGAACTGGGCAAAGCAGCATCAAAAGTCACTTCTGAGCATGCTCCGCCCAGTTCCAAAATGGCGGCAGCGCTACTTCCGGTCTGCTACTTCCGCCCGGTCCCTTATTTCTCTGACAGCAACTTGGCAGGTATGGCAGGAGGGGAACTCAGGATCTGTCTCCTCAACATGTTCCCCAACCAGGGAGTGTGATTAAAACTGATAAATGATAGCTGCGGACATTCTGTCACTTCTTAATTTGAGCATGAAACTAGCGGTGATGTCCCACTAAAGCACTGAGGAAATATGTAACTTCCAAGCGTTTCAGAGGCCTAGCAAGTTGCAAACAGCAAGCTTTTGGATGAGAGCATTGCTTTTTAAGGCAGGGGGTTGTATGCGCATTTGAAGCCAAACTGAGTACAGCTGTTGAGGAACTGTCAAAGGCAGAAACTGTATTAGCGAGTGTTATTCCTGACGGCACTACAGACAGTGAGGAAGTGTTGGGGCAGGCTGGGTGCTTTCAACTTGAACCTGGGAAGCATGAGAACAATAAGTCAGGAGTCTGAGCAAAAGCACAACCTGAGGTACCCTAATCCATGCCTATAGAGTTCCATAATGATACATGAGGCAAAAGCAGGAAGTCAATTTGGCAGCACATATCGCCATGGCTACTCAGCTTAGCACCACAGAGCCAAAATCTGCCAGGCTATATGTGCCTTCAACATGAATGAGTGATGAAATATGAATAAATGGGCTGCTGTAGTGCTTAGAAAGTATCTGAGTTAGGAACAAAGAGAGCTATTCAAATCCCCACTCAAGCTGACGGGAAATGCTGACCACTGCCCCATGTACTTCACAGTGAAGAACCTTCCAGAATGATTCCGCCCAACCTAGCCATTGGGTAGAAAGGACATCCTGCCTCAGTGGAACTTCTCTTGAGCAACAGGTCTACCTGATCTTAACCTACAATGCAGAATGATAAAATCTGGTGGCAGGGAAAACAACCATGTTCGCTGTGCTGTGCTTCTTAAGAGGAAAGGCAGAATATGTTACACAATTGATTCATCCAGCTTAGTACTCTCTGTACCAAATGACTCTCCAAGGTCTCCTGCTGCTGAGCCAGGGTCAACTTCAAGTTTGAGGAGGCCTAGCCAAGGAGCCTTCTGGAGGCCCCTTCTCTATCAGTGCCAGCCTGCCCCAGCAATAGGCTTCCCTGGGGACAGTAGTAGTAAGTTTCCCATAATACCCTGAAGCACCTGGCATAGCACTAATGCCCACCTGATGCCCAGGGCAAGTCTCAGGGCAAGTTCCAATGAATCCTGCTGGTCATGGACTATGGTCTTTTCCATCCCTTCTACTTGAAATTATTTCAACTGGGAAAGCTAGGAACTGTCGTGACCCCTTCTTCAGGCTGGGGATTTGGAGTGGATGAGAGAATCGGCCTCTGGACCATCCCCAAATGTACATAATAAATCAGAAGCATGAGAGGAACCTGACTGTATCAGTTCCGTTCCACCCTGAAAATGTCACATTGCCCTCCGTTGACTCCCAATAACTACTGCTCAGAACCCTGCTAGGATCACACTATAGCAGGCTGGGCATCTTCAGATGAAGAAGTTCCTCTCATGGCAGAGCTGGCCACTGAGATAGAGCTGCATCTCCCAATTTAAGGATGACCTCTACTGAAACAACATCCCAGCTCTTATGGAACCTCCAGTCTGAGGCCTGCATGGAGCTGTCCAGGGTGCTGTTCAGCCTCATCACACTTCATTCCTGTACTACCAAAGGCTGTGATTCGAAACAACAGAACCTGGAATGTTATGTGTGCAATAGATGGGGCGTAGCAAGGGGCTAAGACTTTCCCCACAACTCCTGTTCAACATTCCTTCCACAGATGCTACAGACATAAGGGCCCAGTCCAAGTGTTCACACAAACACACACTTGGAATTGGGTGTGGGGGAAGAGTAGGAATGTGCTTGTTGGTCCCACCACCTTCGTTATGTTTGCTCAACTCCATCACCTTCTGTGGGTCGGAGGGGTAAGCCCAGAAATGGGATCCTGTCTATTTGTGAAGGCTCCCTTCATGATTTGAACCCAGCACTCTGACATTCTAAATTGTGCAGAGAGCCTTTGTAAGTAAAGCAGGTTCCCTTCTACAGACGCTTCCCCTCCTGATGCTGAGAGGGTGACAAAGCCAACCTCTGAGAGAGCAGTGGAAGAGATTAGGGTAGTGTGCATGTTCCCATTCTCTTCCTTGTGCTATTCTGTTTGGGGATGGGGAGTGAATTCATGAGCAGGTCTAAGATGCCACGGACCTGGGAGTCTTCCTATATACAAATTCTTCTTCATGCACACACTGCCAATCACATGGACCGGATCTTTGCTAGCAAAGCATCAAAGCTGTTTTCATTATAACCCGTTTTTAAAAATCCAGCCTATAAACAGTTGCAATTCACAGCAATCTGTGCAGTTTTGAATTAACAGTCTGGTCTTGTATAAAAAGCAGCCACAGACATTAAATATTTAAGCACTGACAATTATCCACCAGAGGTTGGAAATAGATATAATTTTTGGATGCATCATGGTGTAATTAAACCATCACAAACAATGCTTCCCGTGCTCTGTTATTATTGTATTAAAACACAGCAGCCACCTTGCGACATGTAAATTAAATGCATAGTTTGGTCCCCCAGTTGACAAATTGTCCAAAATATTTGCTTGATATGTCGTCAATCATAAAAAAGACCTTCATTCCATCCAGGCATTTGCAGTATTTAGAAAATGTAGTGTCTCTATAAGCAACTCGTTGGGGGCAGGCATGCTTAGCATTCAGCAGTGCCTGGGCAAACACCTGTTAGTAAAGCATTGCATAGACACCAGTTCTTTGCTGAGTCAAGATAGTAAGAGGCCTGTAAAGGGCAGCTTCCATGTGATCATATCCTTTTGGCAGGCAGGTTTAGTATGCGGACTCTCCATGTTGGCAGCTGTAAATTCTAGAGTGGTTTACTCTGGATCTTCCTGATAAGATGGAGCATTTTTCACGGTGCCAAGTTTCCTGGGGATGTAAGTTGGTGGCATGGAAGATCCATAGGGCATGTTGGTGTAAAGGAGTGTGTAACTAATCGCTCGCCGTAACGGTGGCAAATTAAACAACTTCCATAATTGCCACTGATGTTAACAGCATAGTGGACTAGGGTCTGTAATACATTATCTTCCATCTCCTGTAGGGAGGTTAGATGGTGGGGTGGCCTTCAGATGCTGTCAGACTCTTCGTTCCTGGTAGCCCCAGCTAGTATGGCCAGTGACCAGGGATGGTGTCATTAACTCTAGAGCAGGCACCCCCAAACTTCAGCCCTCCAGATGTTTTGGACTACAATTCCCATCATCCCTGACCACTGGTCCTGTTAGCTAGGGATCATGGGAGTTGTAGGCCAAAACATCTGGAGGGCCACAGTTTGGGGATGCCTGCTCTAGAGCGTATCATGTTGACTTCCCCTATCCTATGGAGCCTGCCAGCAATATTTGCAAGAATTATAGAAGGCTAGCAATGGTCGGTCCAGTCCAGTTGCCATCCTGCAGTTGAATATGGGTTTCCCTGGAGGTAGATCTAGTAAAACAGCTTTAGACAACCTGGTGCCCTCCAGATGTTTGGGACTCCAGCTCACATTAGCTCCAGCCAGCATAACAGATTGGCAAAGACTGCAGTAAAGGTTTATAAAGAATTCGGGGGGGGGTGCATGGGCTTAAATCATTTTTATTCTATTCATAACATAGTTATAGAAAATTCAGTATAGGGTTTCCAGTTTAGCAGACACTCTTCATACCAACTTTTTTTAAAAATTGCAATAGCCATGATATCAACTGCATGTTACCATGTTATCATGACCATTACAATCTTTTTGGCATCAGGTTAAGCCCTTCCTAAATGCCAGGGCATTTTGGACAGAATTTTTACCGGTGCTGTTTTCGTTCTTTACTGTTGTGTCTTTATCTTGTGTTTGCTCTGTGTATGCTTGTTTCACAGCATGGTGGTGTACACACTGCATGAATTGCTTTCACTGTTTTGTACACTATCCTGGAACCTTCTGATTAAAAAGTACTTTGAATAAATATATGAATAAACATGTACCCTTCCCAAAATGTACCATTTTCAGGAAGAAGTAATACAGATTCTTGCTGCTGTTAATAGGTTTATTGTTAATTGTAAATCCTAGATTCAATGTCCAGTTTTCTTCAGATGCCCCCAAAGGCATGTTTCCCCCCAGAAAGGTATTGTGGAATGGAGTGGAAAGTTCAGTTTCTGTCACAACCCCAAAGTACCATTTGAAGGTGCTGGACAAAATCTGAAACCTGCATTTGGTGGCAGATGTACATGGTCAACTACATTGTGCAACCTTTTCCAATGATTGCTATGAGACAGTGAACCCTTTGCTAAATCCCTTCTGATTGCCATTTTCAAAATCCCTGCTGTAAAAACAGCCAGGAAGTTGGAACTCTGACTTTCCCCTGCATGAGCAGTTTTCCAAACGCAATCAAAACATTGCACTTTGTCTTCATGAGTGGTGACCAAACCGTCTTGACTAATGCACTGTGACGTTCCCCCATAAATAAAATGTCTGTGCTAGTCTGTGCTTAACTCTGATTGAGCAGCTCTTTTGCTGAAACAAATTGCTCTGTGTCCAGCCCTGAGATTTGGAAATGAATGGAATGTTTCAGTCTTTTTTTAAAGGAGATCTTAAGAGCAGCTTGATGCCAAACAGCTACCTCACATGGCACAACCCCGAGCTAGATGTGTTTTTGAATAAGCTGAGGCAAGAGAGAAACAAAGGCAGTCGCAAAGTTTCAAACACCTCTTCTGTTCGGTTCCTAAGTCTCACTTAGCAAGTGAGGAAAGTCAAGAGAGATGAGGTCTCAGTGGGACTGTGTGTTGTGCATGGTGCCAGCACACAACATACCCAGGGACCCATGGCCGCAGCAGATGTGACTCAGTTGTGTGGTGGTGATTAAGGGGGAATGACCAGACCCCTATGGTAAGCATAAACTCAATAGTGGAGCTGGCATGATTCAGAAGCCTGCTGTCAGGAGTGGGCAGTAAATCACACCATGCAAGTTGGAGTTAACTCTTTCTTAGCAAGAACATGATCTGCACAGCCTTGGCAGAGTGTCAGGTCAAATGAGCACAGCAGCTCATTCCCCCATGGATCATTTGTCCAGAATGAAACTCCCCACTTCCTCACTGCTGTCTAAGTTTCCTCCTCTCCAGCGTTTTTCTCAAGCAACCAGAGACTGCGCCTTTGTGAAGTCAACCTCTCCTCCACCCTTTTCATGCCTCTTCTGGTTCTGGAGGACAAGGGTGGGGAGGGAGCTTATCACAGCAGGAGGAGGAGACACCTGTGACTCTTCACCAGCCTGACTCTTCTCTGCCTCTTGGCCTCTCTAATCCCACTCTCCTGCTTCAGCTTTTGCCTCTGATTCTGGACTTCCCTGTGCCACAGACTCTCCCAGCTCACTAAGCCCCTCTTCTCCCCGGGGCCACTCGTCATCATCCCACCACCAATCCTCAGGCTCTGAGCCTTCTTCCCTCAGTGGTTCCTCACACCATTCCTCTGCGTCAAACCAGTCCCTGCCACCTGCACTAGCAAGTACAGTCAGGTGTGCAAGCCAGAAGCTCTGCTTGGCATGTGCCCAAGGCAGGCAGGCAAGCGACCTGATTACCAACCAATTAATATGTTTCCAGGACCCACTGTTTACTTTGTGGTGTCATTTCTTGTAACCATAAGTTTTCAAAACTGGCTTTAATATTGAATTTTAAATTGTTGTAATCCACCCTGGGACCTTCGGGTGAAGGACAGCTAATGAATAGGTAGAGAGTGAGGCTGCTATGTGGCTCATGGTACCGCTGGGGGGAACTCGTGACCAGCTAGCCCTAAGGCCCTGCCCTCAAAACCCAGAGCCGAGCCTGCTGCATACCCAGCACTCAGAAATCCATTCAGTATCCACCTCTACATGCAAACATAGAAGGGGCCTCAGTAATGACAACTCTCCTTTGAGTGTGTTTTCCATTTGCATTTACTTCCTATATGGATGCTACTTACTACGTGTTCAGTTGCATCCATCTTCCAGCCTCTCTCACCAGCCACAATTCCTTGGAGTGGTGGAAGTGGGATAATGAGACATCTTTTGCCCTGAAACTTCCACATTCCTCCTTCCTCCATTTCCCTCCCCCATTTTGGCTGGTTCCAATGTGTGTTGAGAATATGCACCTTGCAGATAATCAGGGATGTGCTTAAAAGAATGAAGTCATTTGCTGAGGCTGGCAGTGGCATAGCGTGACTGCAGAAAACATGGCAAATATTTTCTAGGCAAAACTGATTGGGCTGGCAGCTGTTCCTGAGATTCAAGGCCCAGGACAAAAACGTTGCTTTCAGGAACAGAGGAACGGCAAACGTACAGATCCCAACAGTCTAGGCAACACTGGCTGCTAAATAGCACGCTGTTCAGAACAAAGTGTTTCAGATAATTTGATTTAGTAAAAAAGAAAGATTTGCATTCGTGCATGGCGCCAGCAGATAATAGATTGCTCTGCTTTATTTCTCAAAGGCAGTTTTTTGCAAATATCTATACGGTGTGCGGTAAGATGAATATGTAAATGAGCTTTCATAATTGTATTCCAAAATCCTCTAACCATCCGGCATCCCCACCACATATGCATAAAATCTCCTCTCCCTTCCCCACACCTCCAACATCGATCTGATATGTTCTTATACATTTTAGAGAGTTTGGCAGGTGTGAGGTACCATCGGTAAAACATTTTGAACATATTTTCTTTGATGGAATACGACACAGTAAATCTCATGCTGTTCTTCCAGAGGGCCTCCCACTCATCAATCATTATCGTACGCCCGATGTCCTGGGCCCATTTAATCATAACTTCCTTTACCGCCTCTTCCTTGACCTCCCAGTCAAGCAAGAGGCGGTACATTTTTGATATAATTTTGTTATTGTTGTCAAGCAAAATTTTTTCCAATTCGGTTGGTTGATTATTAAATCCTTTCTTTTTATCTTGTTTATGAAGAAATGAAAAAGATCTTTAGATTAACATTCCAAAAACGACCAGAGGCCTTTTTGTTGGAAATCCTGAACAGAGACTTACCTGCTAAATATAGGGAGATCTTTTTATATGCATCAGCGGCAGCCCGGTTATTAATAGCGGCCAGGTGGAAGGGGGACACGCTCCCAACACTCCAGGAGTGGCAAAGTAAATTGTCAGATATGGTAGAGCTGGCTCAGTTAACAGATAACTTAAGGGGAGTTACGAAACAGATGTTTACCAAAAAATGGGATGTGCTTAAGAGATATATGCAAGAGAGAAATGGATATTCTGTAATTTCCATGGCAGCCTTAGAATGACTGGCCTATAAAGTAATATTAGAACCTAAAAGAATTATCGGTATGATTGGATTCATTGATGTACAAAAGAGATTATAAGAGGACGAAGAGAAAAGTATGTACTTCGCAAAAAAGAAGAGTCGCGCTATGGGAGGTGATGGGAAGTCATCAGGGTAATAATAATGAAAACAAATTTGTAGTCTGTTTAATGAAAATCTTTATTTTTGTGAGAGGAAAATATTTGTTCTGTTTGTTCTGTTATAAAAATCAATAAAGATGTTTTATTCTGCAAAAAAAAAGAATATGTAAATGAGCTTTAGCAACTTAATATTGGCATTTCTTCTGAGCATGTAGGTAGGCAGGGTTTACCCAGTGGAATAATTACATGTGGGACTTGTACGCTGTGCACCAAATACATCTTTGGAGGATGCTGGACAATGCGATGCAGCCTGCAAGCAGAATTCTTACTTTGGGTAGAGGTTTCATTTAGATCAGGGGTCCCTAAACTAAGGCCCAGGGGCCGGATGCGGCCCAATCGCCTTCTAAATCCGGCCTGTGGATGGTCCAGGAATCAGCATGTTTTTACATGAGTAGAATGTGTCTTTTTTATTTAATATGCACCTCTGGATTATTTGTGGGGCATAGGAATTTGTTCATATTTTTTTCCAAAATATAGTCCAGCCCCCCGCAAGGTCTGAGGGACAGTGGACCGGCCCCCTGCTGAAAAAGTTTGCTGACCCCTGATTTAGATTGTGTGTGTGTGTGCTCCCTCTCTGCCCTGTTATGTCTGGAGAAGTGCACTGTGGCTAAAGCCAGTTTTATCAGCCTCTTGGGTTAAAAAAAAAGATGTCCTGGAGGATAAGGTTTCTCGCCACAATGGATATGCTTTGCCTCCATGGTTAGAGACAATCTGCTTCTGAATACCAGTTGCTATTGCACTCAGATCCTGCTTATAGGGTTCCCATAGGCATCTGGTTGGCCACTGTGAGAACAGGTTGCTGGGTTGGGGGGAGGGGTCACTTTAATTTTACTATTTACTAAATTTGTATACTGCCTTTCATCCAAAGATCTCAGGGCAGTTCACAGCATTAAAAAATGCAAAATAAAAATACATAATACATAATGAGAACGAAATGAAACAATACCTGCCCACAAGCGCATTTAAAAGGACGTAGAATGTTAATCAGCCCGAGGCCTGGTTGAAGAGGAATGCTTTCACCGAAAGATGTATAATGAAGGCGCCAGGTGAGCCTCCTGGGGAAAGCATTCTACAAGAAAGGAGCCACCGCAGAAAAGGCCTGTCCTCATGTTGCCGCCCTCCGGACCTCTTGTGGAGGAGGCCCATGAAGAAGGGTGTCAAGAGGGTGACCCCAGGGTCCAGGTTGGCTCATAGGGGGAGAAGGCAGTCCTAGAGGTATTGTGGTCCTGAGCCGTGCAAGGATTTATTGGTGCAAACCAGCACTTGGGCCCAGAAACTAGTTGGCCTGATCCAGCAGGCTTTTCTTTTGTTCTTGTGACCTCTGCTTAGACTGCCACCTCTCTTTTTTTAAGAAAAGAAAAGAAAGAAAGAAAGGGGGAAGGGGGGGACTAATGACCAAGCGACAATTGTTCATCTGACAACCCCAAGTCTCTGTTCCATTGTAAAATAAGGGTAAAGGGACCCCTGACCATTAGGTCCAGTCGTGACCGACTCTGGGGTTGCGGCGCTCATCTTGCATTATTGGCCAAGGGAGCCGGCACACAGTTTCCAGGTCATGTGGCCAGCATGACAAAGCCGCTTCTGGTGAACCAGAGCAGCACACAGAAACGCCGTTTACCTTCCCGCTTGGAACGGTACCTATTTATCTACTTGCATTTTGACGTGCTTTTGAACTGCTAGGTTGGCAGGAGCTAGGACAGAGCAACGGGAGCTCACCCCGTCGCAGGGATTCGAACCGCCGACCTTCTGATCGGCAAGCCCTAGGCTCTGTGGTTTAACCCACAGCGCCACCCGCGTCCCTTCCATTGTAAAATGGTTGAAGGCAAAAAGAAAAAAGAAAAGAAAAGATCTAGTATAGGAACATAGGAAACTTCCTTATGCGAAGTCAGGTCCTTGGTCCATCTAGCTCAGCAGCTCATTTGGCAATAGCTTCCCAGGATTTCAGGCAGGATTTTCTCTCAGCCATACCTGGGGATGCTGGGGGTTAAATCTGGGACCTTTTGTGTGTAAGGCAGATGCTCTGCTTTTCCCATGCTGTGCATGAGTTCCTTCATTATATTTGGCCAGATTGAGTGCTTTGTACAGTTTGCCAAAATAGTTGCAGGTTTTTAGAACTACCTCTGCTTGTTTGTTTGTTTGTTTGTTTGTTTAAAAAAGAAGTAAATATCTGGACCATTTACATGTGGGGGGAAATCTACAGGCTTGTTTGTCACTGCGGCTAGTGAATTCAACATTCGGGTCAATAAATTGGTTAATATTTTCACCTCCAACAACCTTGCCACAGAAAAAAGAGCAAGTGTGTTTTAAAGAAGAAGGGGGAAAGCAAGTGGGTGGAGGAACAGACCCCTAAGCTCAAAATACGCCTAGACTAAAACACAGGGATTCTGCTCCAAATGTTGCACATCTGAGGCTCACCTATGAATATTTCTGTGCAAGGTGTATAAAAAAATTCAAGACAAAATTTGAGTCACAAACCACTTAAGTAGGTGGTGAGTGGAAACATTCAATAGTAGTCGGACTATTAATGGCTCTGTTTGAACACGCCTGAGAGAGGGTGACTCAGGCTCTGTAAAAATAAAATAAAATCATGATCTCTCTTAACTCCGGGAGGTATAACAGATCCACAAAGTGCTTCACTGGGGGAGCAGTAAGCCAAAGAAAGTCAGAAGGCTGAAATGGAATCATCAGCATCTCTAGAAATTGCCTTCTACTGAGTCATGCCATCAAGCCACCTAGCTCAGTGCTATCTCTAGTGGTAAGCAAGCTCCTTCTGTGTTTAGAATTGTGTTGACAATTTTGAACCTCATTAGAGAACATTTGGGGGGGAGGGGAGGACTGTCTTCCTCCCCCAGCCGTGGAGCACTGGTGGGCAGAAGGTAAACCATCCTGGACCCTGAGATCATCTTCTGAGGGCCTTCTTCATTCATGTGCCTCCTCCACGTGAGGTCCAGAGAGTGGCGAAATGAGAATGGACCTTTTCTGTAGTGGCTCCATTTGTGGGATGCTCTTCCTAAGGAGGTCCGCCTGGTGCCATCATTATATATATTTTAGGCTCCAGGTGAAAACATTCTTCTTCAACCAGGCCTTTGGCTGATTTCTATTCTATAGCCTTTTAATTGGGTCTGTGGGAAGGTTTTTGCGGTCTGTTTTGCGGTTTTGTTTTGTTTATTTTCATGTTTTAATCCTGTATTTTATTCTGTGAACTGCCCTGAGATCTTATGATGTTGAGCGATATATAAATCTAATAAATGAATAAATGCCCTGTATAAATAAACCACAGCAGCTTTCAGAGGGACTGAGGGTGAGCATGGCATTCACTGGCGAAAGAGATTGCTCAGTGACAAGTTGAAGCAGGTTTCCATTCCAGGAGTGTCTCGTCACAGTCGGTGCCCTTGACTGTGGAAAACCAGCCTGTACTTTTTGCATGGAATAAAGACCACACACACTGGCCACAGATATGAGATTACAATTCAAAAAGGCAATTGTTTTTGCTTCAGTGCTGCTTTCAGCCACCAGCAGAATTTGCAGCGACCTTGCGCTGAAACAAAAAGAAGAAGCCACATTTTGCCTTTGTTTATTGACTGAACAAATAACAGCTTATTTTGGAAGAAATGTAATACATATTTAATATCTTTTATCATTGAAGCAGAGCTGCAAGATCTGTCAATATAAGTATGTATATCGATTAAGAATTCAAAAACATTTATTCTTTTTAAATCAATCTCATTAAGAGTTTTCAACATAAAATGCAATAAAAGCCAAACTAATCTAAAGAAGATGAATAGGGAAGAAGCAAAAATAAGCAAAAGAAGAAAATAAAGACATAGAAAAAGAAGAAATAAACGCAAGAATTTCTACCCTAATTATGTCTTAACCCTTATTCCACACACAAAAGAACGATCCCTCCGAGCTCTTACCTGGGAATAAATTTCATTTATTCAACGTCTGTTATATGTGATTTTGTTCTATTCCAATCCTTGTTTTTCCTATTTATGTATTCATCCATCAGTTTTATCAACCATCTTTCATCACTTAAGTCATCCCAGGGTTGTTTCGAACATATAGACCAACTCAATTAGAAATGCATTCAAATAAAACAACCAATAAGAATTAAAACTGAACCATAGCAGTTTGGAGACCAGTAGCAATGGAAGTTCTCATTGACCAACCACTACAACAAAAGGCAGAGTCTAAATTTTCTAAATAGAACGAAAATAGTATTATGTTAGTTCATTCATGTTCTCTGCATGTTAAAGCTGACTGTGAAATGATTATCTTTCTTTTCCCTGTAAATTAGCCAGGACCATTTTCAGCATTCATTCTCTCTCTCTCTCTTGCTCTCTCATGTATTTTGGCCAGTAAATGGGGCAGGGGGCAGTGAGGATAGACTGGCTTAATCCCAGTCTATCCTCCCAACAACCCATAGCTGCCAAGTTATCCCTTTTTTTAAGGGATTTTCCATTATGCTGAATAGGCTTCCTCGCGAGAAAAGGGAAAACTTGGCAGCTATGCAACAACCCTGTGAGGAAGACAAGGCTGAGAGTGGCCATCCATTGAGAATTTCCTAAGCCTCCAATCGGGTGTTGTGGCAGACCAATCTTACCCACCCACAACACAGGGAATCGGTCTCCAGGTCTCACTGCAACACACACCCTCTTTAAGGGAGGATACAATGTCTACAAAACCAGCTGGTTTTCATTTGGATTCCATTTCGTTCCTTTCGTTCCTTCTGTTTTATACACTTTCTCTGTGTGTGACCTCTACTCCCATTATCATACTTTTATGAGGAGCTTTAAATATTTTAAACCTCCGAAGGCCAGAGTGGGAAACAAGCTCTGGAGGAATTGTCCTTAGTTTGTTTAAAGGGAGGTTGTGATGGCCACTTTTTCTTCCTTTTGGGTTTGTTTTTTCCCCCCTCCACTCAATCTGGCTGGCTGCCTAATCCAAACGAGGTCAGACAAGACGGATGAGTCACTGGTGAAGAAGAATTATTAACTGGTTATAAATATTACCAGCAACAGTAACCTATCATTTTGCTCCACTGTTTGGAAACTTCCAAATTTATCCCTTAACCAGAGTCAAATTCAACACACACATCAGAGCCAAGTACTCCCTCGGAGAGCAAGAAGAGGATTTATTCAGGGTTGAATCTCACACTGAAATCTGTTGCGAACTCCTGCGTTTTCTATTCTGTTTGCAGAGAGTTTTGCATAGTGACATCGAACATTTAAAGGCCCCTAGTTCTGTCCCTAGCCCCCCCAAAAGGGGGGTGGGACTTTGGAAATCTGTTGCCAACCAGAGTTGACAGTTAATGGGCAAATAGTTTGACCTGATATCACTGTTCCTGGCTTGCCTGCATTTAGGTCATCCCTGACAGCTAAAGTTAAAATTTGCAGCATTCTATGCCAGATGCAATTAATTTGACAGAGAAAGGCCTTTGAATGCCTCGACTAAATCTATTGTACAGACTAGCTGTGTGTCTAGCCTGTCTCTGAGGTTTCCCTCCCTCCGAGTTCCTCTTCAGAAATATTATTGTCGAAGTTATCAACATTTTATGAACTCCCTCTCACCAGCCCCCTCTCACTGAAAACACACTTTTCCGCAGGGAACAGTTTTCTCAGGCAACGCTTCTATAGCGCACAAAATCCACAGAAAATAAGCACGCCGGTTGCTATGTGCAACTTCCTCCTGTGTGTTATCTTGTGAATAAACGTGTGACTCACTCATTCGACATCACTCTTAAGCCATACAGATCGGAGAAGAATGATTGCTTGCGGGCAGGCTAGGGTGATGCATGACTGTTAAGCATCGCTCTGTGGGTAGGAAATAAAGAAGCAAACTCCACCACCAACTATGAAAATGTTTGGTTGTCTTGCAGAATAAATGTTCAGCAATCCAGCTTTGGCTGTGAGAACAAGTCACAGAGCAGCTGCTTCCATTTCAGATAGTTGTGTACCTGTAGCCTTCAAACCACCATTCCCTGGTAACCCATCAATCTCACTTGAGGCTCCCACTTGCAAGGAGTGGGAATTCATGTGATAAATCTGCCTCATAAAACAGGAATGGGGGAAGCTCTGGCCCTCCAGATGTTGTGAGACTACAGCTCCAGCATAGGGATAGCGGCCCTCCCCTCCCCTCAGCTGCCACCTCAGGGGGTATTGAAGGACCATCTTGCCCTGAGAGAAGGAGAGAAGAAGCAGTAGCAGCTTTTTCTAAAGGGACAAGTTGCCCTTTCAATTCCTTTGTAACCTTTTCCTTCTAATTTGATGCTTATTTTTAAACTAATGCTATGTAAACTGCTTTGTGAGGTCTGCCTGAAAAGCAGCATTGTTGTTGCTGGCACCTGTCTTTCTGGAGAGACAATGGAAGTGCGCCTCTGGGAGTGAAGTCAAACCGCTGGAGAATCACAGCACCTGCTGTGGCTGCAGAGGCCAGGAACTCTCAATTGTTGCCTCCTGAGTTGTTTTTGCTGTGTTTGAAGCACCGAAGTGACCTCCCTGAGGCGCAAGCCTGAGCAGTGTGTATGGAGGTCCTGAGACAAGAAGACTGCTGATGTGGCCCAAATGTCAGGAATATGGGCAGGAGTCAGGCTCTGTGGCCTGTAGTGCTTTGCAGGACTGGGGCCTGCCTCAGCTTGTGCTGGAGAAGCAAGGTGTGGCCACTCAGGTGAGACCTCAGCTTGTGCTGGAGAGGCAAGGAGTGGTCACTCAGGTGAGGCCACTTGATACCTCACTGCACCTGGTGGCAGGAGCTGGGAGGGATAAAAACTCAGCATTTCCCTTCAGCTCTTTGCCACAGCAACGCTACCCCTGCCTGGTTGCATCTGGCATCTTGCTCCTTGGACCATTGCCTTGCTGACGCCTTGCTCCTTGGACCCTTGGACCCTTGGACCTTTGCCTTGCCGACGCCTTGCTCCTTGACTCCCAGACCTTCACTTCTGCCTTGCTCCTTGACCCTGCGACTGCCTGCTGCTGGACCCTCAGCCCTGCACCTGTTCCTGCTTCTACATCACCATCTTTCCTCTGGTCCTGACGTCCTCAGTCAGGGCTTCAATTGCCCGCCAACCGGACCGTGACACCAAAGGAAAGCAGAGCAAGACGTTTGGCACCAGCTTGGCTGCAGGAGTTGCCGGAAGGAGGCGTACAAGGCTCCATCCAACCATCTTAGGGACTCCACTCTGGATTTGAGTAGGGTTTAATCCTTAGTCTTTTCTTCTTCCACTGCCTTGCAGGACATCTTTGGGGAAAGCAGTATGTCAACACTGTAAACAAACAAACATGCCCAATGGCCAGGGTTGATGGGAGTTGGAATCCCCTAACCTCTGAAGGGCCACAGGTCCTGATACAACTTAAAGTGCTTCCTGCTTGTTGCTGGCTTTTTACATGTGGCCAGCAGGAACTGGAGCCAAAGCTTCACTTTTGGAAACATTGTGTGGAACAGTCCTGTGCAGATGAGCCACTTCAGGCAGCAGGTCAGGGATTGAATAGTTAAATGCACCTCTCCATTAAACCACCTTAAACAGCAGTAGATCATTCTAAACCTGTTCTTTGGTGTGAAAATGCAAGCGCATTCAAATATCCAGTTCCCCACCAGCATTCCACAGTGGTATAGTCTCAGGAGGCCTGCACTACATCACACACCATTTCAGGCAATGTAGGTCAACTCTTGCATGCTTGAGTGATCTATCCATGTCGGACCAACTGAGTTCCCACCCCTCCAGTGTGTAAGAACCTTTGGCACTCTTGAACCTCCTCCTTTCTCCGCTTGCTGCGTTCTATCGCCTGGTTTTACTTTAGCTTGAATATTATGCACAGTGATGCTTTTGACAGCAATGTAGGACAAGAAAAGAACATGGGAAGCAAAAAATGGGGAGGGGGAAATGGTGCTCTGAACTTTGGCAAATTTGTATATTAAACGACAGCATACCCTCTCCAGTATTTGTCAGACAAAAATAGAAGTGATTAATTTTGCAAACAAAAATAGCATGCTGTGCTGGCCTATGATACATTTATTTCAAGTCTCACCCCAGTAACTGTGTAAGAGTGCAATGGAATACCAAGGAGAATGGTATTCCAAAATGTGCATTTTATTGAGGGGGGGGGGGGGTAAAAGTAATGCAAAGTTCCACAAATAGGAAATAAAATTCACAAACTGTAGTGGAAACAGGAGTGAATGAACATGAATGGAACATTGCAAACTCAAAAATGGGTGTAGCCCAGTGGTAGAGAAACTGCTTTGCATGTAGAAGGTGCAGTCTCTGAAATTTATGGGTGGAAGTGGAGATACCCCTGTCTGAAAGGCCACTATCAGCCACTGAGGCAATGCCATATGGACCAAATGGCTTGATTCAGTATACAGCAACTTCCTAAACAGACAAACCCACCCACCCACCCCTAAAACAGAGGCATGCTTTTAATGTTCTAAGAGCAAAGCTGCTTCTCAGAATTGACTCGGAATCTAATAGCATCATTTACAGAGCAATCTTCTGCGTGTTTGCTCAGAATGATCTCCCACTGAGTTCATCGGAACTTCATCCCAGGTGAAATGTGCATAGCGCTGCTTCCTTAGTCCAGTAATTCATCACTTTCATTTCTGATCTCATCCTGCAAATTACAGGAGAGCAGGATGGGGCAGGGAAGGAAACAGAACCTTTTATAGGCCACATGAAAAACAAGTATGCTTTTTCTTCTGACTTCAGGAGGAGAAAAATATGGCAATGGACTCAAAATTTGCCTTTGCATGTGGGCTTTCCTGGTGTGTGTGTGCGTGCGCGTGCGTGTTTTAATTAAAAACAACAGCAACCTATAAAACTCAAAACAGCTGCAAATCTGCTGATTGCTTGGAGAAATTCCCTGTGTAGCCGACTCTTTTGAAAGAAGAGGGAGAGGAAGCATCTGGGAAAAGAGATACCCTGAATTATAAAAGGACATTTAAAAATTAATATACAGAAGAGAGAAGAAGGGAAGAATAGGAGAGGGAGGGAAGAGCACTGAAATATTTTCTGCACTGTTTGTTGAAAACAGAGTAACTTCCTTGCTGGATCAGACTAAAGTTCCTTTTCATTCAGTTTCCTATTTCTAACAGTGTCCGCAAGATGCCTTGTGAAACACACAAGCAGCAGGACATAGATGGGCCACTGAGAAAACAGGATACTGGACTAGATGGGCCTTTGGCCTGATCCAGGAGAGCTCTCCTTATGTTACCAACCTCCCTGGTATCTGTACAGGCAACTCCCCATTTACGTGGGGGTTACGTTCCAAGGCACCTCCCTTTTCAGTGAAATGACTTATATTTGAAACATCATAAGAAAAGCCTGCAAACATCCTCCAAACCCCTGGAAACCCTTGGAAAACCCATTAAAAACCAGAGCTCCCTCCAAACCTCCTTGCTCAAACTCCCAATTCTCAACGGTCGGCGCAAGGGCTCCTGGGATTGCAATTGCAAAGGTTTGTGGGGTTGCTAGGCACCGTTTTTGCACCTTTGGCCCTTTCTGGGCTCTTTGAGGGCCATTTTTGCTATTTTAAAAGTCACTTCTGGGTTTAGAGTGACGTGCACGGACGCACGCCAATTGGACACTTGTAAATTGGTCACTGCTATAGTTTAATTGAAGTACAAGCAAAGATACCATGAGGCAACTCCTCCTGTGCGACTTTTTCCAGATTAGGAAATATTCTTCAGATCAGAGAAGTGAAAACAGTCCACCCACAGCCACCAGCAGCAATGAGGTAAGCTCAGCGCTGCACACACTGAAATTACAAAGAAGGTCTAAAGATGCCTGTCTATGAGGCACAAAAATCACAAGGGAAGAAAACATAAAAGAAATTGGAGGGGCAATTTCAGCACAGGAGCACCCTTGACTTTCTCCTGGAGCTTGTTTTTAAGCCGAGCGTCTGCTGTTGACCCAGCAGACACAAGGGCAGCCCGCTCTGACTGACAGCCGCTTTCTCAGGGTCTTGTGTTGTATCTGAACTTTCTGACAGCGGTGACGCATTTTCCAGACCTTTTTCACTGTGGTTTCTTTTAAAAAGGGGAATATGGGAACTGTAATGCTGAAGAAGTTCAGACTGTTTGTATACATAAAGCCTTGACTCGTGGGGAGAGTGGGGAGCAGGCTCTTGAGCGGAATCATAAGCTTGGGGAAATGGCAACCAGGACTGAGTCACATCTCAGAGCCACGTGACAGGTAAAGACGGGGAAGAGCTTTGCCCTTGCTCAAATCCCAGCAGGAATCGTGGTTGCTGGTGGAGGCAGAAGCATTGGTGGAGCAGAAGTCGGCGCTTCCATTAGGCAAACTAAAGCAACTGCCTCAGAAAGCAGGCACAGAGGGGGGCAAATTTGTCTTGCCCCCCTGCCAGGCCTGCTGCTTCCCTCTGCTGGCTTACTGCCCCAGGGTGAGGGGCTCTGTCTGCTCCCTCCCTGCCTCTGGCAAGAGTTAAGTGGGCCCTCAGTGTGAAGCATTCTGGGTAGGGTGGCCATGAAAGCACCTGCACCACAACTGTGGTTTGCTTTGGTGGCTAATGGTGCCTAAAATTAGGGGGGGGGAGTAACAATGTGAGAGCGGTAGTAGAGGCAGGATAAGATGAAGAGGAGTAAGGACAGCAGTTCAGGCAGACCATTTTCTTGCGCCAGCCCTGAATGCTGGGGAAAAGTAGAGTGAAATGGATCGTGCAACTGCTCAATGATTGTTGGCATGCAGTACTTGGGATGGGCAATCCGGACAGTTTTGAATTCTCTTGGTTTCCCATTTTTTTTCTTCCTGCAGTTCAGTTATCCACATTTCCACATCAGTTTGCAATTCTTTTTTTAGAAGGAGGAGGAGGAGGAGGAGGAGGAGCTTGATGAGAATCCAGGCTCCTCTTAATGCAAAATTTCATTCTAGGCAATTTTGCCTAATGTGCACATTTTTGCAAATCAATTTTCCCCAATATATTGCATTTCTGCAGGCATTTTTGCTCCCGTATGCATTACAATGCACACCTTAAACTTGGCATATGCATCGTTAAGGCACGTTACTTGAATGGAGACCTGCATTGCAAAATTCGGATGATTCGGGATTTCTAAGGAGGATTGCTTCAGGTAGTGCAAACTAGGCAGAGTCACCTTTAAATGTGAACGGAGCTGAGTTTCTCCCTCATCCCTACTCAGTACACAAAGTGGCATGCTTTTTAACCAGCTCTGAAGTGGACCCCCTCTCTGCTTACCTTGCCCCGCCTCTCCGGTTCTTCCATGCCTGCTGCAACTCTTACAGCTTCTATGGTGTGCAGTGAGTTGTTGATCTTTAGAAAAGGCAGGCAATTAACCTGCTCTGCCACCCACCCACGCTGCTGGCTAGGTCGAGCTGAGGAAAGGCAGAAGCCAGATGGTTGGACACAACAGCAAATATTATTAACGGGGAAGGGGTTGGTGGCCACAGGCATTAGCCTCTGCTTGCAGCATGTCTGCTAATTCTTCTTAGGAGGCTGGCGAGATAAAGAACAAGCACTAAAAGGAAGAGAAGAGTGAGGCAGACTCAGCAGGAAAAGATGCTTCTTGCAATGCATAAACGGCTTTGCATAACTGCACAGATTATACTGAAGCAGACAAATCCCCACAAATTTCAAATATGATATATCATCTAGAGCTCACTCACTGAATGCAGTTGGAGCACCAGATGTTGTTCCATTTGTTTTCTTGCTTGCTTGTTTCAGAAAAATTTAAACGCTGCTTGATTGTAAGGGGAAAGAAACCTCAAAGCGAATTACAAAATATAAAACAGTAAAAATCAAGAAAGAATTACTTTAAAACATACAAAAGTTAAAATGCTAAAAGAGATTAGAATCACCCCAACGTTCCATTTTGAACTCCATTTTCTGAGTCCATGAAAAGCCCAACTGCTGCATTTTTGAATATGTCAGTTGCTCCCTTCAGTAACAAACTCGAATATCATGCTCAAATTTGCACTACACCATGGATTCGGTTGGTCTATCTATCCAGTTTTGGATTAGGCCTTCAGATCAGGTATGGCCTAGGCAGCTTTTGATTCCCAAAGCTGCATAGATCGTAATTCTTATTTAAGGTTGGTTGTACCCAACTACATTATACTCAAGAGTAAATGAATAATCCTAAATTAGTCATCTCGAATACCATAATTGGGTCGATTCTGAGTGGGATGCAGCCCTGTGTGTTTATAGGTGATGGACTGGATCAAAAGAGGCTAGAGAACACAGAGCGTCTTTTGCCCTGCTGCAATACACATCAGAGCACTTTCTGCCTGAGCAGATCCTTGACAAACAATTCAGAAGTCATTAAGTCACCCTGGAATTAAATCAGTAAGTCACCCTGCAATTGGTGGACACTTAGATTCTTTAAGAGTATGCCAAAGGCAGCTGGCAGAAGTCATGAAGTCACCCTCTTTTCACGTCTCATAAAAGCAGCACAACAGTTAGGAGAGAAAGATGGGACAGTGGACAGCCATTATCTAAGGTGTTGATTTGTGTGGTAAGATCCCAGAGCAATGATATTTACCAGAAGAGGTCGAAACTGCTGGGGGTTGCTATTTGATCCAGATTGCCTTGATTGATGAACTTGCCTACTTTCTTTGTAAAGGTCTTTATTTTGCATCATAAACATTCAGTAAATAATAAACTAAGACAAAACAGCATCGGTGAACCCGATCATGTGTAAGGTTGTATATTTCCTCGAGGTTTGTTGCTCAAAAGCAACACAGCAACAATAACTTTGCATTTTCTGATTCCAAAACAGACATCTTTTGCAACTGGCAATTGTTTACATTTCACAGCGCAATTCTCCAGTCAAGTAGCGTGAACACAAATGCATAATATATTAGGGTCAAGTGTGCAATAACAATGCATCTGTTGGTGAAAATAGAGTACAAAAATGCATTATACAAGGCGAAATTGTTTGCAGAAACGTGTATGGCAAGCAAAACTGCACACAAAAATATGTGGACTAGGAGAAATTGGCACTAAAATGCTAATGGATTTCAATGAGGACTAGTTTCTAAGAAAAGCAAGGCTGAAGTGGAAATGTGGAGGACAGAGCTTAAGAGCAGGGAAGTGATGAGAGACCCCTAAGAAAAATGTAAATTTCTTTATGTATGCTACAACCGCGGCAAGAGTATTACTAGCTAAAAACTGGAAGACTCAGGAGTTACCAACAGTGGAAGATTGGCAAATGAAGATGATGGAATACATGGAACTGGCTGAAATGACCGGGAGAATCCGCGACCGGGGAGAAGAAGCGATAGAAGAAGAATGGAAAGAATTTAAAATTTATTTGAAAAAATATGGTAAAATTGTATATTAAGATTAGATTTAGAAGTGTATAGAAACTGTGGATTGCGGAAAAAGGAGAGATAAATAGAGGTATGAGAGATTTTTAATAATTAAATTGGAAATTGCTAAAGATGAAGAAGAAATGAATCGCAGTTGGAGAGAACTCGAGGAAGTCCCTCTTTACAATGTTAAAAGAAAAAGATTGTTTATTTGGATCCTTTGTGTTTTTCTTTGTATTGTTATGGTTTTTGTGTTTATTATGTTTCATTGTGCTGTTTGTTTTGGTTGTTTCTTATTGTAAAATTAATAAAAAATATTTAATAAAAAAAGAGCAGGGAAGTGAAAGACTGAGAGGAACCACAATTGTCAGACTTGCCCATTCCCAGCCCCGGGATAATTATAATTTATTGTGTAACACAAGTTACCTTGGGAAACTTCTTACATCAAAAAGTGAGATAGAGATAAAATTAAATAAAGTTGTGCAGGCCTGGGATAAAAGAATCCTCTTGGCTGTCAAGATCCTAAAACTCCCAATAAGCTGTTGGTTTTACAACATCCATTATGTATAGCTGTAGGTTTTATTCAACAGCACTGATATTTATGGGGGTGGGGGACACACAAAAACCATAATCCTCCAAGCAGCATTTTGCTATATTAATCGAAATAATGTGCCTAGATAAATAATAATAATCTTTCACTTAACTGGCCTTGCAAGATGAAAGCACAATTCAAGGTATATGAGAAGAAACTTCAGGAAAAGGGTTAACAAGTGCAAGGCTGGTAGATATCAAATTTTGCCCCACTGATCCTCTCCAGGGTCAAGAAACAAATGCTCTGAGCTTCACCAGTTGTAACAGAACAAAACAGCTGGGGGGAAAGAACTCATTGCATTGGCTTCAAACCCCATCAGGCAGCAGTGAAAATGGCAGCCAGCTATCTATTATTGAGAAACCTGTACCTCTTTACCCCATCGACATGCACACAAAACAAGGAAGGGTATTCAATGGAGATTCCTCCACCCCAGCTAACTATTGCCTTGGCTTTTCCCTTGATAGATTGGGTGGTTTGATTCAGATTTGGTTCGGTTCCAGTTGAGTCTTTAAAACTTATTTGAGCATATATTGGCTTCTGGCATTTTAGTGACAATAAATTGATGGAGTGGGGAATAACTTTTGTCTTTGGGAGAGTGATAAATAGATATATGCCAAAGAATACTGATGCACAATATCCTGCAGAATAGGATTTGGAAAAGGGTTATATATGAAAAACTGGAACAACAGTGTAAACTCAGCTTATGCTGGAATCAGAAATCTGTGTATCAAGATTGTAGAAAGGAAATATGAGACGTTGGATAAAGAGAATATTGGTGATAGGATAACATGTTACAGAAACTTTATTGTGTGCACTGTATTTCAGTGGTATTTGCAGTTTGTTTTTTAAGAAAGCAGTTGTATTGGCTGTTATAAGAACACCCACACTTACACACTTTGAGAACCTTGCTCTCATCCTGTGCTTTTTGATAGACTACAACTCTCATTACCCCTGACCGTTGACCATTTTGCCTGGGACTGACGATGTCAGGGACCGTGCTGAGGAGGGCTGCACTTAGGAGGAATGGTGAGAGCCTCCCCCTCCCCCTCCCCCTGCTCCTGATTAGCATCCTGAATCTTCCCAGGAGCAGGAGGACAGTATAGACAGTATAGATTTGGAACAGTGGTTTGCAGAGGGGCATAGTTCAGAAGGCAGAAGCTGGGAAATACTGGATGGGGAACAGCTAGGAGAAGAAGCAGCAGCACTGGAAGAGAGAGAGAGTTAACAGATTCACTGTCTCTGGAAACCATTCACTGACTCAGCCCAAGGTCAAGAAGAGCCGATAAGTTGGCAGCACAGAAAGCACAGTGGTTATGAGCTCAGGGTACAAGATGCAGTAGTGACGTGGGTGACTAGGGAGGAAGTGGGTGGAACCCTTAATTGGGAGCACTGCCATTCCTAGGAAATGGATTCTTTGTTCTCTCGCTGTGATCATTAAAGTTTCTAACTGGTAAGAAGGCTCATTTTCCTTTGTTCTGCTTATCTACTGCCAAAGGGGGAGGGAAAGGCTTCTGGGCTAGCGCTTTGCTCTGGCGTCTGACTTTCTGTTTGAAAGGAATTGTTTTCAGGAAGGAACGTTCCATTCTGCGCATCCCTACCTGCTGTTTGAATTGACATCACCCAGACACAGATTTAACTACCACACTGAGAACTAGACCTAAATGGAGATTAACATCTCAGGGCAGAGCCTTTCCTCTGCTTATGTTAGTCCGCAGCTTACCATGTACACAGACGGCAATATCTAAATAATAATAAAATTTGTAGACTATATTTCAAGTGGGATTTGGCTGTGTTCTTTAAGCATTGCTAAGGAGTGCGGTGTTCAACAGCTGATGGGAGAAGCTGGACCAGAAGCCCTGTTGTATCCCTTGGTGGTCTTAAAAGGCTAGAAGCCATGTTCCTTTAGGAATGCCATCTACTCTGCTTAGTGGAAAAGATCTGGCGTCGGCCTATCAGGGTTGCATCTATTCTATTCTAGATTTTTATTTTATTTATTTCAGTGGGACTAATCGGAAGGGTTGTGATTTAATGGGGTTGCGAAATAGGCTCTGTGTGCGCATGTGTGACAATAAAATATGTTTACCGTAGAAATAGCTATTTTATAGACAGCAGATTTTCAGACGCTATGTGCTAAACAATCAGTAGGAACAAACAGATGTCTTGATTATAAACATGAGTAAACATATGCAAAAGGTGGCAGATTTAGGCACAATGTGCATTATTTTACCAGGATTTAACCTAATGCATTGATGAGCATATTTATCAGCAGTGATTACTGTTGTTTAGAGCTTTATTCCTTCCTTATGTGATGCTTTCGTCACCTTCCCTGTTCTGACCTTCTTTCCCATCACAGCTTCAGTAATGTCATCCTTACAGAAAAGAGGGGTTCAAATGCCCTCCATTATTTTAAAGAAAATACAGAGGTGTTGTGAGGCCACATGCAGTTCCTCGGGTCTCTGAAGTAAAGATTCATATGTACAGAAAGAGCCACTAACACGGTCGCCATGCTAGCTAACGCATAAAGTCGACACTGTCTCCCCCTGATTCTCACAGATTCAGAGTCAGACCCTGTCCCACAAAGAGTGCAGCATCATAATTTGCAACAGGGCAATACCCATCTCTCCATTCCTGGACCAGTGGGAGGAGGAATAACTCAGCAAGTTATAGGCCTTGCTGGTGTTGCTGTGGTAACCCAGCGCACTTATCTCTTATCTCAGAACATCCAGACCTGGAGGGGGATGTGCTTCTCAAGACTTGAGACCAAGCACTGTGTAATATAAGCCATTGTCTGAATTACAGCAACAGATATTCATCAGATGGCGAACCTCAGTGAATCATAGACGCGGAGATGGATGACACACTCAGGTTCTGCTTATGGGTTTTGCATGGACCTCTGGTTGGCAGCTGTAAGAAAAAAGCAGAACTAGATGGACTAGCAGGTTCTTCTTATCTTTGTATGCCTCAAAAAAGGACTCCCATGTAAGGCAGAACAACAGGCAAAGATTCATTTGTGAAAATTGTTCAAGAAGGGAGGATGGGGGTGGAGATCTGGAGCCTTGTTAAAAGGACCTGGGACTCAGGCTTCCTGGGTACTTCCTAACCACCCCTGACTAATCTCCCATCATTCTTGACCATGCTAGGAGGGACTGATGGGAGCCGGAGTCCAAAAACATCTGCAGGGCACTGTCTTGGCTAGACCTACTATAAATAGGAAACATCTGGAGTGCCAAAGGTTGGGGATGCCTGCTGTAAGAGCAGTTGCCTGGGCCCATTTTACATCTTGCGGACATTGAGGAGAAAGAAGGGCCCCTCTACTTCAAAAATGCCTTTAAGGACATTTTCAGGAAGCCATATGTCCAGCACATGTTTATGTAACCTCCATCCATATTTCTGTTAACCAAGGAAGTGTAAGAGGAAATGGCCCAAGCATGCAGCTAGATGCAGCTGGTTTCCAAAATGCTTTTAATTGTCTCTTCCATATACACTATTAAGGAAGAGAGAGAAGGACTTGCCAAGTGGCCCCCGTTTGGAGGTCAGAGGAATGGAAAGGTCACAATACAGAACAAAATGTGGATCCTAAACTTAACATTTTGTCCATCTCCTTATTGCCATGGCGTTTAGCTGGAGCACTACAGAAACCACAGCATGTTGGGAGGTTTGATGTACACTGAATTAGAACGTCAAGGGTGTTTACCTGAACTTCTCCAGACTTCCGATCCATTCAGCGAAGCAGATGTTCTCACAAGATTTAACAGCCCATCCTGCTAATGGATGGGTAGTTTATACCACAAGGAAAAACATTTTTCTTAAGAGTTTTGTGGTTGTGACTCTGATGCTAGCCAAACCCAGAAAGCAAATATGTGCCTAAAAAAAAAAAAACGATAATGATGAACCATTGCAAATAGCTAATCAAAAGTTATGTTAGCCTTGGTTTCATAAAACATTACGCGTAAATCAAATTGGTTTTATGGAAATACATTGCAGAAAATAACTAAGGGTTCTTCCAAACTTTAGCAATCCCTCAGCCCAGATAACTCCGGGAATTGTAGCTCTGTTAGGGGAACAGGGGCCTCATAACTCTCAGCATCCTGAACAAACGACAGTTCCCAGGATTCTTAGGGAAAACCATGACTTTTAGTGGTATAAGAGTGCTTTAAACATATGGTACAGGTGTGGCTATGAACTATCATCCTTCCTTGTATGCTGAACAGAGAGAGGAGGATCCAAATGTTGCTGGTCTTTTAGCATTTTGAAGCTTGGGTGAACATAGAAAACTCAAAAAGCAGCATGTTAAATAAAAAAACCTCTTGCTTGTTAATTGAATTAAAAAATACATTGCTACACTGATTTCTTTAAAAGCTTTTTAAAAAATTCACTTAAATAAATAACATTGAACAGCTGCTAGGCTAGGCAGACAGCAGACAGCCTCCCCACCTTTTTGGGCTTGCAGGAAAGCTTAGCTGGGAATGAGGACATCTGAAGGCAACCCTTTTAATGTTTAATAAATTATTGTATTTTAATATTTCTGTTGGAAACTGCCCAGAGTGGCTGGGGAAACCCAGCCAGATGGGTGGGTATAAATAATATATTATTATTATTATTATTATTATTATTATTATTATTATTATTATATGCATTTTTCAGGAAAGACAAGCACCAGGATGGTTGCAGAGTGCAGCCCTCCAGAGAAATGATTTGCTGAATGCAAAAAACGGCACACCCCTTGACCCCCCCCCCTTGAATGCAAAGTTAATACCCATGAGAATATCACTAATTTTATTTTTCTTCTCCCTTTGGACATTTTTTTCTCTATTCCATTTCTCTTTTCATTAATTGATGGAGCATGCAGATTTTTAGTGCAGTAGAAGTGTGTATGTGTGTATTAAAAAAAACAAAAACCCTGACTTTTGCCTCTGACCACACCACTGGGGTGCGGCCCCTGAAAGGATCCCCATGATGCAATGTGGCCCTCAGACTGACTGAATTTACTTCCCCAAATTACACTCAGTGCAGACACATGCTGCAGTCAAAGGTCAGTATTTGAGCACTTTCTGTACCTAGGGCACCTGACGTTACGTGACAGGAAATAATGAAGAAATTCTGCTTGAATGTCCTCATCCTACGAGACTCTTGTACAGAGCTGCAGTATTGTAGCTAAGAGACTGAGCCCCCCCCCCAATACACTGAATTCAGTGTGGAATCCATTCAAGCCAAATTCTCAACATGCTAGTTTGGTTGTGTGAATCTGCTCTGTCCTGCAATATTGTGCCACACAGCCCTCAAATACAGCAACTGTCTAGAATACGGATGAGGAACCTGTGCCCTTTTCCAAGTATCATCAGTGGTAAGGGATGATGGAAGTTGTTGTAGTCCAGTAGCATCCAGAAGCTGCAGGCTCTTCACCTAGACCAGGCATCCCCAAACTTTGGCCCTCCAGATGTTTTGGACTACAGTTCCCATCATCCCCGACCACTGGTCCTGTTAGCTAGGGATCATGGGAGTTGTAGGCCAAAACATCTGGAGGGCTGCAGTTTGGGGATGCCTGACCTAGAGAATGTTCCTGAACAAAAGATTTGTACTCCTTTGAATCTAACGTCATTTGTTTCTTTCTCCATAGCTCTCGTGGTGCGTTTTCTGACCAAACGGTTTATATGGGAGTATGATCCTACTCTTGGTAAGTTCTATTCTGTTGCCTGTAACCCTGGAATGCCGCAGAGCCGGTTGGAAAGATGATTTATAGGACTTGATTGATTTATAGTACCTCTCCCTCTCTACAACCTTCTAACTTCCAGTCACTTTCAAGATCAGCAAGGGAACAATCCTAGCATTGTTATTGCAATGATAACACACACACACACACACATCCCAAAAAACCACCCAATGGTCATTGATCCAATGCACCTGGTAGGGCATACTCTCGATGTAATCTTTACCCCTAGCGATATGAGGGTGAACCCAAGTCGGGGGCGGGGGTGCAATACATGCCCTTGTTATGGGTCAGACCATTTCCTGGTAAAGTTTGAACTGGAACTCCCTGCCTATTGACATCAGGCTGGTTCCTTCGCTGTATGTTTTTCAGCACCTGCTTGAAACATTTTTGCTTAGGCAGGTTTACCCAGACCCATCAACGCTGATGCATTTTACTATTGTTTTAAAATGTTTTTTATTGATAATTTTGATATTTCTCGCAAACTCCTTAGAAGTTCTACTGCAAGCAAGCAATATATACATTCCGCTAAAGGAAATAAAAGACAAATAAAACCCTTCTTTTAGCAATTTGAACACCCTCCCCCCCCCAAAAAAGCAATTCCCACTCTATTTTTGCAGGTGGTGGCAGAATGGCCGTACAAAAATGGAACGGGAAATGAAGCTCACCCCTAGTTTATGCGAACGTGGGTGTGTTTATATAAATTGTGAAGAATTCGGCATTTGTTGACGTGGTTTTCGAGTTGGCTTGGCACAGGGTTTTGCTCATCCCCCCCCCCTAAAGAGCAGAGTATACAAATCTTTAAAGGTCATGACACTAGAAGCAGCAACCTTCTGCCTCAAGCTGAAGGTGTAATGAAAACCGCTCTGGTAACTGTGCAGAAGAGTCAAGCCATGTACTGTTAAGAGCACTCTCCTCTGCCAATACACCAGGCAATAAGATTTGGATCTGATTCAACCCCCAACAAGGCAATTAAAGTTAGATTTGGAGCACAATACAAAACCAGTCCATTAAGCATTCCCGAGGTTTTTTTGGGGGGTGGGGAGAATCTTGGCTTCTTGAAAGGTCTTTTCTTGATGATTCAAATTCTCCGAGCTATTCTAAAAACCCAAATGATCCGGCCTTCCAATTGTGGTCTGCTCCAAATGTGGAGTATTCATGCAAAGTCAGAATTTGTGTGATCCTTTTTTCTGGCAACCCATTTCGACTCAAGCATATGGCATTCCAGTCGCATACTCTGCAGACCAAGGACAATTTAAATGATCTGTGGACGGCTGCCAGGTCCTCTAAAAACAAGCCCGTGCAAAATCAAATAAATGGCTCTCTTGCCAATGAAGCTGTTCATTCTTAATAGTGCTTTTGGAACATCTTCCTCCCCCACCGCTACCACCTTCTAAATGCTCCCTTGTGGCCGTTGAGTAGAGAGCAGTTATGTCAGGCAATGAGATACACAGAATGGGTATGACTTGCGGTGTTGTGGGGGGAAAGATGTTTGGGGCTCTTGCCAGCGCAGATGACCTCAACATTTTATTTCTAAAAACCACTGGAGGGGGAAGGAATAGGCGGGTTGGCTTTTAAACATAGGATTGTTCTCTAAAATCTTTTACGCCAGTAAGTATGGAGTTACTTACCATAATGCTTAGCTCAATGACATTTCAAAAATAGATAGGTCACATGATCATTAATGGCTCTTATGTGCACTATGTGTTTAAAGTAGCATCATACCAATTTAAACAGCCATGTCTCCTGCCCCCCTCCCCCAAAGAATCCTGGGAGCTGTAGTTCATTAAGAGTGCTGAAAGTTGTTAGTAAAGGTAAAGGGACCCCTGACCATTGGGTCCAGTCGTGACCGACTCTGGGGTTGCGTCGCTTATCTCGTTGTTATTGGCCGAGAGAGCCGACGTACAGCTTCCAGGTCATGTGGCCAGCATGACAAAGCCGCTTCTGGTGAACCAGAGCAGCACACGGAAATGCCATTTACCTTCCCGCTGTAGTGGTTCCTATCTATCTACTTGCACTTTGACATGCTTTCGAACTGCTCGGTAGGCAGGAGCTGGGACCGAGCAACGGGAGCTCACCCTGTCGCGGGGATTTGAACCGCTGACCTTCTGATCGACAAGCCCTAGGCTCTGTGGTTTAACCCACAGCGCCACCCACATCCCTTTTGGGAGACTCCTATTCCCCTTGCAGAACTACAAATCCTAGAGTGGTTTAACAATTAATACCATTTCCCAAGCTCTGTTTGTGGGGAAGGTGCTGTTTACCGAGCCTTCATTGCAATTAGTTCGTGGAGAGGTTATATATTATCCCAAGCATTCCTTATGCTGCTCTTTCCAGTGCATTTGCCCTTTCAATTTCCTTCCTGAACTAAGTCCACAAGTTGTTGTTGTTGTTTTTTGGGGGGTGTTGTTTTTTAAATGAAAGTTTGTTGTGCAAGAGTGCCCGATCCACTTCTTCAACTGCACAAACTGCATTTGCCAGTATGCAGTTGAATCCCAGCTGCAAAATATCGGCTGTCTAGAAGCAGCAACAGATATCTTTATTGTCATTGTCCCCTTGCGGGAACAACGAAATTACTCGGTTGCTACATCCACTCAGATAAAGCATTCCGCATAATCCAAAATTACAAAAACCTAATTAAAAACAGTAAATATAATACAAAATAACAAGTAAAATAAGATGACTTCAAAGTCCAGGCTTTCCATTTAAGGCCAAAATCGCTCTAGAGAAGAAACTGTTCCTGAGACGGCTCGTTCTTGCCTGCATTGTTCTATATCTCCATCCCGATGGCAGGAGCTGAAAGAAATGGTGACCAGGGTGCGTTGGATCTCTTGATATGTCTAGTGCTTCTCTATGGCACCTGGTGGTATAGATTTGTTCTAAGGTGGAGAGTGAGCAGCCAATAATGCTCTCTGCTGTTTTAATAATTCTACACAGCCCTGCTCTGTCCTGGGAAGTACAGCTTCCGTACCACACACATAAACCGTACGTGAGCACGCTCTGTATGGCACAGTGATAGAAGGCAAGCAGCAGCTTTTGTGGAAGATGGTTTTTCCTTAAAATTCTCAAAAAATACAGTCTCTGCTGCGCCTTCTTCACAAGCCCCCTTGTATTAACACTCCAGGACAGATCCTCCTGTAACTCAATGCCTAGAAATCTAAACGTTGTTACCCTCTCCACACAAATTCCGTCAATCAAAAGTGGCTGGACCTCGTTCTTCTGTCTCCTAAAGTCCACCACAAGCTCCTTAACTCATCAAAAAATGCTGATACTTTTTTTTTGGGGGGGGGGAATAGTGAAGAAAGGAGGCGTTGCTATTCTCCAAAGAAAGTGGCACTGAATTCTGTATCGGAGTTCTGTAGTCTGTCCCCTGTTTAATTAGTGGCATGCCTTGTTTGGGGAGCTGCTTTCTTATCCAGATTTTCACAGCTAAAGAGCACCATAGTGTGTTATCATTCTCAAGGCGACCTTGACAGGTACCCGCCCCGCAAAGACATTATTTCCAGTTGCCAAAAGGGAGAGTGGAATATTCAAGTCACTTGACTTCATACGAATTTAATATGCCTTCTGTTGGCAGCTCACTTCTCTCCTCTCCACTGACGTAGTGAAGAACGTGAATGGATTGGGCTTTGGGCTTTTCTTCCACATCATTTGTGCAGCAGAACTAAAATCTGGGCTCCCAGATAGATTTCCCCATCCATCCTATATCCCCAAATGCCATGCGGGACTAAATAATGCAAGGCAGTGAGTGCACTGCAATATGTTGAGCCATGGTTTGTGCCCCAAGCAATTACAGTGGTACCTGTAATTGCCCCCAAGCAAGTTACAAGCACTTCAGGTTACAAACGCTTCAGGTTACAAACTCCGCTAACCTGGAAGAGTTACCTCGAGTTGAGAACTTTGCCCTAGGATGAGAATGGAAATCGTGTGCCAGCAGCGCAGCAGCAGCAGGAGGCCCCATTAGCGAAAGCACGCCTCTAGTTAAGAACAGTTTCAGTTTAAGAATGGACCTCCGGAACGAATTAAGTTCATAACTAGAGGTACCACTGTGTAAATAAAAAGGAGTTTTATTGGGGGGCAGGGGGAGTTCCTGCTCTTTTTTGTCTGAAATTTCCAGTGGGTGGTGTCCACAGTACATGGTTTCCTACAGGGGTGTGTAGGAAGCTTCGTTTCTAGGGAGGGCCAGTGACTCTCAGGAAAAGTCAATGAAGGGGCAGAGCCAATGGTGGGTGGAGCCACAACCCATGTGGGCAGAACTACCACTTCTCCCTCTCACTCGTTCTCTCCCACAACTCTGCCCGCCTCTAGCAAGCCCCAATAGGAGACTCCACCACCAAAGTGTTAGACAGGATAGTGTACCTTTTCCTCCTGGGCAACCTTTTGGGGGCCACATGAACGTGGTGGGTAGGGCCAGAGGCAACAGTGGGCAGAGTAATGTATGTTCCAGGAGTGAGCCAGCAATAAATCACACGGAGTAAGTGAAGTTAACTCTCTATTAGAAGAAACGAGGTCTGTTCAAGAGTCCCTGGCTTAATGAGCACAGCAACTCTTCTGTGGTGGGTTTTGGTCTTAGGAAGCAGTTGCTGAGACTGAAGGTCCCTGCCTTCCCACAGCTGCCTAAGTCTCTTATTCTTCCGGGTCATTCTAAAGCAATCTGAGGATACGCCGACATGCCTCTCTTTGCTTCTCCTGCTTCATACCTTTCCTGGTCATAGGAGATCCAGGGGAGGGGAGATTGTTGCAGCAGGAGGGGGAGACACCATGGCTTCTTCACCAGCCTGATTCATCTCTGCTTCTTGGCCTCCTTTCTGATTCTGATTCTGGATTTCTGATTCTGGATTTCTGATTCTGATTCTGGACTTCTCTTTGCCACAGACTCCCCCAGCTCACTAAGCCATTTTACCTCCGCAGCGTCTGACACTTTCCCCCCTAGTCTCCTCCCTCTGACCTCACATCGCCTTCCCACCACCAATTCCTGGGCTCTGAGCCTTCTTCACTTGGGGGTTCCCCAGCTGGTGCCCCCCCCATTCCTCTGCATCCAGCCAGTCTATGACAGTACTGTATGTAAATTTTACTTTTGAATAGTAGGCTAGTTTCTACACACACATCTCACACATCCTTCTCTGTCCTTCATCCAGGCAAGCAAGAGGCATCAAGAGAGTTCAAGGACACATCGCAATGCGATAAAAAAAACATTCAGGGAGGGTGAAAAGCAAGGCTGGTGAAGGATATGGTCTGGGAAGAAGGGGTGTGGTCTGGGAAGAGTCCCGAGGGCCAGTCAGACAAGCATTTGGCCCCCCCCAAGCCTGAGGTTTCCAGTTCCTGAGTTAGGAGTTTGTGTAGTGGGTATATGAGTTTCACCTAACTCCAGAGACTCTACATCAGGCATCCCCAAACTTCGGCCCTCCAGATGTTTTGGCCTACAACTCCCATGATCCCTAGCTAACAGGACCAGTGGTCAGGGATGATGGGAATTGTAGTCCAAAACATCTGGAGGGCCGGAGTTTGGGGGTGCCTGCTCTACATTCTAATTCCATATTTTCTAGCGTATTCATCAACTCTATGGCACAAATCAGCCCAGGAGAGTTTTTTTCATTCTGCTTTCTCTTTCCCCCCCCCTTCTCGCTGCATCTCCTTTAGAAGAACTCTGTGTCTCTGGCAATTTAAAAATAAATTGAATTGGGCGACATGGGGTGGGAAGGAATGAAAGTGCCTGGCTCTGCCAATATTCCGTAGCCCCCATTGTTGTTGTTTTTAAATGAAAGCTGAACCGAATTAATATCTCAAGCATGGATCTAAATATTTAAAGCGTGAGTTTTACATATCTCAAAATCTTGGCTTTCAATCCAGTCAGGGAACAGAACATGACAGGAGAGCGAGCCAAATAACAAACCAGCCATTGGATTAATGACGGTGGGAAATGATCCAAGGTTATGCCAGTAGCATGTAAAATGGATTAACATCATGTTTTGTGGCTATGAATTTTTACACCTATATTCTGCCCTTTCTTCAAGGCGTTGGGTGATGTCACATTCCTCTTGCTCCTTCCTTTTAACCTCACAACATCCCTGTAAGGGAGGTTACATGGAGAGATTGTACCTGGACCAAAGTTACCTGGTGATCTTCTCATGGCTGAGTGTGGACTTAAAAGATGGGTCACCCTAGCCCTAAGTCTGTCACTCTTAAACATGGCAGACATTCAGTCTTCCAGCTCACGAGGAGCCATGAGGGCAGGGAGACACAAGACATGCTGGTTCTCTGCTCTCCTCCTCTAATCGTGTGAAATATCTGAATTCCCAAAATGGTGGAAAGGTCTGGTACTCAGCTGAGACCTTTTATCCTTCTTGGGCCAGGCCACCCCTCCCAAGCTCCACCCTCTTTCTGAAGAGTGGACACTCTTAAAGGGGTAGACCGGTTGCCTGCAGCATAACTCCTCATCAGCTCCCCACCTTCTGCATTGCCTGTGTTGGTGAACAGATGTTGGGAGCAGAGAGACCACTGGTATAGAGCAGGCTGGTTTGTCAGGAGAACCTGGCTCGAGGCAAGGAGAAGGTTGCCATCTTCTGAAACCCAGTTTGGGGGTCTCTGGCTCAAGGGGATTCGACCAACAGGCTCCAGCTCAGGTTTAGAGCCAGAGTCTGGGTTCAGAACATCCATGACTTCCTGATCCAGCTTTTGTAGTTATTATTAGCTCTCTAGTCCACCTTTCCTCCAAGGAGCAAAAAGGGGCATATATAGTTCTCCCCTCCTCGTGTTATGCTCACAAGGTAGGTTAGGCTGAGAGAGGGTGATCATTCCTACTTCAACAATTTAGCCAGTACGCCACACTGCCTCACACTGGTTGGGATCATAGCACATATCTGTCGGAATAGAGAGTGGGGAGGAGGGGTCCCAAGGCCTAATTAACCAGATATATAGAGATGTGTTGAGAGTGGCTGCACCCAAAACTGTTTGCTTCTTGAGTTTTAATTTCATTTTCTCTCTCTCTCTCTCTCTCTCTCTCGTGTTTCTTTTAAGAGTCCACTTACCGTCATCAGGCCACAATTGACGATGAAGTTGTTTCTATGGAAATACTAGACACAGCTGGGCAGGTGAGTCAGAACTCTACAGATTCCTACAACAGAAACCAAATGCCAAAGAACTGTAAGTAACTTCAGAGGAAGGTTGTGAAGCATGGGCGTACCCAGGATCAAAACTAGGGGGGGGCAAGGGGAGGGGCCAAGGCACGGAAGGGGAGGGGCCACAAAGTGGGCGGGAACGGCGAACTCGCGCTCCGCCAGGCTGTGCCCCTCCCTAGAAGCAGGGCTGGTGGCCGGAGGCGGAGCCCAGCCCAGCGGAGCGCTAGTTCAGCGTTCCCGCCCGCCCGCCGCGCCGCGCTCTCTGGTTCCCCGCCGTGCTTGGCCTTGCCAGAGGGCGCGACGGGGAGCTGGAGGGAGGGCGCAGCGCGGCGGGCGGGAACGGCGAACTCGCGCTCCGCCGGGCTGTGCCCCTCCCTAGAAGCAGGGCTGGTGGGCGGAGGCGGAGCCCAGCCCAGCGGAGCGCGAGTTCGGCGTTCCTGCCCACCGCGCCGCGCTCCCTGGTTCCCCGCCGCGCTTGGCCTTGCCTGAGGGCGCGGCGGGGAGCTGGAGGGAGGGTGCAGCGCGGCACGGCGGGAATGGCAAACTCGCGCTCCGCCGGGCTGTGCTCCGCCTCTGCCCACCAGCCCTGCTTCTAGAGTAGGGCAGCTGCCCTAACTTGCCCCGTGGTGGGTACGCCCTTGCTGTGAAGCATTGCTAAGCCGAACGTTAGATGTTAAAAGCATTCAAGAGGCAAAAGGGGACATGCCAAAACACAATGGGCCGAATGGGTAGGGAGGTAACATCTTATTTTCCTTGCCTGTAATTGTATTTGTTTATTTATTTATTTATTTATTTATTTATTTATTTATTTATTTATTATTAAATTTGTATACTGCCCTTCATCTGAAGATCACAGGGCAGTTCACAACATAAAATTGCAAAATGAGAACACAAAAGACATAATAAAAACAAGAACAAACCAATAACCCTGCTCCCACAAACATATGTAAAGGACGTAGAACATTCATCAGACGAAAAGGCCTGTTTGCCTGGTGCCTAAAGATATTTAATGAAGGTGCCTGGTGAGTCTCAATGGGGAGAGCATTCCACAAATGGGGAGCCACCACAGGAAAGGCTCGTTCTTGTCTTGCCACCCTCTGTACCTCTCCTGGAGGAGGCACATGAAGAAGGGCCACAGCTGATGAGCACAACATCCAGAACGGTTCATATTTCACTGGGTGTGTTGTTGTTTTGGTCAGAAGAGGTCAGACCTTTTTGCAATCCAAGCCCCTCTTCTCATCTGCACCCCTGGTGTCTTTTGCAGTGGAGAATCTCCTTCCCCCCCCCTACATACCCTTCTCTCCCTTTTTCTCTCTACCCAAGAGCATCTTGTTCCCGCAACACCCAACATACCTTTTTTCTCTACCAAACAAAGAAAATGAAACTGTGCTCCTTACACAGCAACTTGTTGAACGAAGCTAACGGAGTCAATGAGTTTTGAGGCATGCACAGAGTCCTAGCTGAACCAAGCACCTTAGTTACAAAGGGGCGGGTGAGGTTTATTTTCCTGGTGCTTAGGACAACTGCTTCTGGTTGTTACATTTATATCCCACCTTTCCTCCAGTCTGTACAAGGTGGCAGATACGGCTCTCCTGCTCCCCATTTTGTCCACAATGACCTTGTGATGTAGGTTAGGCTGAGAGACAGCGATTGGCCCAAGAATACCCTGTGAGCTTTATGGCTGGGTTGGGTGTCTTCGCCACACTGGTTCTCCTTAGCATGGTATCATCTGAGATCAATGTCATCATAAGGTAAAGGTAAAGGACTCTGGGGTTGGGGCGCTCATCTCGCTTTACAGGCTGAGGGAGCCGGTGTTTGTCCGCTCCGCAGTTTTTCCGGGTCATGTGGCCAGCATGACTAAGCCACTTCTGGCACAACGGAACACCGAAACCAGAGCAGCGCATGGAAACGGTGTTTACCTTCCTGCCGGAGTGGTACCTACTTATCTACTTGCACTTTTTGGGGTGCTTTCGAACTGCTAGGTTGGCAGGAGTTGGGACCGAGCAATAGGAGATCACCCCATCACGGGGATTCGAACAGCTGACCTCCTGGTCGGCAAGCCCGAGAGGCTCAGTGGTTTAGACCACAGCGCCACCCGCTTCCCCTCAATGTCATCATACTAAAGCTTAAAGAAAGGTCTCCATTGCATAACAGGGCATTTAGAGTGATCTAAATGGACCAGAAATCGGGACACAGACAGACACACACACAAGGTTAGAAGTCCTTGTTTTACTACTGCTCCTATTTTTCATGCTGCCTTGTTCATTTGAATGTAGCATCAATGTACCATAAAACCATTGAAGGAATGCAGGGTAATAATGCTTTCTGCTAGTGTTGCTGCACTAGGGCTTGCACATTTAGTGCCTGGCCCTGAAGAATGGATACTTTTATAGATCGTAAACAAAAGCCATAGTACAGCAACACTAAATCAAAACAGAGTCCTCTGCGGTCCAAAATACGGACACCCCCTTGATACCTGTTTGTGTCTTTTGACCATTCTCCCTGCCTCTTTCTTTCGAAACAGGAGGATGCCATTCAGAGGGAAGGCCATGTGCGATGGGGCGAAGGCTTTGTGCTGGTCTATGACATCACCGACAGAGGGAGCTTTGAAGAAGTCCTACCACTTAAGAACTTGCTGGACGAAGTTAAGAAACCCAAGAATGTTACCTTGATCCTAGTTGGAAACAAAGCAGACCTGGACCACTCGAGGCAGGTCAGCACCGAAGAAGGGGAAAAGCTGGCCACCGATCTAGCCTGTGCATTTTACGAGTGCTCTGCTTGTACAGGGGAAGGCAACATCATGGAGGCCTTTTATGAGCTTTGCCGGGAAGTGCGGCGCCGGAAGATGGTCCAGGGCAAGGCCCGGAGACGGAGCTCCACCACTCACGTCAAGCAAGCAATCAACAAGATGCTCACCAAAATCAGCAGCTAAAATATTTCGCTTGTTTCGTTAATATAGAACATCTCAACTGAGGTGGGGTGAAAAGGCCGGGTTGTGGGCAATCAACAAGATGGTCAAAGCTTTGCTCTTCCCTACACTGCCAAAACCATCACATTACTCTTCCTGAAATTAAGAGAAGCAAAGCAGGTTTCTGGAGTTGGAGCAATTACCAAATAGAATAATTTTTTTAAAATAATAAATTCACAGGGTCACTTAGAGAATGGGGAACATGGAAGAATGTACCAGATCGGTTACTGCTTCCCCTACAACACAGCATGTTCACCTCTCACTATTACTTGATGACTTATCACTGGCCAATAGGTAAATGAGTCTCCAGTCCAGATTTACTGGGTGATATATTCTTTTATGGGGTCTTTTACCACTGGCAACTTAGGCTGTGTACACACAACATTTTATTCTAGAATCAAAGGAGTATGGATGCAGTATTTGTTTTTTCCTACATAGTCCACACACACACACACAGGCTAGATCTAGTGCATTTTTATTGATTTGAGGAACTGGTTTCGTTCAGAAAACGATAGCTCCTTGCAAGTTGATTCTGCATTGCCCCCATTTGAAAGCAGATGTAGGTGGTCCCAGCAGTGGGGGTTGCATCCGTACCTGGCTTTGATGAAGGATGTATAACAAGAAGGGAATCATCACTTCCTCCTTCATTCAACTTGGTGCATGTGCAGGGTGGAAAAGGTGTGGCTAAACTAATCGAGGGGAGGGTTTTCAAATCTGTACTGAGTAACCACACCCACTCTTGTGGACAGCAGGCTCTAGAATCAATCTAGTTTGAAGGCATGTTGAGAATGAGAATGGTTTGAGCATGTTGACGATAAGCAAGAATGAGAAATGGGGACAACGTGAATGCCGGTTTCCAGCAAGATCTTGCTGAAATCTGGCAAGATCTCATGAGATTTTGATAAGGTCTCACAATGCCTTGCTGGAAATTGGCACCGAGGCCAGAACTTCCCCACCAGGGGCAGAGGCAGTAGGGCTTTCATGGGTGGCCCAGGCCTGGTTAGTGTGTACACAGCGTTAATCTGCATGTTGCCGATTCATATAGCATTTGATCAAGAACATCCACCCTTTCTGCCGGATGTCTAAACCCCATCCATAATCTAAGAAAGCAGAGGAATTGTCACCTAACTCCTCCAGTGTGCTTACTGGCCTATTGCAAGTGGGCACCTTAGCAAGCATCAGCCTTCCCACCACCAGGATGTTTTGGACCACAACTCCCAGGAGCCCCCAACAGCACCTGGTTGGAGAAGGTGGTCTAACTTGCTCATTGTGGGCAAAGTGGCCTGTTGCTACCTACATAACACAGAAGGCAGTCTCTGGGTTAGGAGAACGCTATCTATCAACGCTATGTATCTGGCTGTCAACCTATGGAGGGTATGGGATGGATTTCACACTTTTCACGACACTATATTAATGCATGGTCAATTTTTCTTAAGAACAAAGCCGCCTCTTTCCTTGTGTCACTTTTCCCGAACCTTTATGACACCTACATTTTAGTAGGATATCTTTGTAAACTCAGCTAACGGAAACTCTTCAACGAGTTGGTAGGCTCAACTGGATTTGTTACGTTATGTTAAAAGTTTATTTTTATGCCGCTTTTCAGTTCCCCAAAGTAGTACAGAAAAGTGAAAATGCAAAAAATAAAAAGTTTAAAAAAATAAAATATCAGTTACCAAGAGATTGTATGAAAATGACACACTATACGCTTGGCTGTGTACCTATGTTTGTAAGCCCTGCAGAGATAGACAGGAAATAATACTCATTTCTTTAAACAAAGGTTTGGCTTTTTTCTTGTTCTGCTTCCTAACTGGTGGATCCATTTCTACTTTAATTGGAACTGGCTATAAAGAAACCACTTCGGCAGGTCCTGTTTATTGTTGGGGTTGACAAGCCCCATTTGTGCTGATCAAAAGTTGTACAGTGGTCCCTCGACTTATGAATTTAATCCATTCCGAAGGCACCTTCGTAGGTCGAAAAATTCGTAAGTCGAAAAACACCATTGGAAAAGCGATTTCCCATAAGAATGCATTGGAAACGGAAAAATTCGTAAGTCGAAGCAATCCTGTCTAAAAATTCGTAAGTTGAAAAATTCCTTTCTAAAACTGCCGCAGTTTCCTTTCGGATGTCGAGACATTTGTAAGCACACGGCCATGAGCCCCATTCGTAAGTCAAAAAATTCGGTTGTCGAATCGTTCGTAAGTCGAGGTACCACTGTATTTGTCTACAGTATGAGCTCGGTACTGGAGCTGATTCCAGGTTGGGTGGAGCTTGATTTGTGCAAGGGCTGGAATATACGAGCATCTGAATTTCCTTGTAGAACGGGCCGAAGACATTTTTCTGCCAGCCAGTCAAGGCACAAAGTACCCAAGGGTGGTCAAGTTGCTTTGGTGCCTGAGGCAGAAAATATCCCAAGTGTCTCTCCCTGCCCCTGCCAATAAAAGCACAACAACAACCAATTAAATGACTAAAAGTGTGCTGTCCTTTCATGGGGCTCCCCGAATCAACTGCCTCAATCTGCCTCATATATGGGGAATCTCAGGCCTGGGGGGTCAAATGTGACCCTTCAGGCCCCTTCATCTGGCCCTTGGGGTTTTCACCAGGCCACACACACCCCTCTCCATCTGCCCCTCTTACCAGCCTGGCTTTGCACCCACCTTCAGTGGGGAAAAGCAGAAATTGATGTAGTGATGAGAGAAGGAGCAGGGGGGAAATCATCTCCAAGCAAAGAGTTCAGATCAGCTGCATGGGGGCGGGAGAGAGAGGTGACAGAAAGAGAAAAAGAGAAAAAATTCCTTTACATTAAAAAAAAGTTCCCTGTCTATGATGTGGAGGAACATCTGAAAGCTCTGGTCCCCACCCTTGTACCCCTCCCAAGTTTATTAGGTACCCAAGAAGTTTATGGTGTGACCAACACAGAAGCATCTATAGGAATCGGCACACTTGAGTTGCCCAACAAGTGTGGCTATTGCTATCATAAATGGTCAAGATTTCAGGAGGTTATAATAATCTGAAAAGATGGGTTTTGTTCCCTTTAGCCTGGCTATTCAGTCATCAAAGTGTTACAGCCGACTCTTTTATTGCAATGTGTTCCTGCCTAGAGCCCAGGGTACCACTTTCGAAAAGTGTTGAAGTATATTAAAGCTTTGCTTCCAGAAGTCTTTCAATTTTGGCAGCCGTGTTGAAAGGAGTCAATGTAACATGACCCACTTTCAACTGGGTTTTCAGCAGCAGAAAGTAGCAGGGTTGAAATAGCCCCCATTACTTTCTTTACTTTGAGTTCTTTCTGCCGGCCACCACCGCTCCAATTCCCCAGCTTTGCTCTCATGCTTTCTGCGATATTCTGCTGGACAGCCCTGCACCCTACATCCTGGGCCCACCAAGGCAGACCCCTTGCCTGGCTGAGTCACCTCTGTACCCCCTCACGTGCTGCCCCCTGGTGGTTGGGTGATTGTGCTGCCAACACCTCCCCTCCCTGTTTTCAAGCGTGCTTAACCAGCAACGATGAGCTTGCTCTACTAACGTAATTTTATTGTTGATTTTATGCCATTCACTGCCGCGAGTTATTTTTCTTAATATCAGTGGTATATAAAATAATGTAAGCCCGCTTGCACGTGCAAAAGGAAGGCTAGCAGCTACTCCCAGCAACCTCCTGCTGCTTATCTAACAGCTGTTGTGTGCTGAGTGGCTCCTAGCCCATGAAAGGACCACCGCCAAGTATGTCTATGAGCAAGCATGCAACTAGGTGAGCTCAGAAGCATGTGATGGGGGTGGTGAGCATGCTAAAGGCTGAGGAACCACCAATACTGTGGTCCCAGTCAGTGCTGGGAGGGGACTGAGGGCAGCTTGCACAGAGCCCCTAAAAATCTGAAGCTGACGCCGTTTACCATACTAGCCATCTGATTGACATATGCGTGTTTTGCTGCACTAACTGGAGGCAATGAGTGTAGTAGCATCTGTGGTTGAGTTGTACAGAGGCCTACAATGGCCATCGTTTGGCTAAAAATTGGTGAGAGGTTGTCAAGTCAGGGAATGTGGATTCCATTAAACACAGAGTTCCATACCCTCCAGCATATCTTCAATAAAAATAGGGCCATTATTATCATTATTATTATTATTATTCTATTTATACTCCACCCATCTGACTAGGTTGTCCCAGCCATGCTGGGTGGCTTCCAACATAACAAAACATTAAACACTGAAAAATTTCCCCGTACGATGCTGCTTTCAGATGGCTCATGGGTCAGATAGCTCCATACCCTCCGATGTTTCTCGAATGAAAACAGGGATGCCCTAAGGAAAAGTGGGGTGAAGTTAGAAACCGGGATGGCTTCTGTAAATCTGGGACTGTCCCTGGAAAATAGAGACACTCGGAGGGTCTGGAGCTCTGCCTGTAGTGAAAGTGGTTTTAAGCCAGGGTTGCATTAGCTAATGGGGAGGATAGGCAGCAGCAGCAACAGCTCAATCTTACACACATTTATTTATAAATGGGTGCCAAATCTTGAAGTTTTTAAAAAAGTCTGCTTCTTGAATCCGGGAGGTAGAACCCGGAGCAGGTTAAGGATGTTGCCCAGCTAAGGCAGCGATTCTCAAACGTTTCTTCACAGACTGCTTGAAAATGGCTGGCGGCCTCAGCAGACCACTTAAAGAACTTTCACAGCACAGGCATAACTCATATTTTAATAACATCTTTCCTCCAGTGGCAGCAACGCAAGAGCCAGCATTGTATTATGCTAATCGTGGGCTCTAGCCTAGGTACCTTGGGAAGATCCCCTTAAAGTGGTAATTGTTTTCGGGAGAAATTGGTAGGCTGCACCTGTACAGTATTAAGAAAACCACAGGCCCAGTTGTTGTGACCCTGTTTGATTACTTGGCTTTGGTTGGAAGGGAGGGGGAAGCATCATCAACAACAACAAAAAGTGCAGGGCCAAGCACAGATGTTCTCAACTGTTCTGCAACATTTCAGCAGACCAGCTGAATCCGAATGGAGGTAGTGGACTGCTAGAGGTCTGCATGCCATATTTTGAGACCCCCCCTTATGTGTGAAGGGCTGTAGCTGGAGCATCTATGTGAAAAAAGTCCCAGATTCAATCCCAAGTATCTCCAGGTAGCTCTGGGAAAGTCCCCGTCTTAAGACAGACGAATGGTCTAACTTGGTAGAATACTGCTTCTGATATATGTTTCTAATCCACCTGGCAGGATTGCTATAAGGATTCCCAAGGTCTTCATTTTAAAGTGCCACAGTGTATACTGTAATTATATAATCTCTGTTCACTAGATGGTGTGCCACAGTCTGGGAACTGATGCTACCCCTCAACTGTCCTGATAAAATTGGGACATCAAGTTTTTGGGAGCCATGCTCTCACACAGCAGTGGCAAAATATATGAGAGCATAGCACCCAAAAATCCACATTTGGGGGCTCTGTGCTCTCGCATGAGTCTCGTGACTCACATGGGAGCATGGCCCAGAAGACGTGTGTCCTGATTTTTGGCCTGGACCTGTTGGAGGCCATGCTGATGGAGATGTTGCATGGGGGGAGACAGGAGTGTATCATCTCACTTTCCAGGTGGGAACATTCCAGGTCTGAATGTATCCTTTGTACTCAGACCCCCTTACATGTGGCAAGCCAGCACTTCAGGGAGGTTCCTGGGCCTGCCTTCAATGTAATGTGATGACTTTGTAACTAATAGTGGCATGAGGGCTTTTTCAAACAAGCAAACTGCAGGCAGAAATTTATTTGAAGTGGTGAAGATGGTACCTTGTGCTCTGCTCACCATTTGGTTCTGTTCCAAGTCAATACATGATCGGTCATATTTTCAACGGTTTAGCATTACACAAAACTTGTGGAAGGCAGCCAGAAAGGAAATGTCTTTGAAACCCCTATTATTCATATTTTGTTCTATCAATGATTAGCCTCAACTCTAATCTTTTCTTTACTTGATTTGAAAGCGGGGTGGGCATCGTTTCAACATGCATTTTTTGTAATACTTTGTACTGGAGGAGAAGGGACCTAAATGATTTTTGCCAGATGGACATTGAGTTTGGCTGCTTTTTGTCCCCACCCCCAAGTATTTTGTTTTTAATGGCTTGAGGTATTCGGCTTGAGGTATTCACATATCTTTTCAGAAAGGAAACGAAAGCGTTTGTAAAATATAGAGGCTTTAACTGAACAATATTTCTTGGCTATTTGGCATAGCTGACTTTATTTTCCTTGAAAACATTAATCTATAATAAAAGTGTCATTTTAAAAGCTCTCGGCTTTTGGATGCTGTTTCCACCTTCTATGCCAGAAGTTAAATGTAACATTTCAGTCATCTTGTTCCGTGAGGACGGAGATGGCCCAACAGTTAACTGCGAGGATGTCTGTGTATGCGCCGTACATTTAAAGCACATAACTTCCCCCAATAATCCCGGGAACTTCAGTTTGTTCAGGGTGCTGGGAATTGTAGCTGAGTGAGGGGTGAGATGCAATTCTTGGGATGATTTGCAGGAAGCTATGTGCTTTAAATTTGTAGTGTGTAGGCAGCCCAAGACTAAGACCACCCCAAGACATTATGCTGACTGAGGTGAAGGACAAGATAATGTCCCTCATTCCATTCCAAAATAGCACCCCCTATTATTCCATATACTGTACCCATTTTGACCAGACTGGCTGCTGACAGTTTCCTGTCACCTGAGGACAAGCTGTGTGGCGCACAAAGATCTGCCCTCCAACACCCTGCCGCCTGCCATTCCCCAGCACCTGCCGCCTGAGGAAGCCATCTCGTACTGCCTAATTCTAGGGCCGGCCCTGACTAAGACTTGGAACTTAGTATAATGACTTATCTACTTGGGACTTTGTCATGACCACCTGTAGCAGGATTGAGTGTTGTTGCACCCATGTCCTGCTTGCAGGCTCCCCAAAACATATCTGGTTGGCTGTTGTGAGAACAGGATACTGGGCTAGGTGGGCCATTGGCCTGACACAGCAGGCTTGTCTTGTTTCCTGTGGGGACCTGAAGTAGTTTCAAGAGCATCACTTCATGAATCAGCCTCCCTCTGGTAGCAATTCTTCCTCCGCGTTTCAGTCTACAAAGTACCTCGGTGGAGACAAAGACAGATCTAGCTTGCATAACGGCTGCAGGGGGGGGATTCTCCCCAGCCTCCTTTCACATCCTAGTTATAACTCAATTCGTAGAGCCTAGAAGATGTGTTGCTGTTCCAGACAAAAGTATGAGATCTATAGGAAAGGAAACAAAAGGTCATTGCCAGCCTGCCATGAGCTCTTGGGACGATCTTCAACTCGGAAGAGTACAAACAAGCGGTGTTTATCTACTTCCCACTGAAATCACAGTCCAAACACTCCTCGGTCTAATGTCAGGATAAGAAACTTTTTTCTGACTGAGGGCCACATTCCTGTCATGGCAACTTTCTGGAGGCCATATGGCAGAGCTGAGTAAGGTCAGAGGCAAATGAGGACAGAGCAAGAAATATAAACTTTACCTTTGTATACTGTGTGGAAACCTCTCAGCATTCGCACATCTCTCCGTCCTCTCGGCAAGCAAAAGCACAATCAGAGTTCAAGGACACATTCCTTGAAAAGCACTGGGGGGGGGGGTGTGCAAAGCAAAGCTGATGAGGGATGTGGCCTGCAGAAAATTTCAAGAGCCAGATAGACCAGGAGGGTCATAGTTGGATCCCAGGGCTGAGGTTCCCCATGCTTGCTCTAATGGTCCTGGATTGTCCAATACAGTTGCATTCTGGGAGCCATGCAATCTGTAAAGGAGACTCCAAGCGGAGTCGTCCAGTGCTTTTACCATATATGTAGAAGCTAGATTTAAGATCATTGCCGGGGGGGCGGGGGCAGGCAACTCAATCTGTGCATGATTTCAAAGATGCTCAGAGTGAGAAGAATGAATAAGAGGGGTGCGCCAGTCAGGAGTTCCCACCTATGCCCATACATGCCTCGATTAAACACTGCAAAACAGCAATCTCGACATTACGTGCCGTTGCATCAAGATTCCTTTTGTGAAATGTTTCAATGATTGCATGCATGCACTCTTGATCAGTAGGTAAAGCGCCACACAGCCACCTCTATCTTAAGCCACCACAAGGCAATGGGTTACAAACACATTGAGGTTGCTTTCTTGGAGTGTTTTATCAATGCACGCATCGGGACAACAGTGGTCTGGCACCATAAGGACTGGGGTGATTTCTTAATTCTTGTTGCTATATTTTATTCAATGTACCTAGGACCGGATCAACTGCCACCCACATTTGCAAAATGGATGGTTTTCAGGGTAGGGGCCAAAACCATTCAGATGGTTACAGAGAGAAAAGACACATTGAGTGCACTCGCTTTTTCTTCTGCTGGGTCTAGCAGGGTGCTGCAACCCATCGGACGTTGGGGTTCCATTGCCAGAGGCCTTAAAATGCAATATGTGAGATGTGCAGCTGAGTCAACCTGGGCCAAGCTCCCCGGCACAAATGGCGTATATAGTGAAAGGACTTAGCCCCAGATGCTGGCATTGCGGTCGCGAAAAAGGATTCTATTCACACATGTGGTGGGAATGCAATATGGTTAAGGAATATTGGCAGAGGATCACAAGGCAGAGGTCTGGATTATCCCAAATAAACATAGAAATTAATAGGGACTTGTTATTTTCGGGAATATTGGGAAATAATAAAGTAAAAAGTAATAATCAAGAGTTGTATAAAATCATGATCTTAGCCGGAATGGCAGTTATTGCTTTAGGATGGAAAGAAAAAGCCAAATGGAATATGGAAAAATGGAACAATTATGTTTTTGCATATGTACAATCAGAAATATTTGCACAGATAGCAACAGAGGATAGATGGGAAAATAAATGTCAAAAAATCACAAACAAGTGGGCGTTTTATAGGAATTGGGTAGAAAGGGGAGAAGCCAACCCGGATATACAAGAACGAATGAACAGACTGTGTACATGGTTAAAGATATGAAGAAGGAAGGCCCGATCAGGGGGAGGGTGGGAAGGGAGGGGGGAGGAGGGGGGGAAACAGACAAATTGTAAATATATGTGGAATGAATTTATGTTTTTGTTATGTAAACCCAGTAAAGTAAAAAAAAAAAACCTGGGCCAAGCTGCAGAATGGGCTGAATGTTTCTTCCCAAAGAGAGAGAAAACTTTTGCATTAGCATCACAGAGCTTTCAAGCCCAAGAAACCTCGTTTTGCTCCAAAGCATAATGCACAGTGTCAGCTGCAATATATGTGTCTAGCTCAACTAAATCCTTAAGTTTGTAGGGCAACTTGCATGCCATTCCTTTGTCGTAACCCCTGTTAGACACGGAGAACTAATTAAGCATGATATGGCATTAGGATAAGCCAGTTGCCATTACAGCCTTGACGATTGCTTAGATGACAACACTTCATGATGTACTGGAAACTAATCTTGGGAGACTAAATAGTCAATAAATTAAATGCCCTACTGAAATCCAGACTTGGACACCATCAACAGGGTTTTGAATTACAAATCTCAACCCCGTCTCTTGCCTTAGCAATAATATTTGCATATCCTATGGCTTTGTAGTTTATTTTTCTCTTAATTGATTTTCTGGGCAGATTCCCAGGGTTATAACTCGACATTGTTTGTAGCTGATAATTTTTTCTAAAACTGAATTACACCGACTTACAATTCACACAGTAGACAGCTTTGCTCATGTAAGGCAGTGTTTCTCAACCAGTGTGCCTCCAGATGTTTTGGGACTACAACTCCCATCATTCCTGACCACTGGTCTTGCTAGCTAGGGATGATGGGAGTTGTAGTCCCAAAACATCTGGAGGCACACTGGTTGAGAAACACTGATGTAAGGAATACTTGGTTTTACTCTTAGGACCAAACACTATTCCAAGATCAGCCCAAAGCAGAGGTTCTCTCAGGCTAAAGTAGCATTTGATGTCCAATCTTGACTAGGAGGCTATCTCTATATTAAGGACTGTCAGGCCCGAGTCAAGTTTAAAGTCAAATAAGAACTAGATGAAGAGTAGGGTCACATTCACACCATATATTTAAAGCATGATACCACATTAAACAGCCATGGCTCCCCCCCACCCCAAAAAATACAAGGAACTGTGGTTTATTAAGGTTGCTCAGAGTTGTCAGGAGACCTCCTTCTGTTCACAGCCTTACAATTCCCAGAATGGTTTAACAGTCACTCCCTCTTCACACAACCTCTTTTTCACGGGTAGAGTCGTCATAGCGATCCATAGTTAGAAGTAAAAGTCGACAAATGTGTCCTTTTTGCTCCTCAAAATATGGCAATGTTGGGAGAAAGCCTTGCCCAGCATCGCACAGCTTCAATGGCCGCAGCTCCTCCTCCTCTCGCCGCCAGGAAGAGCTTGCCTTTGATGCTCTGCCCCCTCAATATTGGGGGGTTGAGCCCCCAGCTATGGAATACTGATGTGCTGATGACACCTCTTCCCCCTAGAGTTGGCATGCCTTATCTATATCATCACAACAATAATAAGTCAAAGCCAAGCTATAGAACAGGGATGGAGAGCATTTGCCACTCCAAGGGCCGTATTCCTTCTGGGCAACTTTCTGGGGGCCACATACCATCGTGGGGAGGTGCCAGTGGCGGAGGAAGCCGCTGTGTCACCCAGGGCGACAAATTGCCTTGCTTGGGGGGGGGGCATCACTACATAATGACACATGCGTCGCTACATAACGAAGCTGCACATGCGTACAATGTAGAGGGGGATGCCCCCCCCCCGCAACTTCAACACAGAGCCTAAATGGAACCTCCAGCCTCCTGGTAGAAAGTCTTGCTCGGCGTGGCACACCCACTGCGCCAGCGGGTTTTCTACCTGGAGGCTGGAGGCTCTATTTAGGCTCCGTTTTTAAGTCGCGGGGGGCACGATCCCCCTCTATGTTGTACGCATGTGCAGCATCCTACTGCACATGCGTGCTACGTAGTGGGGATCGTACCCCCACCCCGCTGCACATGCGTGCTACGTAGAGGGGATTGGACCCCCACGACTTCAAAACAGAGCCTAAACGGTGTGTCCAGCCTCCAGGTAGAAAGCCTCACTCAGCGCAGTGGGCAGGTGCCACCCTGGAGCTGGAGGGGGGTGCCAGTTGGCGCCCCCGACTCCCGAGAATCCGGCCTCCCAGTAAAAAGCCCGCTTTTTTTACCGGGAGGCTGAGGGGCTCAGCTTGGGAGTCACGGGGTGGGGCGCCGACTGTCAACCCCCCCCCCCAGAGTGGAACCCGGGGCAGACCGCCCCTATCGCCCCCCCTTGCTACACCACTGAGGGGCATAAGGCAAAAGTGGGCAGAGCAATGAAAGTAAATATAACCTTTGCACAGTGAGAAGAGTGGCCTACAGAGAGGGGGTGTGCCTTGGTGGAGAGAGACCCGAGGGCCAGATGGAGGAGCCTTGAGGGACGCATTTAGGTCCTAGAATGTGTCTGCAGGCCTAGGATCAATCCAGGACAGCACTGCTCAGCCAGGGAAAGAGGAAGTTCTGCATTTGTTTCCCATTTTGAAGGTATGATGAGCTTCCCTTCAAGCCCTTCCATTCTTCCTTAGAGTGGCAGCAGGTGTGCCCTGAAGTGTTTGCACACAGCAGTGTTCCAAGGCTGAAATCTGAAAGCAGATATTTTGATCAATATGAGATGAGTACAGTTTTACACCACGCCATTTCTTCCCCCCGCTCAGGAAACACCAAGGAGACGAGGTTGCTTGAATGGGACAGAGTAAATTGGCAGATGCAGGAATTCTGCCAATATTAACATATATATGAGGTTCCTTAATAGCGAGACATGCACCTTCCTCTTCCTTTTCATTTTTCTAATATTTGAAATAATCACAGCGGACGTCGCCTGACAAGATCCACCGCGCGCTTTCGTTTTAAACAACAATCGCTCTCTCCTGTGGTTATTATGGAGTCAGACGGATTCCGAAGTTAATAAGCAAAATGCTAGTGGTATAATAACATTGATAAGAAAGAATGGAAAGAATGAAGGGGGTGAGGAAGAGTGAGCAGCAGTACAGAAGGGGGACATGCTCTTCAAATTCCATCACTGTTTAAAGAAGCTCCTCCGCAGTCTCCTCAGGCACAGGACGCAAATTCAATTCAATTCTCATTTGAAAGCAAACGTAGCTGATTTGCCCTGAAACAATGCACAGACCAAAACACGGCCATCCTTTGAGACTTGCACTTTTATTAATCCTATGCCCTTTAAAATGTGGTTTTTTTGGGGAGGGGGTTATTGGGTTGTTTTTTTATTTTGATGGTGTATTTTGTGATTTTATATTTTGATTTTATTCTGTGAACCGCCCCTGAGACCTCAGGACATGGGTCAGCAAACTAAGGCCCACGCGCTAGATCAGGCCCAATTGCCTTCTGGATCTGGCCCGCAGACGGTTCGGGAATCGCTGCGTGGATCGCTAGTGCGCACATTCTTTCCCTCTCCCTCACACAGCGGCGGCGGTGCCTCCTCCCTCCCTCCTCCCGGCTTCTCCCCGCCCTGCCTAGAGGATAAAGGTGGCTGGGCTCTATTGGCGCCAGCAGCAGCAGCAGCACTCGAGTGGCTGCCATTTTAAGCAGCCCCTCTCCGGAGCCCTTTCATGTGCCGCTCACCGCCCCTCCGCCGCCGCCAGCCCCTGGCACTCGCAAGACACAGGTAAGCAGCCACCGGGGCTCGTGGTGCTATTGTATCATAGATAGATTAATGATGATGATGATGATGATGATGATGATAATAATTTATTATTTATACCATCTGGCTGGGTTTCCCCAGCCACTTTGGGTGGCTTCCAACAGAAGTATTAAAATATAAAATAAAGCTTCCCTAAACAGACAGACAGACAGACAGACAGACAGACAGACAGACAGACAGATGAGAGAGAGAGAGAGAGAGAGAGAGAGAGAGAGAGAGAGAGAGAGAGAGAGATAGTCTGCCCCCCCACAAGGTCTGAGGGACAGTGGACTGGCCCCCTGCTGAAAAAGTTTGCTGACCCCAGTTCTAGGAGCATCCCAAAGTTACATACCTGTTCATTTAGAGAGAGTGCAAGGTAAATAAAAGTAAATACCCCAACTCCTAGACCTTGGATCCACCCACCCACAGTCTCTTCCATTTCATTCTGTGTGCTCCATTGGTGCATGCTGTCATCCCAAACATTGCTTCCTTGAGCTCTTATTATATTACAATGTGGGTGCTGCCCCATAAGAGATAGATAGAGCTCATCAAAGCAAGCTGGGAAAGCAATTTGCTGATAATAGAGAATAAGGAAGGGTTCCAGCTTTCCCCATGAATTTGGAATGAAGATGGATGCTACAAAAACACAAACTTACAGTATTATAACCATTAGCTCCAAACGTGGATTGCATAAAGCAAAAGGGGAAAGATATGCACATTGCAACAACCTTGAAACTGCTCTCCAAACATGTGTGGGTGACAGAAGAATGACGATTGGAAGAGCCCCCATTGGCTGTAAATGTCACCTGGTTCTAGAAAAGAAATGAGATCAATGTGTAGTCTCTACGGGAGTGGAGAATGTGTCGTTCAATAATGGTTTGGCACAATAGACAAGGTCGTTCTCTGTGTGCCAAAGCTCTGAGCAGAGCAGGGAAATGCTACAGTCAATATTAACGACAAACAGAAATTCTCATGATCATTAATATCATTTTTTTCTGTTAATATTGTGCAAGGAATTTTTTTTAACAAAAATTAAATCATATAGTATAAATCTTGGAAAATACAGTTTTAAACGGAACTAGCTCTACTTTCTAATTCAACACGTCCCGAAAGGAACTAATTCTAGTTCACATTTGTCCCTTTGTAAAATGAACTAGTACAGTTCACGTTCAGTTCAAGTTCATCCAAATGATCCTCAGCAAAATTAATAAATAAACCGGGGGGGGGGGGGGCAAATGAAACAAGAGTATGAACTTGAACTGGAAATCAAAGTTTTATTCCAAAATGAACTTAGTTCACCTTGCAATTATGGGAACTACTTTCAGGTGCAGTTCATAAAGTTTTGAACTAATTCAGTGAACATTGTTGAACAAAACTAGTTCATTCCAAGGCACTGGTACATAGCACATACTACCAGTAGTCAGACAAGTCAATTCCACACTGCTGGGTCTAATTTGTTCCAGAGGCAGCTGAGAGATATGAGGGGTTTTTTTGTGTTTCAACCTTGCTGTTTGAGAAGCGTTTAAGGCAGGCATCCCCAAACTCGTACCTCCAGCTGTTTTGGGACTACAGTTCCCATCACCCCTGACCACTGGTCCTGTTAGCTAGGGGTGATGGGAGTTGTAGTCCCAACATAGCTGGAGGGCTGAGTTTGGGGATTCCTGGTTTAAGGCTTAGAATTGGAAGACCATATACACAAAAACTCTAGAAATTTTCAAAATGCCCTTGAAGAGCACATCATCGTTTACATGTGGAAAGGTTAAGCGAGAACTTTGAAACTGTCTGTCACACAAGCATTAATTCACTGTGAGCCATCACAACCCCAAGGTCAATGAGCACATCCCCACATTAACAATCATGAGAATATGCAAGCGGGGGGGGGGGGGGGAATGCATTCTAAGTAATAGATCCTGACAGCAAATGAGAGGAATGAAGGACCATAACAGGCATGGCATTAAATGGGACTGCACTTAATGCATCATTTCCCATTAATAATAGCAGCTACAGGAGACAGGGTAAACAGGACATGAAAACACCATCATGTGTTTTAATCTGGTTTCAGCCAGTTGTTGATTTGGATTATTATTTTTGGAACATTTTAAATACTCATTATTAGCTCTCCCTTTTTTAACTAAAAAAACCCCACTGATAACGGTCATCATTCAGTTCTTCCTGCAAATCACTTTGGGTTTTTGTTGCAATCAAATGGTATACAGTGGTACCTTGGTTGTCGGACTTAATCCATTCCGGGAGCCCGTTCGACTCTGGAAACCATTCGAAAACCAAGGCGCAGCTTCTGATTGGCTGCAGGAGCTTCCTGCACTCAATCGGAAGCCGTGGAAGCCCGGTTGGACGTTCGGCTTCCGAAAAACGTTCAGAAACCGGAACACTCATGTTCTGGAGCCGATTTGTTCGACAACTAAGCCGTTCGAGAACCAAGGTGACACTGTATAATAAATGTTGTGAAATATAAATAAATAAATAAATAAGAAATAGGACCAGCACTAGAGGGGGTTAACTATTTCCTTCTGCACCATGGTTCCATAAAAAAAAAAAACACCCCACCCCAACCCCACAAATAGAGGCTGCTCTGCTCCACTGCCTTTAACCACTGGCGGAGGAAGGAAGGGAGGGGCGGGGGGAGCGCTCCTCCCTTGGCACCATCGGGGGGGGGTACCATCACAGCCGCCACCCAGGCATGCACTGCGCACCCCCCACCATGCCAGACACCACGCCCCTGCGGGTGGTGCCACACCCCTGGTACGTGTGCCACGCCTCTGGGACGCGCGCCAGCCACGCCTCCGCCTGGTCTTCGCCCCCAGTGCTGGAGCAAGCGGCTTCGCCACTGGCTTTAACAGAGGCTTGTTAAAGAGAAATCAGGCAACTGAAGCTTCTCCTTGCAGGTATCTAAACATCCCCAGCCAGTAATTGCTGGAGATCCAAATGGTGTTGAAGGGATGACTACACGGTCTGGTTCAAGAGTTGGCAACTCTTTATAATGCTATTGCTTGAGACAGTTCCTGATACCTGAAAGCTGTCGGGTGGAGAAACAAGGGCCCATCCTCTCAATTAATGGGTCGCAATAGAGGTTCTCAAAGGAAATTACACAATATCCTCCATGAAATGTAAATGCAAAAGCGGCCAGGGCTCCTGTACCTTTATTAGTTGTGCAGAGGCGTGGATTCCAGCTGCTGTTAAAGCTACAGGAACACCTGGCCTCTTTTGCATCTGGCAACCCTATTGCTCCCTCCACTGTGACTATGCGGGAGAGACCTGAGCTTAAAACTGTGCAAAGCGATTAGATGAATGGCTTTGGAAAGTTTTTAAACAATCTGTTTCTTAAGGCCGGCTGCATTTCTGTGTTCATCCCATGCTCCCTTCCACTGACAACGGGCACACGGCCTTTGCACAACGGATAGTTAACATAACAAATTGTCTCCCTCGACCTCTTTTGTACCTCTCTTATTTGTAATTTTTCTCTCTCTTGCAAAAGATGAAGCACAGGGTACTTTTCATGCCGGCTTGTCACTTTTGAATTTATTACACCATTTTGCAAGGAAAGTGTGTCAGCCTGGCTGTCCAGGCCAAGTTTCTGTACTGGTACATTGTGTCACCCAACAGCAGCAGTATCTCCTCCCCACCACAGCCAACAACAAAAAACAAAAACATTTTAACACCAGCAGATAAAGCATGCAGGCTAAGACCCAGGAGACGTGCTATTGAATTCCAGCTAAACCACACGTCTTACTGGAGAACTCGGGTCATACACTTGACAGATGGAATTAGAGAAACGATTGCATCACTGTCCTGAAGTTACCGGTATCTAGCAGCAGCCATGGCATATGGCAGCAGCAGTCAAAGACATGGGACAGCAGTTGCATGGGCAGGTTCGAAAGAAGGTGGCACTTCTGCAACTTTAAGAGTTGTGGGAATGGGACCATGCAAAGGACCCAAGCTGTGTGCAAGGACCCAAGTGTGGATGTCAGAATGAGGCTGCCCCAGGCTTAGTTTTTATGTTGTTGTTGTTTAGTCGTTTAGTCGTGTCCGACTCTTCGTGACCCCATGGACCATAGCACGCCAGGCACTCCTGTCTTGCACTGCCTCCCGCAGTTTGGTCAAACTCATGTTCATAGCTTCGAGAACACTGTCCAACCATCTTGTCCTCTGACGTCCCCTTCTCCTAGTGCCCACAATCTTTCCCAACATCAGGGTCTTTTCCAAGGATTCTTTTCTTCTCATGAGGTGGCCAAAGTATTGGAGCCTCAGCTTCACGATCTGTCCTTCCAGGGAGCACTCAGGGCTGATTTCCTTCAGAATGGATAGGTTTGATCTTCTTGCAGTCCATGGGACTCTCAAGAGTCTCCTCCAGCACCATAATTCAAAAGCATCAATTCTTCGGCGATCAGCCTTCTTTATGGTCCAGCTCTCACTTCCATACATCACTACTGGGAAAACCATAGCTTTAACTATACGGACCTTTGTCGGCAAGGTGATGTCTCTGCTTTTTAAGATGCTGTCTAGGTTTGTCATTGCTTTTCTCCCAAGAAGCAGGCGTCTTTTAATTTCGTGACTGCTGTCACCATCTGCAGTGATCAAGGAGCCCAAGAAAGTAAAATCTCTCACTGCCTCCATTTCTTCCCCTTCTATTTGCCAGGAGGTGATGGGACCAGTGGCCATGATCTTGGTTTTTTTGATGTTGAGCTTCAGACCATATTTTGCACTCTCCTCTTTCACCCTCATTAAAAGGTTCTTTAATTCCTCCTCGCTTTCTGCCATCAAGGTTGTGTCATCTGCATATCTGAGGTTGTTGATATTTCTTCCGGCAATCTTAATTCCGGCTTGGGATTCCGGTTTTTATGTACTGAGCATTTATGCAGACCCTTCTGTGTGTTCAAAGGTCTTTTCACAATCCTTACTGCAGCCCTGTGAGGGAGGCAAAAATAGTTAACTCCGTATCAGGGTGAGAGAATAGCAGCTTGCCTAGAGCAAAATGTGAACTAAGGTGTATTCACAGTTCAGCAGCACACATTCTTCTCCATCAGCCCCTGGACCAATTAGTTCCCCTACCTGCTTGATTAGACTGCAAGTCACCCCACCGTGATTTACCAAGTACAATCTCCACATTCTTAAAATAGGCTGGTTTTGTTAGTGCTGGCTGGTGCTCTTGTTTACGGATGGGATTCAGTACAAAAAAGGGCCTTCAGAAACGTTCCCAGATGAAACGAACATGAGAGACGCTGTGTGCTCTACCCAGCTTCCCACAATTATCATTTGTTATGTGCTTGGTTAAAAGGGAACCCCGATGCCTCATTATTTCTAAAGTCACAGATCATCAATCCCACCAAAATTACAGGAAAAATGATGTGGCACAAAACAGCAGTTTTAAAAACCATTCCCTTTAACGCCAATCTCCAGGGGAAGAGAGCTGTCACTTTTGCAAACCCTCCAACATTTCTCTGATGGAAATTAGGGACCTTCTTATGGAGCTAAAACAGCACCATCCGCACAAAGTTGGGATACCAACCGTCTTGGGGAAACCCCAAGACATCTTTAAAAGGGGTGGGGGTCACAAACACAGTCCAGTAAGGATTAAGCAAGCTGGATGCTGACTGATTGGGATGGAAAACCAGAAGTGGGAACCAGGAGTGGCTGGTGTCCTGGACAGTAGCCCCCCTCCCCCAACTAAAACATTTTGTCATACTTGTTCTATTCTAAATGCAGCGAGTGAACAAGGAACAACTGACTTGCCCCGCACCATGTATCATTGAAGATTGTACCATTTGCTCTAGGTGTGTGCAGCCGTGTTGAGAAGCAGAACATTCCTGAATACCAGTTGCTATGGAGGCAAAGGTGGCCTTCATGTCCTGGTGGTGGCCTTCCCAGAGGCATCTGGTTGGGCACCATAGGAATCATCACATTGGGTTAGATCAGGCATCCCCAAACTGCGGCCCTCCAGATGTTTTGGCCTACAACTCCCATGATCCCTAGCTAACAGGACCAGTGGTCAGGGATGATGGGGATTGTAGTCGAAAACATCTGGAGGGCCGAAGTTTGGGGGTGCCTGGGTTAGATGGACCTTTGGTTTGATCCAGAAGGGTTCCACTTTGGTTCCTACACTCTCTCTGCCCAGATGGTAGGTAGTTATAGGAGTGGCTACTGCAACAGAACTCTCAGTCTCCGTCTCTATCTCACACACACACAAATCTCTGACCATTAGTCATTTCCTTGCATATAGAATGCGAAGCACATAGTAGATGGAGTCTGTTCTCCATAGGAAACAGCTTCAAGCTTGTTGTCATTAGCATTCATAAGAGAGGAAAGGGTAGGAAGCCAGCGGTGTGCTTTTCTTTGTAAGCAAATGCTCAAATTGCAGTGAAGCTGTGGCATCACAGAAGCCAAAGATGTTGCCGTGAGTGTAACTCCGCAGCGAAGGTCCCCACTGGGGTTTAATGAGCATGGACACATTTCTGATTTCTTTAGACAAGCTGTCTAATGAGTCACCTATTGAAACTAGAATAGAACAAGAATCCAAAAGGAGTTATGCTATCAGAATAAAACTCTTCAGCCTGAAAAAACGGGCTTTTGCAGCAACCTGATACAAACCCACTCCACTTCAGTTTCATGGTAGAAACTGAGAAATGCAGCACTGGTAGGGGTGGATGAAATCTCTTGATTTCAGGTTCTCCCTTTCCCCAGTCTTAAGATCACTTTGTGATTAAAAAAAAACCATACATATTTTGTCTAATAGATATATTTTGACAATCCATTTCCCTTAATATAGTACAAAATAGTATGTGTGGTGGAGAAATTACCTGCAGTTTGTTAAAGGTACCGAGAGTTGTTAGGAGACCCCTATCCCCTTCGCAGAACTACAATTCCCAGAGTGGTTTAACAATCAATCCTCCTTCTTAGAGAACTATGTGAATTGTCATCCAATGTTCCCAGTGTTGTATTTATGCAATAATTGGAATGTGGTACAATGCCCCACTGAATTGAATGACATTTATTCCCACGTAAATGTGCAGAGGACTGCAGCTTTATTTGACCTTCTTAGGACTGACTGTAAGGAAATGAAGATCATTTTGGGCTACCACTGATACAAAAATTTAAAAAACAATATTTTCAAAGGATATTACACCCCCCCAACACAATCAGATGAGAAAAAGCTGGTTCTTTTGTCTATAAAAGGGCAATGCATCTGCTCAACAAATAAACAAAATTATCCAGCCAAAGTTAAGCAGTTTGAAGCCCCACTGATTCCTTTGTAAGAGAACTAAATTCATGCCTAACTTTTTCCTTCTTGAAATCCATAGGATTTGAAAACCCCTATGATGGCAGCCCTAACCCCACTTACCTGGCTGAGAGTAAGCCCCACTGAATTCAAATGGATCTACTTCTGAATAGATCTGGTGAGGATTGTGCTGTAACTCTACCCTGTGCTTTATCACTTTTCTTTTATGCTCTTTTTTGCCAGCCATCGCTGCTTTTACAGGCTATGGTCCGTCCAAAATTAAGCATGTGTTTTTAAGTCACAAGGGGCTAGTCGAGGGCTTACTGCTCACTTCCTTTGAAATTCCTGGCATTTAAAAGTGCCTCACTTTAACGGATTGAGCCCAACATTTTCTTGAAGGGGGGAAAAACTGTTAGGAGACACACATACAAACAATATAACTTGCCTATTATATTATGTGCAAACTGATGCCGGTCCATTCCAAACAAAACCCTTGGTAGTTCTTTATGCTGCAAATGCTAAAAACAACAACAACTTCTGCTGCTTTGCAGATTAAGACTGACAACAACCCCCCTGAAGCACTGCAGGGTATCCAGCTCTTGTTCAAATTCAATGGGACATTTGCACTTATTTCCATGTGAGCCGAACTGTCACAATTCCATTTATTTTACGTGCAATATCTTGTTTTCGATTATTTACAGAAATACTGAACAAGGTAACTGACATCCAACATATTCCAAGGAGAGCACTTTGCATTTATATAAAAGAAACTCTTTTCTTCTCCTCCTCCCCCCCCCCAAACTCTCTGCTGCCCGACCTCCTGTCCTAGACCATATGCAATAAGAAGAGAATCTGGAAAGTATTTAGGGATTCTCTCAATGCCAAACTTTTCCCCATCTCTGGCGAAGCTTTAATTCTGAGACTTGGCAGGACAATTCTCCCCTTGAAGCCTGTGTGTGTGGCATGTACCCAATTCTCCCCTCCCCCTGCCATGCATGTTCCCTTTCTCATATTGATTTGATGATCAGAGACTTCCTTTTAAAGTAGCCTGCACTGAACATTAAGTTTTTGATCTATTAGGCAGCGGTTCAGAATCTGCCTTTCGGAGATGCTTTAATGTTCCAGTTACATAGCCTGCCCAACCATACATCAGAAGGATTGGATGTTTGCAGGTAACGATCCACAGACCAGGTACAGAAGTTTCAAACATTTCCCTTGGCAAGACACCAAGTTGAGAATCGCCTGTAATGTAGTACAGTAATGCAGTTCCTTGAAAGGTGTGTTTATACGTGTATGTGTGTAACAGCAACAATAATTCATATCTGCTATTTGCTGTTGACTCAAGCACATTTCCCAACAAGCTTTGACAGCTGATAGGAAATCCTCAACCCTTTCATTATTTTGCAAATATAGCTTTCCTTGAGCAGGATTCATATCCTCCCGATACCTTCCCACGCAGCGGATTGATTGTGGTTTCGTTTCACCGCTGGCCTGTTAAATTCAACAAGAAGGGTAGTCAAACTTGCTTCCACTTAAAAAATCTCGGAGGGGGAGCTGGCAACGTGGGAGGTAATATTGATCAAGCAAACTGCCATCAATCTCTTGCCCGCTACTATTCTGGAATGGGGAAACAAGGTTTGGAATATGATGCACGGGGCATTCTTTTGAGTTTTAATTTCAAGTAAGTCCCGCAGAACTGGAGGCTGCTATAATCCCACGGCAGTCAGTAGCATCCAGAAAGCCCATCAGAGAGGGGAACGCAACGCAAACCCTGACCGGTTTCGACCGCCATATATTCAGTGATAAGGAAATTTTAGACTCTGGACCTAATGATGTCACAGCTGTGGGGGGAGTACTTATGTTTTTCAAAAAGTGGTAAGCTAGCCGTGCTGCACTTCAGGGAGGGGTGCCCTGCTCATTCTGTTGAATGGGGCTGTGGATTCCACCCCCAAAGTCCTGCCCTGATGGAACTGTTGCCTGCAGTTCCCCGACAATGCCTGCGCCTGCCCTTTTATTCTCTTCAGCCAGAGCCCTGTAACCAATCACAAACTTCCCTCTGAAAATCCTGTGGCCCATTGGACTATAGCTAAGGACCAATGAGTTCAAACAGAATGCTCACTAAAGGACCTATCACAGCTTTAGGATTACATCAATGCTTATAAAAGCTACGTTCTGCTGTCAACTGCCATAACAGAAACCCTAACAGCGCACAGTTTAGCAACTGCATCGGCCTAGCTGCTTCTTCGCAAATTGCCAACTCAAAAACCCTCATACACTGTGCCTTCCTGGATCAATTCGGTCTCATCTACACTTCTGTTTGCCCTGCTGCTTTCCGCTAGGAAAACCTGCATTTAAGCACTGAATCGGAACAAATAGCAAGCGCATTTTCTGCAGATTGCCATTCCCCCCCCCCTATTCAGCAGTAAATTGTGTGTTTTCCAGGAGAAAGCTGCCAGTCAAACACAAAAACTAGACAAGGGGGAAACTACTCAGACTCATGCTTTCTAGGAAGTGTGGACAATCCCTATGTCTTTTCTCCCTTATTATAATTATTTACACACCAAACAGTTTATGCAGCAGAACAGTGTTTTTACATCTACATCGTCCCTCATATTTCCCTCAGAAGAACATGTGTCCACCCTACTCCTAGAATTTATACCAGGCTTGGCCAGTTTAAGGGTTTCATATTGTCTGCTAGGGATGCTGGAAGAGAGGGCTATCGATGGCCACTAGCCATGAGGGCTGTACTCTGCCTCCACAGTTCCAGGCATCAGAACTTCTGAATCCCGGTTGCTGGAAGCCACAGGCGGGGAGAGTGCTCTTGTGCTCAAATTCTGCTTGCGGGCTTCCCACAGGCATCTGTTTAGCCACTGTGAGAACAGGATGCTGGACTGAAGGGGCCATTGGCCTGATCCAGCAGGTTCTTGTTGTGCTCTTAAGAATTTGTCACCTTCCTTTGCAATGAATGGGGAAATCTTGCTCATACAGGGTTTCTGTGCACACAACATCCTGTTGTAAGAATGGTAGCCAGCATAGTGCCGCACTTAATAGCATCACGCTAGTGCTGAAGAAATCCAGGATCAAATTCCCACACAGCCATGTCCCTCACTTGGTGACCTTGGAAGATTTTGCTGCCTGACCCAGCTCACGGGGTTTTTGTGAGGATAAAAGGGGCAGGTTCACGCATTCTGTCTTGAGCCCTTAGAGAAAAGGTGGGATATAAACGTAATAAATTCTGAATCTGGCTTATGAGTCTTTGAACTGCAAAGGACAAAGCCTGTAGCAGTGTTTCTTTGCCATGGCAAACAAGCAGCACAGCTACACAGGGCCTAAGAAGGGATATATATATATATATATATATATATATATATATATATATATATATATATATATATTGTGTGTGTGTGTGTGTTTTCAATGATTGCACTGTCTGGCAGGATTTTGTGACAACAGGCATACATATGGTAACAGTTTGCGGTTCTCCTAGAGTGCAGACACTTTGTGAGCAAACCGTCTGATATTAACAGTTTGTTATTTCAGAAAGGTGCCAGCTAGAAATTTTTGGCAGCCTGGGGTACCAGGCTTATACTCCGTATAATATAGTAAGATATTCATCTTGGCTGGCTTCCTCTCCCCTTCCTTCCCTTAAAAAAAATAAAATAAACAAGTTTTGCAAACCAACAAATGAAAAATGCAGATTAGTTTTTTCACAGACCAACAAGGAATTGCAAGGGAATTTTTCCTCCTTACCTCTTATTGGAATTGGCAGCTTGACCATAAGGATATGTTGTTCATCAAATCATAGTGACAACTTAAGGTAGCAGAAAGGTGCAGTAGAAGATCCAGAGTGATCCACAATATCTAATATACTGTGCTCAGTTGTTGGAATTGTTTCTATTTTGTCTTGAAATGGCAGGCTCTGTCTCACATTTTTACTTCTCCCAGTTCTGGTGTTGTCAGAATTCATTTCAGAAATATTTCAGAACACAGGGAGCTAGTGGAAAGAGACACCTCCCCTGAAATATGCCAATTTTCCTTCCCTAATGTTTCCCAACCCTCATCCCCAGCTGACACCAATGCAGCAGCATTTGCTAATACCCACCCCCTTATTTCTCTTGCCTTCCTTCTCCAGGTCAGAATTTGGACTGTAAGCGCCTCAGGGCAAAGACCCTAATCCTATGCTTATGTTATTCTGTAAGACTCTATACAGCAGAAGCAGGGAAACTGTGGCCCATCATCCACACTGGTTGGGGTTGATGGAAGCTGGAGTCCTATGTCATCTGGTGGTCCCCATCCCTGCAAAATACACTGAGGCGCTAACTGAAAACAAGAATGTTGTTTCTCCATCGCCATCACTCCTTGTGCAACAGAGTTACTGATTTATTACATTTATGGGCAGAGAAACAGAACAGAGCCATTCATCATCACACAGCAGGCAAGGCCCCTCTGCGAGTAGGTGCTTTTGGCTCAAAGGAACGTTTAATGATTTCTTATGGTCTACTAATAGTTGGGCTGCGGCCTACTATTGTGAACTGGCACACAGTTCGGCAAATTGCTGACCTAAACACATTGGGAGAGACATCTCTGTCACATTGCCTCCCCGGAGCAGCTCTTCTTGCCAAGAAAGTGCCGTTTCCGATATCAAGATGTAGATGTATTTCGAAAGCTATTTCATTTAGTATTGGATAAGCAGCAGCAACCCACAGCTGGCTGGGTTACATTCCCTCAAATCTGCTTAGCTTTCGTGCGGTTGGGGGAAAGCAAGTTCAGAACATCCAGAACTGCATCTTGAGGAAATAAACAAGATTTCCATGAACTTCAGGGAGACTCTTTGGGGAAGAGTGTAGTAGATAGATTTGTCACCTGTCAAAGGCCCCCAGTGACTTTCGAGACAAAAGAGGCAAAGATAACTTGCCTTGTGGAGGCAGTTTCATGGCACGCACCTACTGAATTTCTGCCTGCATTGCCCAGCTTGCAAAGGACAAAAACAGGGACAGGGTGAATGTGGGCAGTTACCAAAGCCCCATCCTGATGGTTGGACTACCAAACCATGACCAGTTGCCATGGAAGGGCTCAGGTCTCCAGTACAGGCAGGGGAGACCTGAGCCATCTAAGGTGTGGCGGTTCCACTCCTTTGCCCCACAGCAGCCCCTCTTCCCCATCTCTCTCCACTGGCTCCAAATCCTGGTGCAAAGTGAGCAAGTGAAAGGCTGCTGCAAGGAGAACTCTCCCTACCATTAGTCTCAGTGAGACAGTCACCTCAGGCAGAAGATGTAGGCCCTACAGTTGCTCTCCCTGATCCCCAACAGACAACCTTCCCTCTGTTGGCCTATGTGTGCCTGGGGATGAGTAAATCTGTCAGTTTGGGTGTCACATTTTCCCATTCTTATGTTTTGCTCTCCACCGTTCCACGTTTTTAATGGCAAGCAAGGTCCTCGGGGAAATTTGTCAGCACTTTAATTCCAGTTTCTCCTAATACGGTACAGTATATACATTTGAGGTTCCCAAGATCAAGGAAGAGGTTTTACTCTACGTTTGGCCCCAGCTGGAGCCTGTTTTGAATCAAGATGGCAGACTACCTTTCAAAGCTGATGTTTTTTGTTTCTTAGAATTCCAAGCAACGCCAGGCTACCAATCATATATAAGCCAGGCCATTGGACTCACCTAGTATCAGGCACTCTTTCAAGAAAGCTTACTTACCATTAGTGATATTGACAGCCATTGTCATTTGACTATCAGACTACAACTAAGGCAACCTAGGCATTAAGCTCACTGGGTGGGCCTTGGGCCAGCCACTCACTCTCAGCCTGGTCTATCTCACAAGACTGTTGGAGGCGACAGCAGGAGAACCAAGGAACTCCTTGTAAGAAAGGTAGGATATCAGTATAAATGAAATAAATAAAACTTCTCTGTTAGAAACACTGACCACCTTCTGAAGAACTCGAAGCTTCTCCAAAACAGCCTGGGAACTTACTACAGAAAAGGTTGTGACCAGCTTATAGTATTCTGTGAGAACAGTTTTCTCAGCTCATTATAATTTGTCTGACAGCGTGACTCACATTTCCCCCATATTCTCTATCTATGCCTTTTGTCTGTCATAACCATCCTGGGGGCGGATGCGTCTGAGGCCAGATGTCTTTTTAGCATGCTGTTTCTAATTGTGAATAATTTTCTTGCCTGAGATGCATGCTACTCTCAAAAGATGGCTCTGTGGATAAGGTGGGGAGAGTAAAGGAAAAGTAAGCACTGAGCTAGACCTGTCATTGAACTTCACGTCCTGATAAATCATTATACTGGATCTGCAGGCAGCAAAAGCCTTTAAACAAATGGCACACTCATATCCTGTATCTCCAGCCTTCTGAAATTTTGCAGGTTACCTTGCTAGGGGCATCTCTATGATATATGTCTGTATGCCATCTGTCGAATAGTCACCCACAAAAATCACCATGAAGGAAGCAAACCCCATTTTCATCCCCTCCCCCAAAAAGGTCAATTTAAAAGTTGCCTAGCACAAAGGCCCCAAGGCATATTTGCTGCAATTTGACAGGTTTCTTACCCAGGGGTCTCGTACATGCAATATTCATTCGCATTGCATATAAAACAGATAAGTTAATCCTCTTCAACACACACACACACAATTGTAAAGGATTTCCTTGCAGGGGAAAAAAAACTCTGCAGCTTACGTCCAAAAATTCTCATTCTCCCAGAATGACAGAGAAATAATATCCTGCAAACATGAATCCAATTAGTGCATGAAGGGGTTACACCCGAGAGTAAGCTGTCCTGCCAGGCTTCGTCTGGGTCATCACTTCCCACCTTGACAGGAAACGGGTCACCAAGCCTTTGTTATCTCTCTTCCAAGATTCCAGGCATGAGGGACATGAACCTTGATTTCCACAAAACAGGATTCAGAATTGGAATCTGAAGCATTTCATATGCTCTCCAATTCAGTTCAGAATGAATCTCGGTCTTCTTCACAGGGCAGGTCCAAATGAAATCTTGCCATTGATGCACACCTCAGTTTGAAAAGGCCTCGCCAACTTGAAGGTCTTGCCTCATAAGCAGGCCAGGTAAAGACTACTGAGGCCAAGATGCAGCAACTAGAGCTCATGTTAGTCAGGTTAAGATTTTCCATTACCCAAACTCTCAGTACATCTATCATGACTGGCTTTCACTCAAGTTCCTTCTGCAATTCTCACCCTGTTTCTTTATGGTTAAGAACCTTGCACAGCTATAGGAGTGACACTTTTTGGTTGGGTTTTTAAATTGCCCTCCAACTTTATAATTAGGTCATTAGTCGTTTTAAGAAGGCCCACCCCATGGTAAAGTTAGTGTGCTTTGTTTTGTGGCAGGCATTCTGTTCGCAGGACTGTCTTAAGCATATGTGGCACCAGGGTGCAAAGATCCGCCCGATGCCCCCCCCCCAGGTTGCCCAGTCCCAGGCACGCAGGAGGGCGGAGCCGGCTGCCCGCCTCAGTGTATCGCTGGCTCGGTCACCCCCGAACTCGCGGCGCAGAGCCACCCGTAGCAGAAGACCCTGCCACAGCGCTTTGACCGACAGGTGGGCTCTTCCCCAGACTCAACTCTCGGCCTGGACTGGAGCCCGGGTGCCCCACCTAGCACCTATGGGTAAGACAGCCCTGTCTGTTCGATGAGACCAAAGGTTGGTCTCCAGTATTTTGTCCTCAGCAGTCAGCTGCCTCTGGAAAGCCCACAAACAAGATTGAGCACAATAGCACCCCAACGGCTGGTATTCAGACAGACTGCTTCTGATGCTGGAGTGATTAAACCCTGCTGCGCCATTCCAAAGGCCAATCTTGACACTTCTGGCAGGATCATTACCAAAGCCAAAGATTGAACCCTAGGACCTTGCCAGGGAAAACATGGAACCCTTTGCATGCAGAGTTTGAGTTCCACACTACAGCCTTTTTTCCTCATCGCTTCATGCTGCAACTCTGCTTCTCAGCATGGTGAATCCATCATCTAGGCGTCCCTTTAACAACAACATAAATTATGCTAGTTTGTTCTGGGAAAGGCTAGTATCATGGAGTGCTTCCACCATCAGCTGAAATATGATTAAGACTTCACACAGACAAGTAACCGAGTGCAACAATTTATTCCAATCATATTTCATAGCCAGATTAAAGATTCAGCTTGCAGAGACTATCAGCTGCATACATTCATTCACAGCCAATGAATAAATACAAGTCAGGTTTTTTTGTTTTTGTTTTACTTGTAGAGTCTGAAGCCCCTAGGGGTTAGCAACTGATTTTTCCAATAATGGTCAAGTCTCCCATCCTACCAAAAGTTCCAGGGCCATAGTTCTGTCATGTTAGCTTAGTCGCATTCATTTCAGCTCTTCTAACAAACTCAACAGCAGGCTGAAGTGCTCTTTCAAGCTCCATCAGTGCCCGGAGACACAGAATTCCAGCCTCTAGAATGAGCTACAGGTCACAAACTCTCCTTTGGCACTGCCGCTTTCAAGTCTTCCTTGTTCCGATTGTCAGGCTTTGTGGGCTTCACATCATCGGGTTTCCGAGGTGAAGGGGAGAAGGGGCCCACCAGCCAAGACATTGGAGCATTGTGTAAGACATAGTCCAAGATGTCGTCCACGTACTCCTGGGCTTTGAGGGCCTTCTCTTGGCTTTGGCTTAGAATGTTGTTGGGGAGGTCTTTGAAAGAGTGAGCACTGGTGAAGTAGGTTTGAAGCTCTTCTATGTTGCGATAGGCCAGCTGGATGTTCTGCTGGAAGTTAGCTGGCAGGCCTTGGATGCTGGCAATCAGGTTCTTGTAGGCTGCTTGCAACTGCTGGGTGATGTGGTGGGACATGGCCAAGGTCTGAGATTCTATCTGCAATTAGAAGGAAGAAGTCAACAGATCCCTCAACCAGGGTTCTACATGCACGGGTCAAGCCATGTCTAACCACCAACGGTTAGCTCCATTGGTCAGAGCATGGTGCTGATAATGCCACGGTCACGGGCTTGTATGGGTGCATATTCCTGCACTGCAGGGGGGTGGACTAGATGATTCATGAGGTCCTTCCCAACTCTGATTCTATCACCATTAAATCAGTAGTGTAACCCAGTGTTTCTCAACCAGTGTGCCTCCAGATGTTTTGGGACTACAACTCCCATCATCCCTAGCTAGCAAGACCAGTGGTCAGGAATGATGGGAGTTGTAGTCCCAAAACATCTGGAGGCACACTGGTTGAGAAACACTGGTGTAACCATACCTGACGAAGCCTCTCCTGGCTTTCCTGGACTTTCTGCTGAACACTTTCCTTTGTATCCTCTATCTAGAATGGAAACAAACAAAAGTCAACAGAGCAGCTTGGAATAAACTAAAGCCAAGCCAAACCTTGCAATTGCTACACATTTTGTTACCATACCTGTCAGATAAGTACTGACCCCTTTTACGCCCTAGTGCATTGAAAGAGATTGGCAAGATCTCGCTCAATTAGATGCAAGTTTTCATAAGCAAGCACATGCAGATGTTGAGCTTCTTATACAAATAAGATTTCCCTCTCTCATAGCTTGCCATGTTGGTATCAACATTGTTCATCCTCACACACTGATACCTGATTTTACACGACCATACAATTACAGTCCCAGCTTTCCACTGGTGCTCATAAGCAACCATCCATATTTAACTAGTGCCAGCAATTTGCTTTGACTATCTAAAAGTGACAGCTGAAGAAGTGTGCATGCACACGAAAGCTCATACCAAAATATAAACTTAGTTGGTCTTTAAGGTGCTACTGAAGGAATTTTTTTATTTTGCTTCGACTCAGACCAACACGGCTACCTACCTGTAACTAAAAGTGACACACTTACACATTTCTTATGAATCAGGATCATCTAGCTCTTAAAGCTGAGTATTTGCTATACTGCAAATTCACATCTTGCTGCTGTGCGGAGCTTCATTGTGGTCCAGATATCAAAACACAGCATCGTATGACTTGGGGATCAATTGCCACCAGCCATTGTTATATCTTCAACAGTTCAACATCTTGAAATTATGCATATCATGCTCCATCTTCGGGTTTTCCAGTTTTCCCAATGAGCAAAGACTACTATATTTGTCTGCCCAGAAAACCCTGAAAAATTCCCAAAGATTCTGGAGCACATTCTGTGTATAACATTTATGCAGTGTTGGGGCAGGAGCCTTTTCAGTTACAGTATTGACTGCCTGAGGTGTTGGGGCAAGGGGACGGGGGACAGGCCCATGGCACAAATCTCCATATGCAAATTTATGTCATGATCCTAAGCCCCCCACCCCAGCCCATGCCTCCCTCTAGAAACAGCCTATGGAGACCAAATGCTTAGATTCCCATGCAATCAAGTCTTTTCAGTTGCCAGTCATAACTGGTTAACAAGGAACACAGATATTTACAGCAGCTTAAATAGTAAGCAGGCATCTTTTTCCTGTGGTTAACAAAGAGGACGCACTGCAGAAGTGAAGGCCCTACCTGCCCAATGGCTTGACGCAGCTGAACGAAAGTCTCTCTGATGTCCTCTCGGGCAGCTTTCATCTTGGCTACAGCATACTGATAAGCACGATGCTGGAGCTTGGTTGACAGAGAACCAAGACGCACAAAGTACCCCTGAGTCTCGAGGGGCACACCCACTCCTTCTGGTGTAGTTTCTGCAACTTTTGCTAAAGAACACATTTAAATATTGTTATTTTTAAAAAAGTTTCTACCCTAGCTAACTTTAAACACACACACACACACACACACACACACACACACACACACACACACCAGGAAAGATCACAGCATACCACCTTTCGGAATCTCAAAATCAGAAGGAAGATTCATGAAGTATGAAAGATGTTGCGCCCATCTAGGAAGAATGTGACAAAAACCAGGCACCACTATCAGGGCAGCCTCTCATGTCTAGTCGCTACCTGCTTAAGTTTCAAAAGGTGCATACACCCAGGCACTGGGCTCTCAGGGGTGTCAGGCCAAGAGTCCGGGGCCCTAGAGTTGAATCCAGGGAAGATTTGGAGCGCCACGGTGGGCTCTTCTGCTGCGGGCGGCTCTGCATCGTGAGTTCGGGGGCGACTGAGCCAGCGAGACGCTGAGCCAACCGGCCAGCTGGCTCCGCCCTCCTGCGCGCCTGGGACTGGGCAACCGGGGGGGGCACTGGGCAGGTCTTTGCACCCCGGCGCCGCATATGCTTACGACATGGTTCCATATGCTTCAGACAGCCCTGATAACATTGATCACAATACATCAGGTTGCTATTCTTTGCTTACCCAGTTCTTCTTCAGTCATTGGAAGGTAGTGGTCCAGCAGCTCTTCAGATTTCTCCAGCACTGCTTCTGCTCCACTGAGGGCCATCTTGCCCATTCTTGTTTCTACCATCATCTCTTTACTGTCCTGCATAGCTTTGGCCACCGCTTCTTTTGCGTCTGCTACTTTCGACGACACCAGTTCTTGCGTATCAGAAATAACCTAAAGCCAGACCATCAAACAAGCAGCTTTATTCATCACCTCCTACCACGCAGTACATTTGACTGCCATGACCACTCTCCGCCCACCAGAATTGTTGTGACTAGGCAAGCAACCTCTTATCCAAGTTGCTGTGAATTCGTTCCCCAAAGTTCAGGAATGCATGAAGAGCAATATTCCAACAGTAGATTTAAATAAATGCTTGGGACATAAGAAAAAGTAGTGAGCAGGTTGCAATCTACCTGGTCAGCTGTCTGATGAAGGATGGGAAGCTTCTCCTCTAGCTTGTCCAAGCCCTTGGAGGCATAGTGGCTTGCTGCTGCAACTACAGAGAGGATTCCTTTAGCACACATGAATTGTGGAAGAGGAGCTTATTGTAGCCTACACACTTGTCATTGTTTGATCTAGCGCCATGTACTAATGAGGACATTGAGAACAGAGTATTTCACATAGGTGGCATCGCATGTGTGAGGGACAGGGGATATCGCGAAGTCCCTCCCCTCCTGAGTTCAAGCCCGTCCCCGAGCAAAGGGGAAAGCAGGGAGAGTTCCGATTCCAGTGGGGAAGCAGGAAGTCGTGTCCGAGGCTCAGGCAAGGTAGAGGAGCCAGGGTCCCAGGTGGGACAGGAAGGGGCAAGTAAGGGGGGAAGACCCATCCCCCCAACTCCAGAATTACGCAGGAAGAGGAGGGGCAAGAGGATGGGTCTGCCAAAGCTTTTGTGTTGGAGAAAGACGCGCCAAAAGCCATTAGGAGGTTCTGAAACCGACTGACAACATCGCTCCGTGTAAATAGCAATGACTTGAGCACTGTAAATACGCAGCACCAATAAAAGAATAAAATGCAGAGCTGCGTAGCGTCGTTACTCTGAAGTAGTCCACTCCGGCCACTGTGACAGCAACCTCCTAATCATTTTTGGGCTACTTTGGAGTTGCCGGGATGAGCGTGTCAGAGGCGGAGAAGTGGCGGCAGATCGCTGAGCAAGCCCAGCTAGAACTGCAACAGCTGTCGCTGCAGGCGCAGGGAGAATTGAAGGCAGCTAAAGAGGAGACTAAGAAGGTCCAGGACGACCGGCTACAACTTGCGGAACAGGTGAGAGAGCTCCAGGAAAAAGAGCAGCATTTAAGGGCGGTGGCGGTAGACCTCCAAAACAAGCTGGATGCAGAGAAAAACAAGGCGGGAGGGGCACCCCAAGTCCAAGTGCTGCCAGGAAGGAGAGCTGGGACCCTAGTAAGCAAGTTCAATGGAGACCCGAAGGAGTTTCAGGGCTTTGAGACTGAGATTGTGTATGCTCTTGAGCTGCACCACGATGAGTTCCCTGATGATGAGCACAGAGTAGCGTTTATTGTGGAGCACCTTACAGGGGCGGCCAGGGAGTGGCTAAGACCGTTAATTGCAACAAGGAATCCTTGCATGAAGAATGTCAAACTCTTTCTAGAAGGTTTGAAAACGATGTATTCGTCCGATAGTCATATGGACCAGACTAAGGAGGAACTTCATAATTTACGCCAAGGAAATATGACAGTTCGCGCGTATTGGGCGAAATTCACCATGCTGGTGCACAGATTGGGGTGGGATCTGGAGTCTGCCCCAATGCAAGCGGCGTTTTACTTGGGGTTGCATGAGGAGGTGAAGGATGAGCTCTCGAGAGGTCCAAAGCCCAGTAATATGGATCAACTGAGCAAAGCGGCTCTGGCGGTGGGGGTGAGGCAGGAATCCAGATGGAGCGACAAGCAAGCAACGCGCGCAAAGCGGGCTTGGTTCCCACGGTCGCAGGAGAAGCCACTCCCTCAACAACCCTTTCAAGCCACGCCTGGGGCCAGTCAGGACCAGGAACCCATGCAGATTGATAGCGCGCGCGCGCGGGCTTTTCAAACCCCAGCGGCGCCAAGACGCAAGGAGGGAAGGGGTGGGAATTGCTTTCTCTGCAACTCCCCCCAGCATCTCGTCAGAGACTGCCCACATCGCAGGGAGTGGCAAGGAAAGGCGGGAACGGTTGTGCCCTCCCCCACTGACGCAGCACCACAGCAGGGAAACGGGAAAGCCTGGCTGCAGGAGACAAGGGGCGGCAGCCAGGCACAGTCAGCAGACAACAGCCCCAGCCCACCCACCCGCACAGAGAGGAGCAGAGCCAGCCCACCCCTCCCAGAGCAGGAGTGGTTCTAGAAGTGACGCTCACGCTCCCTAATGGCTATCCCCTGACAGTCCTCGCCTTAATTGACAGTGGGGCGTCAGCGAACTTCTTCTCGAGGAACTTTGCAGAAGAGCACCAGATCCAGCTTCTGCAGCTGGATTTTCCTCTGCACGTGGCAACCATTGACGGCAGAGAGCTGCTGGGAGGGGCCATCACTCATCAAACCCCCCCCATGAGAATGACGGTTGGAAGGCACTCAGAGACACTGGCATTCAACGTCACCACCATCTCAGACCCCCCAATCGTTTTGGGCATGAGCTGGCTGGCGCGCCACGACCCCTCCATAAGTTGGCATCAGAGATGCATCACTTTTGGATCGGACTTTTGCCTGGAACATTGCATGCAGCACCAACCAGGGGAGGGGCCTCCGATAGCCACGGTGGCCACCATGCACGTCAAAGGGGGTGAGGCGATACCCAAACCATACTGGGACCTGCAGGAGGTCTTCAGTGAAGCGGAGTCCGACCACCTGCCCCCACACAGGCCTTTTGACTGCCAGATCAACCTGGTGCCGGGGGCAACTATACCCCCAGCCAAGCTGTACGCCATGTCAGACCAGGAACTGGAGGATCTGCGCGCTTTTATCGACAAGAACCTCAAGCGGGGGTTCATCAGAGAAAGCAAGGCAGCAGGGGGCAGCCCGGTCTTCTGGGTGGACAAGAAAGACACGCAACAGCGCCGTCTTGTGGTGGATTTTAGACGGCTGAATTCGGTGACAGAGCCAGTGGCTTTCCCCATGCCCAGAGTGGATGATCTCCTGACAGCGGCACGCAGGGGCAAGATTTTCACCAAGCTAGACCTGAGGGGGGCGTACAACTTGATCAGGATCCGGGAAGGCGATGAGTGGAAAACCACGATGTTCACGCCTCTGGGCTCTTTTGAATATCTGGTGATGCCCTTCGGGTTGCAAGGGGGCTCAGCATGCTTCCAGGCCTTCATGCACCACGTCCTGGGGTCCCTACTCTTCAGGAAATGCTTGGTCTTTCTGGATGACATCCTTATTTACTCCAACGACCCAGTGCAGCACGTGAAGGACGTCAGGGAGGTGTTACAGCGCCTGAAGGAGAACCACCTGTATGTGAAGCTGGAGAAGTGCAAGTTTCACACCAAGGAGGTGGACTTCCTGGGCTACAAGCTGTCAGACAAGGGGCTGGCAATGGACAAGGACAAGGTGCAGACCATCCTGGACTGGCACAGCCCCAGGACGCGCAAAGATGCCCAACGCCTACTAGGCTTTGCCAACTTCTACAGGAAGTTCATCAAGAACTTCTCTCGAGTTACGGCTCCCATCACTGACTGCCTGAGAAGCAAGCAGAAGTTCAGGTGGACACCAGAGGCGCAAGCAGCGTTCGAAAGCCTCAAGAGGGTGTTCGCCTCAGACCAGAACCTGTTCCACGTGGTTCAGGACGCGCCCCTACGCATTGAAACAGATGCTTCTGATAAGGCTGTGGGCGCCATTTTGTTGCAACTGGACGCCAACAGAGAGTGGAGACCCTGTGCCTTCTTCTCCAGGAAGTTGACCCAGCCCGAGCGAAACTACACAGTTTTTGATCGGGAACTTCTTGCGATCCACGCGGCGTTCCAGCACTGGAGACACTTCCTGGTGGGCGCCAAGCACCCCATCCAGGTGTGCACAGACCACAAGAACCTGGAGTTCTGGAGAACTGCCAGGGTGCTCAACCAGCGGCAGATACGGTGGGCGGAGTTCTTCTCGAACTTCAACTTCTCCATACACTACATCCCAGGAGAGCAGAATGTCAGGGCGGATGCCCTCTCCCGCAAGCCAGAGTACATGGAGGAGGAGGCGCCACCAGCCCCAAGGCACATTTTCCCCCCGTCGGCATGGTCCTGCGGAGCAGCAGTGGTGAGCGAGGCAGAACTCACAGCACTGACGGCAGCGGATGAATTTGCCAACCGCATCTTCAGAGAACTGAGAGGGGGGAGGGAGCAGGCAAAAGACTTTGCAGAACGCAGAGGGCTGCTTTTCTACAAGGGTGCGCTGTACCTACCCACCACCCAGCTTCGACGTACGGTCCTCAAGCAGATGCACGACAACCCTACAGCGGGGCATTTTGGAAGGGACAAGACCACTCACCTAGTCATGAGACACTTCTGGTGGCCAGGGGTGAGGGAAGATGTTCGAGACTATGTAAGGGGCTGTACCACCTGCCAGCGGGCGAAGGTGGTCAGAGCAGCGCCACCAGGGTTGCTGGAGCCCTTAGCCACACCACACAGGCCGTGGGAAGTGGTGTCCATGGACTTCATCACAGATCTGCCTTCGTCCAGGGGTAAGACTGCAGTGTTGGTGGTGGTGGACCTCATGTCCAAAATGTGTCACTTTATACCGTGTGCCAGGGCAGTCTCGGCAGAAGAGACAGCCAAACTGTTTGTTGATCACATTTTCAGACTGCATGGATTACCTTTAAGGGTTATTTCGGATCGTGGCCGCCAATTTGTTTCCAGGTTCTGGCGGCGGCTCATGAACCTCCTGCAGGTGGAGGTCAGCTTGTCGACGGCTAGACACCCGCAGACCAACGGACAAGCGGAGAGGGTCAACGCCATTCTGCAGCAGTACCTGAGATGCTACGTCAGCCAGCGGCAAACGGACTGGGTGGATCGCTTGCCACTAGCAGAATTTGCCTACAACAATGCAGTGCACGTCTCCACAGGGGTGTCGCCCTTTAAGGCCAATTACGGGCGCGACCTCAGATCTTTCCCAGAGAGGGAGAGGGAGGAGGAGGAGGAGGGCCCACAGGCTGAGGATTGGGCAGAGGAACTGGAGACGGTGCACCAGCAGCTCAGAGAACACGTGGAGAGGGCCAAGGAAGCGTACAAAAAGGGGGCAGATCGCCACAGGCGACAAGGGGAGGTCATCAGGGTGGGGGACAAGGTGTGGTTGTCCTCGGAGGGCCTTCCCACCAGAGGGAGGTGCAAAAAGCTGGCACCCAAATGGCTGGGCCCCTTCACGGTCACGCAACAGGTCAACCCGGTGGCATACAGGCTGGCACTGCCAGAGGACATGAGGGTGCATCCAGTGTTTCATAGATCGCTGCTGTCGCCGTACAGGGAAAGCAGCAGGCTCCGAGACAGCGAACAAACCCCCGAGGGAGGGGGGGAGAGGGAAAGCAGGGAGCAACTCAATGAGGCCACGGCCATCCTGGATTCAAGGTGGGGGGTGGGGGGCCTGGAGTACCTCATGGCATGGGAGGATGCTCCACCGTCCCAGAATGAATGGGTTCCCGCCACTCAGATACAGGAGGAATTCTTGGTGGAAGAATTTCACGCCCTCTTTCCCCACAGACCCAAGCCCTGGCACATGGAAAGGGAGGGGGAGGAGGAGGAGGCACGGGAGAACAGCTCACCATGGCGCTGGGAAGCGGAGTTTGAGGAACCAGAGGATGAGGTATGGGTGTCGCCAAGATCCACCCAGTCAGAGGAAGGAGCAGATTGGCAAAACATTTTTACCCCCACCAGCTCTGACGCCACGGACTTTTTGGGATTCCCGTCCTCCCAGGCGGAAGGGGGGGCTCGCAGGACTGGGGGGAGGTGTTCACACCAACGGGCTCGGAGAGCACCGAGTTTTTAGGCTTCCAGTCGTCACCGACACATGGGGGGGCCTGGGGAGGGGTGAAGGAGAGCTTGGGAGGGGGGTGGATGTGAGGGACAGGGGATATCGCGAAGTCCCTCCCCTCCTGAGTTCAAGCCCGTCCCCGAGCAAAGGGGAAAGCAGGGAGAGTTCCGATTCCAGTGGGGAAGCAGGAAGTCGTGTCCGAGGCTCAGGCAAGGTAGAGGAGCCAGGGTCCCAGGTGGGACAGGAAGGGGCAAGTAAGGGGGGAAGACCCATCCCCCCAACTCCAGAATTACGCAGGAAGAGGAGGGGCAAGAGGATGGGTCTGCCAAAGCTTTTGTGTTGGAGAAAGACGCGCCAAAAGCCATTAGGAGGTTCTGAAACCGACTGACAACATCGCTCCGTGTAAATAGCAATGACTTGAGCACTGTAAATACGCAGCACCAATAAAAGAATAAAATGCAGAGCTGCGTAGAGTCGTTACTCTGAAGTAGTCCACTCCGGCCACTGTGACAGCATGTGACACACTTTGCTGGTAGAGATGTGAGCAATGTTGTTGTTTTTTCATTCACGGTGGGAACACCTACTGGCAAAAAGTTTCAGGTCTAATGTGTGTCAAGGCAGTTTCTACTATTGTAAAGACTTCTGTGCACATGACCCCACAGCATTCACTTCAAAATATATATGGGATGGTCATCTTCAAAGATTGCAATCTAAAGAATTTGTACTACGGCTGCTGGCAGCAGCTAGGCTATGTGTAGCGCACAAAAATAGAAGAATTTGCAGGCACTGCAGATTTCTCTGTGGTATAAAAATGTATGGAACTTCACAATCACAGGAAAGATAACCCACAATATACAAATTTCCAGAAGCTTAGAAGATCCAGAACATTATTACACTGTGTGGTGGGACATTGATAATTTATACCAATACAACTAACCCCCAGGACTCTTTGGCACTGCCAGTGTGGGGAAAATAGACATTTTACTGTTTCTAGTAATAGGTGCCTCCAATTTTCTTAACAAAGAATGGATAAATGGGTCCCTTTGTCATCTGATATTTTTGCATTTTTACACTTGTTTTCATTTGTGTTTAATTTCGTACGTATGGTGGAATAACGTATTTAAAAAGAAAAAAAAGATTAGAACATTTCCGATGCAGCCTACTCACCCTGTGGTTCAAGCTTACTGAGAAGAGGCTGGGCACCGCTCACAGCAATATCAGAGACATGCTTCACGCCTTTCTCGGCTAAATCCAGAACAGCTTTCACATAGGGATGGTTCTCTTTGGTTGAGGCATAAGCAGAGGCAGCCAAATCATAGGTGGAGCTTACCAGAGGCAGACTGGTAGCTCTCTTGAGGACATCCTAGAGGTGTGGTAAGAGAACATCAGTAAAGTATCTCAGTGGCCTGTAATATTCTAGACACATTTGTTCTACCAATGGCCTGAACCTAACTAGACACATCACAGTAAAGTCAGTGTCAAGATGGACTAAATTCCAAACTTTAAAAATGTAACAGTTCTACATTAGAATTAATCCATGCACCAAGTTTCAAGTTACCTTGCTTATTTTTTTAGTTGTTAAGATATTCAATGCTATCATAGCTCATTGCGTGCCAAGGTACCAAGATGTCCCCCCAATAACTCACACGATACACCATAAATTTTGTTTAAGGGTTTTTGGAATTAATTTTGGCCACAACTTTATTAATATACAAATCAAATGTGAGTGGTTGCTTAGTCATTGGTTCCCCAGCCATCTGTCCCCCGCCTGGGACAGATCTGACCCCCCTAACCTAGTAGAGGAGCCAGTAAGTAAGCACCCCCCGAGAGAGGACGGGGCAGGGGGCACAAGCCCTTCTTCTTGTCCTCTCCCCAGATGCTCCCCGTGGCTCATGCGCGGCCTGTCCCCTAGCGGGGTTAAACAGACAAACATGTGGAGCCCGGGATTCCTTTAACGGAATACTTCTGTATGGCAGCAGCAATCAAATGAGGGTCAGGCCCATCCAATATCCGTACCCGTCAACCAATTTTAATTGAACCAATGACTAACCGCAACCTCACAAGTTGTGACTAATTGCAGTATGGTAGGCAAAAACCACCTGGCACCAGCCAATCTGTCAAGTGTCTAAATAGATGTACACCTTTGGTCCTCTCCCTTTCCTCATTAATATTTTGCCCACTTTCACTCCCAACAGGAAAAGGGTTTGTTTAAGGGTTTTTGGAATTAATTTTGGCCACAACTTTATTAATATACAAATCAAATGTGAGTGGTTGCTTAGTCATTGGTTCCCCAGCCATCTGTCCCCCGCCTGGGACAGATCTGACCCCCCTAACCTAGTAGAGGAGCCAGTAAGTAAGCACCCCCCGAGAGAGGACGGGGCAGGGGGCACAAGCCCTTCTTCTTGTCCTCTCCCCAGATGCTCCCCGTGGCTCATGCGCGGCCTGTCCCCTAGCGGGGTTAAACAGACAAACATGTGGAGCCCGGGATTCCTTTAACGGAATACTTCTGTATGGCAGCAGCAATCAAATGAGGGTCAGGCCCATCCAATATCCGTACCCGTCAACCAATTTTAATTGAACCAATGACTAACCGCAACCTCACAAGTTGTGACTAATTGCAGTATGGTAGGCAAAAACCACCTGGCACCAGCCAATCTGTCAAGTGGAAAAATTCCTACCGGGCCCCTGAATACAGGCGACCCCGTGACAGGCACTGCAAGGTCAAAGCAAGGGGCCTAAACACAGCGGAGGGCGGGTGGGAGATTCAAAGCAAGCAGCAAAGAGGAGGCACAAACTGCTTCTCAAGCTTAAATAAAGCTGAAACTGTCAATCACGAAATTGCAACAATTAAAACTCCCCAGCAACAACCAACCCTCCAATAAGTTACAACAAGGTCATCAAGTCTGACCTGCCCCCAACAGCCCTGGGACATCTTGTTAACCCTGCCGCAACCCATGCTCTCCCCTGTAGAGAGAACCTGCTATATGAGAGCACACGTTTTGTATTTCAGGACACAAACTTCTTCAGTTGCTTATAGAGAGTCGGGACAATAGTCTGTCCAAACCAATGTTGTCCTAGCAGTAGCTCTCCGCGGTATCAGGCAGGCATATTTTGTCAGCTAAATGCTTTGTATAGGGTGGCTGGAAATACCAGGGATTCAGGCTGGAACTTTCTGGCTAAAGAGTCCAGGCATGGAGGGGAGCTATGCCGGAGCCCCAGGGCACCAAATGCCAACAAAAAATTTTATTTTGGAGTTTTACACCCCATCTGCTAACCAAAAGTTCAAGGCAATATGTGTGTGTGTGTGTGTGTGTGTGTGTGTGTGTGGTATGTAACTGATAGACCTGATAGGAGAAACATACCTGCTGTACTTCTTCAGTCTCAGGAGCAGGGATGCTTTCTTGACTTTTAGAAGTCATTGTGTGGTCTGACCTGGAAGAGCAGAAATATAACTCCATTTGTGCCCTTTTCACACAAAAGGACTTCCTAACACAAGCCAGCAGTTCATCCTAAAGCCTTTATGAGGAAGGCAGTTTATTCCCTTTGTTCTAGCTTGGATTGGCATCCAGACAAGGGAGTGCTTCAGAATCCCAAAAGCCAAGCAAGGCTTCCAACAGCGTCTTCTCGAGTTTAATAATGATGCACGGCCTGAAGACAAGGCCCCATTGCCGCCACCTACTGGCAGCAGCATTATTACTCTGCACCACCGCTTTTAAATAATAATAATAAATAATAATAATTATAATTATTATTTATGTATACCCCTGGCTGGGGTTCCCCTGCCACTCTGGGCGGCTTCCAACAAACATTAAAACACATCAAATATCACAGATTAAAGGGCTGCCTTTTGGTGTTTTCTAAATGTCAGGTAGTTGTTTATCTCTCTGACCTCTGATGGGAGGGTGTTCCACAGGGCGGGTGCCACTACTGAGAAGGCCCTCTGCCTGGTTCCCTGTAGCTTTGCTTCTCGCAGTGAGGGAACCACCAGAAAGCCCTCGGCGCTGGACCTCAGTGTCCGGGCAGAACGATGGGGGTGGAGACGCTCCTTCAGGTATTTTCATAAAGGTTTGTAGCTATTCCAACCCCACATTGCAAACAAACCCCAAAAATACACCCCACCTTCTCCCAGTCTGTGGCTGAATCTAAATAGATGTACACCTTTGGTCCTCTCCCTTTCCTCATTAATATTTTGCCCACTTTCACTCCCAACAGGAAAAGCTTTGAACAGAAACCCAACAGGTAGCATTTCAACAGGTGCAGCTCTCCCTCAGCTTAGAGATGCGGTCTTGCTTTATCGTTAGTCAATGAGAGGTGTGTGTGTGTGTGTGTGTGTGTGTGTGTGTGTGTGTGTGTGGATAATACATATTTTTAAAAAGGCACAGTACAGTTCTGCATTAGCCATTATTTCACTCCACGATAAAAAGGAACAGAGAAGAGATATTCGAAGGACTTGCAGAGACTTACCTAAGACGAGAAAGCTAGGTGAACAAGCCCCCAAATTACAGGCCTTCCAGAAATAAGGCAGAAAGAACATGAGAACCTGAATTTTATGAAGTAGGCAATAAAAAGAAACCTATAAGCATTCAAAAAGGGAGATAGACAAGCTACCCGTGTCTTCAGAACTCCAAAGCCTTTCTTAGCTCACTTCATAGTAGACAGCATCATAAATAGAACAGACACCTTTGTCAGCAACACAACAGGCAAATCAGAAAAACATAACCCAAACTTACATTTTTTTGCAGCTAAAGTCCAAATATGTTTTCTAACTAACCCACACAAGCCCCTTACTTGGCCAAGCACTTCTATTACAGCTCCCACAACCCTCTTCAGCTGATTTATATATCAGGTGGGGAAGGAAGCCATCACACTGACAGTTCAAGGAACCAAAGAGAATGGGGCATGTTATCTCCTGAAGAATAGCAGCAAACTCAAGAATAAGGTATTGAGCTAAGTGAAGAAGACTGTGGTCTCTTAATTAGGACCTGACCCTGCAAACACTTAACGGCCTCTAATGGAAACAGCTGCAGAACTTTCAGCTTCTAATGGCTTATCAGTGGCTGCTCTTAGTATGCTTAAGGTAGTCAACTGACAACATAGCCTGGCCTACCGCTGCGTATTCAACAGGGCCTGCCCTATCATTAGACAGGGTGAGGCAACTGCCATCTCTTGTAGATGGTTTGGGATAGCATGAAAAGAGAGCAACTTCTTTAATTGCTTAATAGCTTAGGAACACCTGCAGAATGTTCTGCATGTGGCTGGTGGCAGGGCCAAATTGCATAGCTGCAATTCTCAGTATAATTGTGTTATTTTTCTACCCAAATTTCCAACACGGGAGGCAGGATTCACCTAATGAGATCCACCAGCGGAAGGCCTGCGCAAAGACTTCTACTTGTGCAATGGGGCTTCCCCAACTTCTACATCACACCCCACACACACACTCCATGCATCTCAAAATGGGCTTCGGGGGTAGTTAGGGGATCCCTTTGAACAGCATGGAGGGGAGGGGGGGCATTCCATTTGGCAAGCTGAAATGCTTATTCAGACAGAATGTACATTGAATTCCACCCAAGGAATCTGGATCTAGATCAGGCCCCTAATGTAGGGTGAGTGGGTGGGTGTGTAGACTTGTCTCCTGCTCTGGCCCCAATCCAATGCAAACTCCAAGTGCCAGGGACCTGATCTGGATCACAACATACACATAAGGATCCTGAACAGTATTGGGGTGGTGGCTACTCTGGCAATCTATTTACAACAACAACAACAACAACAACAACAACAACAACAACAACAACAACAACAACAAACCTGAATGTAAATTCACAGGAACAAAACTTACCTAACATATAATTTGTTGCTACAGGAGCCAATTAACAAAGAGGAAATATAGACGGGCCTACTCTTTTGTCTCTAATGGCAGTATTATATGAAGAAATAAGGTGATGTAGCCTCCCACCCTAAGGATATCCAAAGTCATCTGTGGCTACAAACCACAGTGGTTGTATGATAGAAGCAGAAGGCCTCCATAACCCAATTGCTGGTGGCGAGAGCACTGCTGCACAGGCTTCCCACAGTGAATCTGGTTCACCACTGTGATGACAGGATGCTGAAGTATGATGGGACCTCGGCCCAATCCAGCAGGAGTCTTCCTATGGTGATACTGAAGTATGCATTGTTGGAATAGGCAAAACCCTTTAATTAAAATTCACTGTATTCAGAAAGGAAAGTCTCCAAGGGGTTAATATATCTGAGAGTGGGGTGCTGCTGGGTGCCTTTACTGAATGGCCAGTTTACTTTGAGTTTACCCCCTTGCTTCTCTCTGTAACATTCCATGGCTGAGATCATCTCAATTTATTTATTTATTATTAGTAGTAGTAGTAGTATTAGTATTAGTATTTATTATTATTATTTATACCCCGCCCATCTGGCTGGGTTTTCCCCGCCACTCTGGGCGGCTTCCAACAAATACCAAAATACATTAAAATATCACAGATTAAAAACTTCCCTAAAGCCTTTAGGTGTTCTCTAAATGTCAGGTAGTTGTTTATCTCCTTGACCTCCGATGGGAGGGCGTTCCACAGGGACGAAAAGGCCCTCTGCCTGGTTCCCTGTAGCTTGGCTTCTCGCAGTGAGGGAACCTCTAGAAGGCCCTCGGCTCTGGATCTTGAGTGTCCGGGCTGAACAATGGAGGTGTAGACGCTCCTTCAGGTATACATTATCCTTCAGGTAATGTAGCTGTGTAAGTTTTTGTTATGTACTGAGCTGAATCCTAGAACAATAGGATTCAGAGTCAGCGGGAGCTACCCAATCCAACTCCAGGTGGAAGTGAATCCGCAACCTGATTGGCCTGCTGGAGCAGCCAATCAGGCGGCTGGCAGAAGCGAATCTGCTACCTGATTGGCCTGTAGGAGCAGCCAATCAGGCTGCAGGCAGAAGTCAATCCACAATATAATTGGCCCACAGGTGTAGCCCTGAAGTAGCCAATCACGCAAGGCCCATTGTGTAAATAATGTATATAAGCAGATGGTTTTGGAAAAGAGCCATTCTTCTTCTCCTCTTCTCCTTGATGACTATGAGCTGAATAAAGAGCATGAAATTCACTCTCGACTCCGAGTACATTTCAGTTTTGTTGCTGTTTGTGTCTCCTTTGAAATGAGACAAAGGACCTACCCGGCAACATGTATGACCTATCTCTTTAAGAGGCATGCCTAGATTATAACAACAGCTGAGGGTGGAATATATTTCCTTTATTAGGTTTAGTTCTCCGCATTTTCACAAAACTTTGTGATTTTTTTTAAATGGAAAAAAAAAAACACCTCATGGAAATTCTTGGGTATATTCTCCTAATATCACCAGGCACATAGTTGCCAAGTTATCCCTTTTTTAAAGGGATTTTCCCTTATGCTGAATAGGCTTCCTCGCGAGAAAAGGGAAAACTTGGCAGCTATGACCAGGCAGTCTCCCCGAATGCAATACATTTTTGTATGTTCTTTTCACTAATGTATGCATTTATATTCTCATTTTGCCCCAGTATGTGCATGTTGGTAAAAATTACTTAGCTGGAGAACTGCATTGCAAAATCTGGAGTAGTGTGAATTTTGAAGGATGGTTGCATTTCAGTTTGTGTATTATTTAGGAAACTGTCAATTAGGTATTATTTTTATTTATTGGGTAGAGTTGCCTTTAAATGTGAATGTGATTCAGATTTCTCCCCCAATCCCTAACAGCAGTTCCCTCCTGATTTGAATGGATGCAGCTTCCTTCACAATGCAGTTAGAAATCGTGTCCTCCCTTAAAGAGGGCACATGTTGCAGTGAGACCTGCCAACCAAACCCTTGTGTTGTGGGTGGGAAGGATTGGACAGCCACAGCACCCTATTGGTGAGTCCCTTGATGATGGGTTCAATCAGGCCAATGGGACGCGAGCTAAACGGATCAAGGGACCTATATATGCCTGTCAGGGGACCTCTGTACAGGGAGCCTCCGCCTCTCCTGTTGACCAGCACTTTGTCCAGTGAGAGCAGCAGCAGCAGCGGGTCAGGTAGGGGGAATGAGGAAGTTAGTGGGTTGGAGGAGTCAGGGCTCGGCTATGCTAGAGAGCCATTGCAACGCCCTGACCAACAGGTGGAGGGGAACAGGCAGCCGCTTCTGGCGCCCGAATGAAGGCACGCCACCAAACGTAAGGTCGGGAGGAGGCGTTTCAAGGTGCCCAAAGTCTTATGCTGGGCACGTCACAGGAAACGTCCACTCCTGGATTCTGCAAGTGACTGAGAGGTCATGTTTTCTGCTATCTCTGCACTGTAAATACTATACACAATAAAACTCTTAAAGACAGAGCGGACTTGGGCGTCTTTATTCAAGAGTAGCCGCAACAGCACCATTACAATGCCCATACACATGACCCAGAGCTTCCTCTTTTGGTGCGTGTATCGGAACACCCACCCACCGCTTCCTACTTTTAAGGCTTATGTGCTTGACCTTGCTATGCCGTCGTGTGTTGTCTGTCTTTGGGACAGGGGCATGGCAGGAATTTTCCCCATTTGGCTAATTGGCTGGTGCCATTTGGGTTTCACCTGCCGTGTAGCAAATCATCACAACTTGTAAGGTTGTGGATAGGCTCTGGTTCAGGTGATAGGGATGGGGGAATGCTCTCACCATCCCTATGCGAAGGGTATTCCGTTAAAGGAATCCAGGGACTCAATGGTTTGGTCAACCCTGAGAGGGGTTGCGCCCGTGTCTGAGTCCAGGGGGACATCTGGGTGGCGGGCATAGCATGTTCCCGGCTTTCCGCCTATCCGGGTGTTCACCCTTGGCTGACCTATGCTGGAACCCTGGGTCAGCGCTACCTGCATGGCAGGGAGCTAGTCGAACCAGAGGCTTGCAACCACTCACTTGCTGTAATCAATAAAGTTGTGGCCTAAATTCTGCCAAAAACCAAACCAAAATTATGAGTCTTGTGTGAATTTATTTAAGGGGGAGGTTTAAAGGTCTGAACACGCAAGTGGTTAGGTGTGTTGGTCAATTCTGTATAGCAAGTCTAAATGGCTTGTTGCTCCTAAATGAAGGAAAGTTCCTGAAATCACCTCTTTGTTGTTCTTTTGCATTGGGGAAGGCAAGTTGAATGCTCATTTGCACTGTGAGTACTCTCTTCCATTCTCACAAAAAGAAGGAAGGCACTGTTGCAAATTGGTTACTCTTACAAGTGATGTCTGAGAACAAGGCTGATGATGTTGATCAGCTGCAACGTCCAGCACAAAAGTTGGCAACTGTATGCAAAGTACTTGGAATGTGCTAGTTAGGTTTAATTAAGGTCACCAAATGAGTTCAGATATCTCTGAACTAACCTCAAAAGTCGTTCCCATAATTGTCAAGTGAACTGAACATGGATTAAGTTCAATATAGAACTTTGAAGGATTTCTAGTTCATAGAATTATAAAGTTGGAAGGGACTATGACATTCATCTAATTCACCCCCCCCCCCCCGCAATGCAGGAATCTTTTTGCCCAATGTGGGGGATCAAACCCACGACCCTGAAATTAAGAATCTCATGCTTTACCGACCAAACTATCCCAGCTTTTTAAAAAAATACTTCTTGGACACTTTGACTTTTAAACTTGAAGATCATAGCTGCTGGGGAAAATAAGCAATTCACATTTGATTGCATACGCCATTTATTGTTTCCTTAGTCTGCTTAAGGCTGCTTTATAGTTCAGCGCAGCATCTTGTGATATTCAAAATGCTGTGGCAGGGGGATGCTGAGGATTGTTTGAATGAATTTAAGCCAGTGGCAACACCAGAAAAAAACAAATTATAGGAGGGCACAGAAGGGGCAAAGTATATTTCTAGGTGGGCAAGAAAGAAAAATAACTGTACAGTATATGATGACAAGAGTTCAGAAATGGGGTGGGCAAGTGGGGGTGAGATGCTTGTTTAGGAGGGTGCTTGCCCTCCTGCCCCTCCGCTGGCACCGCTGATGACTTAAGTTGAACTGTGATCTGAATGTGAACCAAACTATTCTGTTTTGTAATGGGATGAACAGGAGGTGGCTCCTTTTTGGACATCTTGAACTAGTTGCTTTTCAAAATGAGCTTTCCAGGCTCTGCCTATTCATATGTTTCAGGCTTTTCTAATCGTCATCTTTCCATTGAATGAAAGTGCCCGTTGAATGACTTCTGCTAAAAGCTGCAGGGCTCATACGAAAGTTGGCGAAACTAGATTTTCAAGAGCTTCTCCAACCAGCTAAAGCACCATGAACCTCTCCTTTCTTCTTGCTATTTTATGTATGTGTACAGAGTCTGCTAATACAGAGAAAATAAGTCCAGTGTGTACCTGCCTTTTGAAGACACCCTGCCCAGATGCTAAAATGTGGAACATTTATATAACAGCTTTTAACAAAAATGGAGTTCTAAAATCCTCCTAAGCAGCTTTTCGATAAATGTCAAGATACTCAGCTGCTTTGCAAAGGGAAATGATTTCCCATGGCTTTGATTTGGTTAAGTGCAAGCAGAAAGCTTCCAAAGTATGAAGCACGGTGACACAATCGTCTCTTAAGATCTGGTTTGAACAATTCTAAAGTTCATAGGAAATGAAGCTGGGAGAGAAAAGAATCCATGAAAGAGGCTTGGCATTTGCTTTGTTCCACACAAAAGCCTAGGAGGGGGGTGGGCACGCATCGTGGTGCAATGCTGGAGCACATTTTGGGGAGCAGAGAGTCTTGGGTTTTGTCCTGCTTATATAGATGAGATGGTGGAGGGGAGACACCAGGTCTTTCAGATTTCAGCAGCACCCTGTGCAAGGCCAAAATTTGTCTGTCCCCAACTCTCGCCTTCTGTTCTGCTCAATTCACTATGTCATAGTTGCAGCACCCTGCAATACCCACTAGGCTCAGTACCCAGTGCAGCAGAACTGGTCATGCAGCCCTAAATCCGCCTCTGGAGACACCCTGGAGAGTCACCTTCTGGAATAGACAAGACTGAGATAAACCGTCCACATTTGTGTTTATTTATGCCATAATTCTTATTCTGTCTCTTTTTCTTCTTAGCGCCATACTGACATGAAGGTACCTCCAGTTACAAACTTAATTCGTTCCGGAGGTCCGTTCTCAACCCCAAACAGCTCCCGCTGCTGCTGTGCTGCCGGCGTGCGGCTTCCACTCGCATCCCGGGGCAAAGGTCGCAACAAGGGGCATCTACGTCCGGGTTAGCGGAGTGCATAACCCACAGCATTTGCAAGGAGGATGGTACGTAACAAAAGGTTCCACTGTAGTGGGAATTGGAAGGCCATGCGGTTTTCAGAAAGGAGGGAGGAGAGAGACTCATTAACTCCCCTCTCCTGCCATTTGACTGCTGAAAATTGTCTCTGTGGATGCTTGCACCCTGACCACCCTGCAAACTGGGGGAAAGATAATGGGTACATCACCATCATCATCATCATTCTTATTATTATTAACTGCAAATGGGTGGTGGCTGAATGTGGGGAACTACTTGAGAAAGAATCTCAGCAGTTGTGGTGCTCTGCCTTTAGTATTTCCTTCTCAGAGAGATTTATCTTAGTACAGATTTGTTGTTGTTGTTGTTTAGTTGTGTCCGACTCTTCGTGACCCCATGGACCAGAGCACGCCAGGCACTCCTGTCTTGCACTGCCTCCCGCAGTTTGGTCAAACTCATGTTAGTAGCTTCGAGAACACTGTCCAACCATCTCGTCCTCTGTCGTCCCCTTCTCCTTGTGCCCTCAATCTTTCCCAACATCAGGGTCTTTTCCAAGGATTCTTTTCTTCTCATGAGGTGACCAAAGTATTGGAGCCTCAGCTTCAGGATCTGTCCTTCCAGTGAGCACTCAGGGCTGATTTCCTTCAGAATGGATAGGTTTGATCTTCTTGCAGTCCATGGGACTCTCAAGAGTCTCCTCCAGCACCATAATTCAAAAGCATCAATTCTTCAGCGATCAGCCTTCTGATTTACCCAGGCTTTAAATTGTTGGTTTACATCTGCATTTAAATTCCTGATTGTTGTGCTGCTCTCTGCTGTTATCAAACTTTCTCTCTCTCTCTCTCTCTCTCTCTCTGAAATTGTTTGCTTTATCTTATTTTTAATTGTAAGCTACCCTTTAGTCTGTGAACCACCCTGAGACCTGTGGATACAGGGCAGTATATGAATTCAATAAATTAATGAATAAAATAAATGCCATGAGAGTTTCAGGATATGTTTCCTGAAATAAAACAAATAAACATGCTTGTTACATGTAGCTATGCTCAAAGAGACATAGTGAAATATATGACCCGGCATCCCCTATCTTTATATATTTGCTTCTCTACTTCAAGAGGTAATCAAATGAAAGAAGGTTCTTCATAGCTTTAGATGTCCAGCCGCCCTGAAGTAGACTTTTTGCCTCTGAGTCATATCACTTTCCCTTAATTTATTTCTGTTTGCAAATGCTGACCTTTTTGGCATGACACTAAACATCTCCAGTGCTTTCTGAGCAAAGGTTACCATGGAGGCATATTGTAGGGAGGTTGGGCATCATTCACAGCAGATCCTAACTACAAACTGACATTGGATTTATTATCTGTCAGCTGAATTGTCATGGCTTCCCCCAAAGAATCCTGGGAAATGAGATCTGGACAGTCGGAGATTCTGGAAGACAATGCATGAGATCTCCCAACTTTCTGAGAGCTGGCAGACTTTTAAAAATTTAGAATTGTAGACACACTTCATTCTCCCTTCACTCATCGTGTAATCCTCATAAAGTTTAGTTTCAGAATGGGATGTGCAACTCCCGGATTGGGGTGGTTAAATCTATCAATTTCAGTACTATTCTGTCCCCGGCCCCATCTTCAATATGGTTCTCCACGTTTATTTATTTATTACACTTATATTCCACCCTTTCCCCAAGGAGCTCAAGGTGGTCTACATGGTTCTCCTCCTCCTCCTCCTCATTTAATTCCCACCAAGACCCTGTGAGGTAGGTCAGGCTAAGAGGTCTAACTAGCCCAAGGTAACCAAGCAAGCCTCATGGCCAAGTGGAGATTTGAACCCTGATCTCCCAGGTCCAAGTACAACACTTGAACCACGGCACCACACTGGCTCTCCACAACAGTTTGCATTGTTTTATTTATACATCTTTACATCCTCATGAAAATTTATACGCATGTTTGTGCGACTTTCTCCTATTATACACATTGTTGCATTAACTTTTCCAATGCATCTTTCCCTTTTATATAATGCATCTTTCACCGTCACATTTTTGTGCACACCTTAGCTGGATACTGTACATGCATTCTTGCATTTTGTATGCATTACTTGGTTTGATAACTTCTGGAATTGTAGAGCTGGAAGGGACGATGAGGATCATCTAGTCCAACCCCCTGCAATGCAGGGATCTTTTGCCCTCCACGAAGCTCAAAACCACAACCCTGAGATTAAGAGTCTCACTCTCTACCGACTGAGCCATCCTCCACCCTCATAGGTTTCTGAAGCTGTCACCTAAAAAGCATGTAAATTGTGAATATGAGAAGCAAACATTTGCAAATTCGTGCCTGATGCAGAGACTCTCACTGGGAAGCCAGGATCAGCTGCAGCTCCCTCTGCAATGGACACACATTGGCCAAACCCCATTTGCAACAACATAATGCGTGGAATGGGACGTGGGTGGCGCTGTGGGCTAACCCACAGAGCCTAGGGCTTGCCGATCAGAAGGTCAGTGGTTCGAATCCCTGCGACGGGGTTGCTTGGTCCCTGCTCCTGCCAACCTAGCAGTTCGAAAACACCTCAAAGTTCAAGTAGATAAATAGGTACTGCTCCGGCAGGAAGGTAAAGAGCGTTTCCATGCGCTGCTCTGGTTCGCCAGAAGCGGCTTAGTCATGCTGGCCACATGACCTGGAAGCTGTACGCCGGCTCCCTCGGCCAATAAAGCGAGATGAGTGCCGCAACCCCAGAGTCGGTCACGACTGGACCTAATGGTCAGGGGTCCCTTTACCTTTACCTAATGTGTGGAATGCCTCTAATCGTGAGTGTACCCCAGCATACTGTTGCAGAATTTATGTTGCAACTAGACTTTTATCACTACCCTTTTTGCAAAGGTCGGTATCACTGAGGCATATACATGAACCCAAAAGTTGCAGGCTTGTTGGAGTCATAATACAGGATGTGATATATAAATCCCAACAGGGGCAAATAAATCCTTGCGTGCAGAGGGAGCTGAGGGAAACTGTATTAATAAAATGGATAGCCAGAAGCATAGAAGCTGATGGGTGGCTAGGAGCAACTTCAATTTCACCCTCCAAATTATACCATAGTAATCCTAAAAGGGGAACTGAATGCTACCAGGTCTATTTAGAAGAATTGCTCGCAATTCAAAGTTATTCTGCCACCCACAATTGCACAAGTGTTGGGAATAAAAAGGAAGAAATATTTTCTGCTTCCCATTTGCCATTACACCTGATTGCTTTTATTCTTTTTGCTCCCCTGGAGAACAAAATTCTGAGCATTTCCGTCTTGAAGCTGCTGCTGCTGTAAGGTTATGTATTTATTCTTCCTGCTTTTCTCCCTCCAATCGGAAATCTAAGTAGATGACTCACAGCTTAATGTGGGCTACAGAATGAACCATGAAGTTCAAGAACACTGTAAAATCCTTCTGATACAGACATCAGTTGAGAACTTTAAGGGCTAGAGAATGTGGCTATGTCTTTAGAGCTGTATCATAGCACTTCAAATGGTCCTGGCTTCCCTCAGAGAACTATAGTTCCTGGGAAATGTAGGTTGTTAAGGGTGCTAAGAGTTGTTAGGAGCAGTGCCGGTGGTGTGAGGGGAGAGACTCCATCAGGCAAGGCCTCTTTCCACCTTGCCTTGCCTCGCCCCCTCCAGTCTCTATTTTTCAATTTGCATTGTATTGTTTTATGCACTGTGGCTTGCTGTTGTTTTATTGATTATTGTTTTGAAATTATTTATTGTAAATGTTAAGAGTAGGTTTCTGTTTAATTTTCATATGCTGATATTATTCTATACTATTGTAATGATTGTTGAATGTTACATTATTTGATTGCTTATTTTAAAGCTATGTTTTATTACCACATTTTTGTATTGCATTAGATTGTTATAAGGTTGTTTTGTATTTCATTAGATTCTGTTTCTTCAGCTTGTAAACTGCCTTGAGTATTGTATGATAGAAAGGCGGTATACAAATTAAAAGTGGTGATGATGATGATGATGAACAATATTTTGTGCCCTAGGCAGTGGCAGAGCTGCATGCTCCAGCACCTGGGAGCGGAGAGCAGGCGGGGGGGCTGGCACGCGTCCCGGGGGCGTGGTGTGCCACTGGCGCAGTGGGGGGATGCTCAGCACGTGTCGGGGGGCAGCCACGATGGTACCCCCTCCCCAATGGTTCCGGGGGCGGTCCGCTCCCCCCGCCCCCTTCCTCCACCAGTGGCCTCATCCTATTTTTCCTCTCTCTCTCTCTCTCTCTCCTAATTTCAATTTTCAAAAACAGATGTCTTGTAGAAAAAAATGAAAAGCACAAAACTAGAAACTGCTAAATTTATTTTATATTGCAAGACTAAGTATAGAACCATATCTGTTTATCCTTCTCAAATACAACCCCCCCCCAAACATTTTAGCACACAAATCATTTTGAATAATCTTGTGAATTGTGATGTTGAAATTTAAGTCCCTTAAAAGTTTCAATCTTGGGCACATCAAAATCTCACTTGCATGCCTTTTCCTTTGCGAATTTTGGCACTGATACCTTCAGGTCAAGTGCTGATGTCTGTGCATGTTCCATTGATATAGTTGCCAAGCCAGCTAGTCTATTTTGCAACAAAGCATATGAAAGTTCTAATAAATTTGAGTTTTGAGAACCTGCATTCACCACTTGACACTGACACCAGGAGTTTTTGTTGTAGCGTGAAGAGAATGACTTCTTGTGGCAGCATGGACTTTGGAAGCCTTTGAGCTGTTGTTATAGGCACAGATCTTCAGCATCAATATATTTTGTTTCTGTTGTGCATCAACGATTTCCCCCCCCCAAATTCTTGCAGACCTTCAGTAGCCTGAAATTATATACCGTATATACTGTGTCATTCAGGAAGTCAAACGGGGAATTATATTGTTGTAGCTCTTGGAATCTCTTCAACAGATTGCATGGCCATGTCTAAGATAGCATGGTGGAAACCTCCTTCGAATTTTTGCTTTGGAATCCTTTGGTGCCTCATACTCAAACAGCCATTTCTTTCTCCTCCTTCTAACTTGCTGAAATATACTCTGAGTCGAGAGTGAATTTCATGCTCTTTATTCAGCTCGTAGTTATCAAGGAGAAGAAGAGAAGAAGAATGCCCCTTTCCCAAAACCATCTGCTTATATACTGTACATTATTTACATAAGGGGCTTTGCGTGATTGGCTACTTCAGGGCTACACCTGTGGGCCAATCAGTTTGTGGATTGACTTCTGCCAGCAGCCTGATTGGCTGCTCCTGCAGGCCAATCAGGTTGCAGATTCACTTCTGCCAGCCGCCTGATTGGCTGCTCCTGCAGGCCAATCAGGTTAAGGATTCACTTCCACCTGGAGTTGGATTGGGTGGCTCCTGCGGACCAATCAGGCTGCTGATTCTGCATCCTATTGTTCTATGATTCAGCTCAGTACATAACACTTGCTCTTTCTCAAAGTTTGGTAGTATTCTTTAGCTCCTTGGCCATCTTAGCAGCATCTATCGAAACTTGCTGAAAACCCTCATCATACCTGCGGCCCACAAGGTAATTATTGGTTATTTGCAATTGGCTTGTTGTTGTTGTTTAGTCATTTAGTCGTGTCCGACTCTTCGTGACCCCATGGACCAGGGCACGCCAGGTACTCCTGTCTTCCACTGCCTCCCGCAGTTTGGTTAAACTCATGTTAGTAGCTTGGAGAACACTGTCCAACCATCTCGTCCTCTGTCGTCCTCTTCTCCTTGTGCCCTCCATCTTTCCCAGCATCAGGGTCTTTTCCAGGGAGCCTTCTCTTCTCATGAGGTGGCCAAAGTATTGGAGCCTCAGCTTCACGATCGGTCCTTCCAGTGAGCACTCAGGGCTGATTTCCTTAGGAATGGATAGGTTTGATCTTCTTGCAGTCCATGGGACTCTCAAGAGTCTCCTCCAGCACCAGAATTCAAAAGCATCAATTCTTCAGTGATCAGCCTTCTTTATGGTCCAGCTCTCACTTCCATACATCACTACTGGGAAAACCATAGCTTTAACTATAGCTTGGCTTGTTGCTGAATTTAAATCAGCTTCCTTATTTTGTAGTAGTGTGCTTGTTAAGACTTCGAAAGTGATGCTGTACCATGGAACAAAGGATGCCACAAACTTACAATAGGAAAATGAATACTGTACATTTTCTAAATAAGATTACGATGTGACTGTAATATTTAAAATCAAGTGCTTTTTCACTTTGTGTGTGTGACTGAGATATCTATATATCTATATCTATGTAGAAATAGAGCTAGTCTTTCAGATGCTAAAAGTCACGAGAGAGAGAGAGTTGGCCATGCGATCCAAAACTCAGTGAGCCCAGATAATATTAGCAAGCCTCAATTTCAGCCGATTACCAGTTGTTGTTTTTCCAGGTGCCTATGACGTCTAAGAAAATGTTACAAGCTCTTTCTGAGCAGCTGTGTTCAAAAATAGTTTGCATATACTGTAAAGCGCTGGGCTGTGTGAAATAGTCCATCTGTCAAGTTTAATTTCCCCCCACTTTGGGTCAGATCTTGGCTAGAGCTCTAAATAGACAGTTTCCCAACATTATATGCCAAAGATCTCTACACTCAGTTGACCCTCCTTTGAGTCACAAATAAATGCCGACTGCTGTGACAAGTGTGCCACCCACTTTGCAGACAAGAATCACTCATGGCTTTAGGTCCACAAATTTGGTGATGGAGTCTGCTCTCAGGATATAGAGCAGTAGCAGCTGGGAGTCTGGTGGCCGGCCAGAGCTTGTCGGTGGACTTCAACACCCATCAGCCCCAGCCAGCATGACCAATGGTCAGAGATGATGGGAGTTGAAGTCCAGCAACATCCAGAGTGCCACAGGTTCCCCACCTCTGGTATACAGCCTCATCTGTGCCATTATGTTACCTGAATGATGTGTGCTAACAGTATCCTATGCATTTGGTGAGGAGTGTCCCCATACCCTCCAACATTTCTCCAAATAGGGACATCCTATGCAATAATAATAATAATAATAATAATAATAATAATAATAATACAGTAATAATAATATTTATACCCACCCCATCTGACTGGGTTGCCCCAACCGCTCTGGGTGGCTTCCAACATGTATAAAAAGGGGGGGGAATTACACATTAAAAAACTTCGCCATGCAGGGCTGCCTTCAGATGTCTTCTAAGGTTGTAGAGTCACTTATCTCCGTGGCTCAGGTGTCACATAAAACCATACCCTCCAACCTTTCTCCAATGAAAATAGGGACATCCTAAGGAAAAGCGGGGCATTCTGGGAGCAAATCGGAAACCGGGATGGCTTCTCTAAATCAGGGACACCCCTGGAAAATAGAGACACTTGGGGGGGGGCGGTGTGTCACAGCTGTCACCACCACCGCTTAGGACAAGTGCTGGCTCATCCTCTTCCCTGAGCTCAGCAGCAACACCAGCACTGGTGGGGGAAAGAGCCACATTCCAGGATCAAATCAGAAGCTGGGGTAGCTCTCGTAATTCTGTGACTGTCCCTGGGAAATCGGGAGACTTGGAGGGAATGAAAACGCATTGCTGCTAGACAGGCTTGAGGTCTAGTACTGCTTATGAAATGTGACATATATACGGTCGCAGAGAGAAGCAAAAGTGTATCCGAGGACTTCTGAAGCATTTGAGAGCTCTGAGCCACTACAGAGCATTGTTACTATGCTATGGCAATTAATCAAACGCAAATGCATGTGGATTACAGATATTTATGGCAATGGAGCCCTTCAGCCGGGGTGGCCCATAATCTGGACTGTGCGACCTCCATCATGAATTGCATGGTCTGCTAGCCTGGAAATCTAAGGCATTCGTCCTAATAGGTTTATGTGCCCTCGTCACTGATGCCACCATGAGTTTCCCAGTCTTCTGTGAAGTTTTAATTGCCCGAAAGCATTTCAGGGGACACTTCACGATCCATCAGTGGCATCAAAGAGGGAGACCACCCGGTGGAGAGTTCTGAATGCGGTGAACAGAATGTCCTCCCACGAAGGGCTTCCGTATTCTAAGGCAGCAATCCAGGCGATTGTTGATGCGTTCCTCTGTGTGGGTGACAGAGGAATGGAGGTTTTTAGAACTCTATGAAGGACAGCCCTTAACCTCTATCTGTATAAGGGAAATGCCTCTTCGAGAGAAGGGAAAGGCGTGTGACATCTCTGAGAAGCTGCAGAAGTTCTGGAAAAAAAGTGAGACGGAATTTGTATTTCTGTTGCTGTGTTCTCTTTTTTTCTTCTTCAAAATAATCTTTATTTAATTTAAACATTTACAACCAGATATATTTCGCTTACATCAATTTTCCTCCAACTTTGTTTCACATAGAACAAAACTCTTCAAAACCTAAGAAAAAAGGTAAAAGAAGAAAAGAAAAAAGAAAAGAAAAAGCTACAATAGCTAAAAAGACAAAAGAAAAAAAATGCATTTGTGTTCTCACCTTACATATCTTGTAAGCCTTACTGTTCTTGCCATATTGATCAGTCCCCTGGGTGGGTGGGTGTGGAATCATTAAGATAGCACTTCTTTTTCGATTAATATTTGCGAAATGTACACCGGTGGTTGCCAACTCCGTCTCTTTGCAACAAGTAAAAACATGTCCTCCTGTTAAGTTAAGCAGTATTATGGTCTGCAAAGCAGGTAAAATAAACCCCTGGTTTGGCCAAGGCCCACCATTATTGTGTTGATCCTGTTTGCTGGATCCTGTTCTGTTTGTGCCCCTGCCTCGTGGCCCAGAATTTTTGAAACCAAACGTTGGTAATTCTGCACCCGACTCTTTTTGACCCATCCTCATAAACGGAAGCAAGAAACAACCTTTCCCCTTCATAAGAATTTGGTGCGAAGGAAAAAAAAATCCTCATCTTCAGTTTTGTTTGGTTTTTATTTTGTGTGGGACATCTGTGGATATGTTCAAATGTTCGGCAAATTTGTCAGCACAAACTTTTCAGAATACAGATAGGTAACCAATTTGCCCCTGCTGCAATCTTTCAATTTAGGAAAGAAGCTACATAAATTGCGCCGGGCTCTTGCTATGATGATTTATCCTGAGAATTTTACTCACTCCATTAGCTCCCCATCAGGTAAGCAACATAAAGATCACTTATATTACTACGATCAGCGTTGGAGGCCCCACTGTCAAACATACCTGTAGGAAAAGACTTTTAAGTTGTGGTATCCTGTTTGCAGAATACTTTATCATCACGTAACAGAGGCTATGTACATAATGTATGTTCAAATCATAGTTGCCTCCAAAGAATCCACCCACAGAGCTACAATTCCCAGCACCTTTAAGGAACTACAGTTCCTTTAAATACAGTGCTTTAAATACTTGATGGGTGTACACAGGCTGAGTGGCTTTTTGATGCAGCTTTGAAAACCTTTTTCTTTTTTATTTCCCAAGCCTTTTCTCATTCTGATGAAAGCTGTCTGCTGATTTTACTGTTTATTTATTTTATCTGCTCTCTTGCATTTGCACTGTTCATATTTTTTACTGCATGCTTTTCATTATTATGTCTTTGAATTCACAAGGTGACAAAGAAGTTTTTCTAAAGCTAAGAGGCAGTGTAAAAACTAATGTATTTTTTTAAGTGGTTCCAATGGGCTTGAATTACAAAGAGGGTAGATTTTGGTTGGACATTAGGAGGAACCTCTAGACAGTAAGAACAGTTCAATATTTTAGTTAATGACTTAGAGGAGTGGTGGGCTGCAAATTCATCTATTGAGGATGCTTGTCGCTCTAGAGCAGTGGTTCCCAACAGGTGGTCCGCGGACCCCCAGGGGTCCGCGAGCTATGCCAGAGGGGTCCGCAAGATGCTATTAGAATAAAAAATATATTAAATATATTTCGTATGATAACAGATTTTTTGTTTTGGCCGCTTCCTGCATGAGCAGAGTCTAGCGCAAAACTAGAATTAGATAGAGGCAGTAGTTCTGCTGTATGCCGTTAGGTGGCGCTTTACAAACACTACTGTTTTGCAAAGAGGCAGCGCGCGCATTCTACTAACGCTCACCTCCCCAAGATGCTTTGCGCACGTCGGCTTCATTTGTGTGCTACTGCGCAGGTACCCTGTCTTCTCCATTCCCCTCCCTCCTCCCTGGCACGCGCTGCCTCTTTGCAAAACAGTAGTGTTTGTAAACAAAGCGTTGTTTTTCGTGGAAGCTACAGTTCGCGTAGTTAAAAATGGACCGTTGGTTAAAAAGTGGTTCGTTAAAACGACAAAGGCCTACAGATGAAGAGGAAGATAATGCATTTGATGTTCAAGCAAGTAAGTCAGTGACTCTCGAACCGATTTTGTCAGTGTCCATTGAACCTAAATCGTAACTGTAAGAAACATATAATTATAAAATATAAAAAGACTCTTAATTTGGCTCTCACTTTTTAATTTTAGGATTAGGAATTAATGGGGGTCCTTGTCACAATAGCGGCTCGATGAGGGGTCCTCGAGAAAATTTTGTTGGGAACCCCTGCTCTAGAGTTTCCACCCTGAGCAGAGAATTAGATGGAAATAGCCTACAAGGCTCCTTCCAACGATGTGTTTATGTGAAATTCAGAGTTTTGTCCCACTTCCTGGTGATTTAGCAGATGCAAACAAGGTCACTATGGTGTATCTTTAACCCCACTATTGTCGGATAATTATTGTTGCAATCCTAAAGTCACTTACTAGGCCATGTGGAGAATATAGTATGCTGGATCAGACAAAAGTCAGTTTGTCCCAGTATTTCTCTTCCATCAGCAGACAACACATGCCTTATGAAAAAGTTATGGTTTAAAGAAAACAGTCTTATCCTGTTGTCTGTCCCCTGTGTTTGGTAGATGGGCAGGACTTCTGAATACAGACGTCCTCCATTATTTTGCCTAATCCCTGCCTCCCTGCCATGAAAGCTTTTGGACATCATCACTATAACTTGTGGTTATGAGTTCCACAAGGTAATGGAATAAGTTTGCCTTTAGGTTGGGGAATTCTTTGTAAATGAGGTGTTGCTGACATCAGAAACCCATGTGGTTTCAAGCAACAACAACAAAATGCATGTGTTGCATTCTAAACTGAACAAAAGACTTAAAAGATTCTGTGGATGCATGATATGGCGGTATGTCAATCAAAAAGTCACAGGTGCCTAGCTAGACAGGTATTGATTGCAGTGTAAACAGAACATCAGGTGCCAGGACAGAAGTGCTAGCGTTATAACCAGGAAAGTGAATGCATGCTACTCAAGTGATCATTTACACTTCTTAGGAGTTTTCTAGAAGGAATGACGGGCTTAACAGCTGTGGGATCTCCACAAAGAGAAGAGAAAAAGTAGCCAAGTCTGACAGATGGAAAGATTCACCTACTTAGGCTCTCATGACTTGAGGAGAATTACCAGAGTTAATGTACGGAGTAAGCTTTTAAAAGCAAAAATGGCTCTATGGCCCTCTGGTGGCATTTTATGAGCTATAACATGCTGTAATAAAATTTAAATATACTGTACACTGATGGGCAAAGGGTCAACCGTACTGACTGAATACCACTTCCGCAACACGTTTATTTATGACAATATTGGGGGGCATGGTCCATCTAAGGAAGCTCACAACATAATACAAACACAGTGAATAAAAGCAATCTGAATGTTATCAAAATTGGCCCAAGACTGCCTTGCATAGCAGCCAAGTCTCCCGTATTCCCCAGGAAACCCCCGTTTTTCCAGCTGTCCCCAGCCGAAAAAATGGATTTTTTTTGCTTTTTCCCGGTTTATTCTGGTGCGGTGGCCATTTTGGAACTGGGCGGAGCATGCTCAGAAGCGACTTTTGATGCTGCTTTGCCCAGTTCCAAAATGGCGGCAGCGCTACTTCCGGTCTGCTACTTCCGGTCCAGTCCCTTATTTCTCAGGCCGGAACTTGGCAGCTATGCTGCCTTGAGACTGTCAGAGTTTTGCAGGAGGGATTCAAATGCCTACCGAAATATTCGGGTTTATGCAGTTAAAGTGACTTATGTGCAGGAGCAGCACCAAGTCCACACTAAACTGGCCTGTGGAAGTGCCCCAAGAAAGAGCTATTGCACTCATGTCCTGCTCCTCATATGAGAAACAAGATAGCAGAATGGGCAGGCCCTTGGTCTGATCCAGTAGGGCTCAAATGTTATTTGCAATAAGCTCCACTGGATTCAACGGGGCTGAAGTCAGCGGTAGAGGAAGCTGCTCGGGCGCCTGGGGCGGCGCGTGCAGGGGTGGGGCGAGCCGCCCATAGGGGCGAGGGTGGGGCGCACCATGGGGCCTCCAGAGTCTGCCTGCCTCCTCCCACTCAGCCACCCTACAGCTGGGGGAGGGCAGCGGGGGAACCGTTTGGGCAACACGGAGCCTGCGCGCGCCCAAGCCACCGTGTCTCTCCCAGGAGAGACGCGTGGCTCGGGCGCACTGCAGGCCCCGCGGTGAGTACTGCCTGGCGTTTTGTCACCCTCGGTGGTGACACCTGGGGCGGCCCGCCCCCACCGCACCCCCTTCCCCCACCCCTGGCTGAAGTCCCAAGCAAGTTTTGCATAGGGCCTTAATAGCTGCTGGATCCAATTGGACAATCAATCATAATGGAACTAATTTGCATGTACAGCCTGATTGGTTGGCACTGCTCTCTACTTCAGTGCTTGCCAGGCTGAAGAAACAATCACTTGCCACCCTGGTGGTTCCCCCCCCCCCTTAGACAGTGGCAAAACGCCGCCATCTTTCCTGAATCCATCCTCATTCACCCTGGGGATGAAGTTTTGAAACCATGGCAGCGGAAGCCTCTTCCTGAGAGCCAATGTAGTCCTCCTTTAATGAGAAATGCCCAAAATGTTAACATAGCAAGCCGTCAGTGTGAAGAATAAGCCCAATGGAATGATCCAGTCTTCCTCCTCCAAGTCCAAAGTAATTGTTGCTCTGGGAAAAAACGGTAATAACGGTCGCCTTTTGGTGAGTCTGGGTAAACACTGGGGGGGGGGATGTATACAGAGCTTTGGATCATGGCCACTCCCACCTCACAATGGGTATCACAGAAATTCTAATGCCCACATATGTTTGCTGCTGGATCGACTCAGGTGGTATGTCATTTATCAGAAAGATTTCTGGATGACAAAGACCCCTTCATCGTCTGTTTAACTCGTTGCTGTTTCCCCCCCCCCCTTTTCTTCCTGTTTTGTGGGGTGAAGGTTTTGCTGGGATAGTATGCAATGAATTTTAATATTTTTAATTATTGTCGAGTTGATATTTGTGTAAAGGCATGGTCCTCACTATAAACGGATTTGTTAATAAAAAAAATTAACGGTTTTGTTAAGCTTATATTCTGCCCTTCCTCTGAAGAGCTTCAGCACAACATACATTTTACTTATTTCACAACTTACTGCATAGAAATTATATACCTCTTGATTGTAAAAATAAAATAAAATGCAGGGCTTCCCTCCTCTTTTTTAATCATGACAACCTGGTAAAATAACCTGAGAAATAGTGCAGGCTCAAGGTCACGTAGTGAGCTTCATTTGAGTGGGTATATATATAGCTGCTCCATCACAACACAGACTGCTCATCTTTAACATTTGGAGGGAAGGAAGCTATAGCAGACATGACAACATCAGTGGGTGCCAGAAAGCAGACCCTCCAAATGTCCCTATTTTCCAGGGACAGCCCCGCCTTTACAAAAGCCATCCTGGTTTCTGATTTGATCCCAAAATGTCCCGCTTTTCCTTAAGACGTTTCTATTTTCATCAGAAAAATGTTGGAGGGTATGGAGTTATGTGACCCCTGAGCCAAGGAGATAAGTAACTATACAACCTTTAGAAGACATCTGAGGCAGCTCTGTAGTTTTTAAATGTTCAATGTTTTATTATGTTCTCTATATAGGTCGGAAGCTGCCTAGAGTGGCTGGGGCAACCTAGTTGAATGGGCAGGGTATAAATAATAAAAGAATTGTTTGTTTTTTTAAAAAATGAGACAGTGTGAGTGATTTCAAGCCTCAATATCAATGGAAAAGTTTCCCAGTATGAAAAGGCATAGCCTGTGTTTTTATTATTATTATTGATTTACTTACTGCACTTATATTCCACCTTCCTTCCGAAATTGGTATGCTGGGCTCTACCCTGCCCCCCGCCCCCCACATAAACATTACATCCTCACAACACCCCTGTGAGGTAAGTCAGCCTGAATGATACCGGTAGTTACAGATCCAGGGCCACCCACTGAGTTTCATGTTTGAATGGGGACTTGAACCCGGGTTTCCCATCTTCTGCTTCCACTGGGCGACGGAGCCATTTGCGGCCGTTAATTGAGCCATGATTACCCCCAAACACAATTGCTTTCTGTTCTCTGCACTTCCAGTGACCACGGAACGCATCATGTCTTCTACGAAGCCAGAACCGACTCCTACGTCTTCAGAGACCTCTGAGGAAAGTATCGAGAATGAGGTAGTTGTGTATTCAAGCTTGTTTGCATACCATGGGTGGCATCGAACAAAAACAGTTTTTAACTATGTGATGTAACTTTCCCAACCTTCCCCCCAACTCTCCAAAGCAGTTGGGGGGCCGCCAAGGGAGGGGAAATTAGATGGCACAGCTTAAAGTTGTTGTATTAGCACAAGTGTTTAGATGAATACTCCCCACTTTGTTTCTGTCTAAGGATGTTCCGGCTGTTCTTTTCTTCCTCCTGTCCCCCCCCCCCCCGGGCTACACTCCCTTTCGCTTTCTTATTCTCTCCCCGATGATCAGATTACCCATCTCTCCAGGTTTTGCAATGCCTTCTCAACCCCCCAAAGGTGCACAAATAAAGGTGTATTTTGTTTTTGAAAGAACCTCATACAAAATGCATGTTTTAAGGGGAGAATGCACCGGAAAAAATGTGTGTTTTACAAGCAAAGTATGTACAAAATGTGTGAAAGTTTATATGTGGGTTTTGGGAGGGGCATTCTTCTGGAAAATCTGGAAAGGCATGATGGAATGCCCCTATGATGGAGCATCAAGCAAAGGTGACTGGTCCGTCCATCCCTCACTTGCAACAGAATCTAAGAACCACAGTATGAAAGGCAGGGCACTAGGAGAATCTCAGCAGATCTCAAAGCATAAACTTGATCTAAACATGTGTATTTTAGGTTGTTTTGTCTTTGTTTTTAATGTTGTTTTTGGAAGTCACTTTGAGTTTCATTTTTGAAAAGCAAGTGACTAATAAATATAATAAATGTTTAAAATAAAATTATAATGTCCACCCAAACACAAAGAGTTGCTAACTTCGGGTTATAGTATTGACTTGTATTACAAATCGTGGCCTCTGCCAGTGTGGTGTGGTGGTTAAGAACGGTAGACTCATAATCTGGTAAACTGGGTTTGTGTCCCCGCTCCTCCACATGCAGCTGCTGGGTGACCTTGGGCTAGTCACACTTCTTTGAAGTCTCTTAGCCCCACTCACCTCGCAGAGTGTTTGTTGTGGGGGAGGAAGGGAAAGGAGAATGTTAGCTGCTTTGAGACTCCTTAGGCTAGTGATATAAGGGCCTCAGGTGGCGCTGTGGTTAAACCACTGAGCCTAGGGCTTGCTGATCAGAAGGTCGGCGGTTCGAATCCCTGTGACGGGGTGAGTTCCCGTTGCTTGGTCCCAGCTCCTGCCAACCTAGCAGTTCAAAAGCACGTCAAAGTACAAGTAGATAAATAGGAACCGCTACAGAGGGAAGGTAAACAGCGTTTCCATGCAGGGGCGTACCCAGGATCAAAACTAGGGGGGGGGCAAGCCATGGTCATTCAGGGGAGGGGCCACAAAGTGGGAATGTGGGCGGGGCTACAGGGCCAGCGGGCCCGAAGATTCTGCGGCGGCGGCTGCAGCCACTAAATGAACCCCCGGGAAACGGGGTGGGGTGGGGGCGCCATAGGGATCCATTACACCACAGTGCCAGGGTGCCAGGTATGCTTAACACGGCCCTGCTCTGAAAACACCGCTCCCATCCATTTGCGGCTAGCCACCCCCCTGAAAAACCCCTTTGGGCCCCGCTTTCCCTCCTCCAGGTCCCCCCGAAGCCTTGCCAGTTCCCACCCTATATATCTGGGATGGGGAAGGAGCTCAGAGGTCTGCTAGTCCTGCGGGGCCATCCCCCCGTGGCCTGGGAGGATACTGGGGACCCCCCGCCAAGCTGAGACCCTCAAAGAAGAAGAAGGTGGGGTGGCGCAGTGCAGGCGAGCGAGCCCCCCCCCAGCTGCGACCCTACGGCAGCAGCAGCGGCTCCCCCGCCCTCACCGCCCTCTCTCGGCAGGGACAGCAAGGGAGAGTGGCTGGTGGGGAGCGCATTGCAAAGAAGGAAACAGCAGCCAATGCCCGGAGAGGGCAATGCATGCAGGGGGAGCGGAGAGCTGTGCCGCCCCCCAAGGCAGCTCCTTTCCTATTGCTGGGGGTGGGGGGCGGCGAGGAAGGGTCACTGCCGCTGGGCTACTCCTGCCACCGGCAATCCGGCGCAAACGCCCCCATGCAGCTTCCTTGCAGCAGCCACGACCACCGCCTTTGGGCGCCGCCCCCCACTCCTCCTTTGCGGGCTTCTGCCCGCCGAGGCTGAACTGGCTCCTGTCGGTGCACTTCCTCTCCCGGCCCAGGAGGAGTCTCAGTAGCAACTCCTAACTCAGGGGGGTAGGGGGGTGTGGAGGGGGGAAGGGGGGTGCGACGCCGACGATCGCAGTGCAGCCTACCGGGAGGAAGAGCACGGCAGCGGCTGCAACCAATGCAGGGAGCTGCGTCTCCTTCGCTTGCCAGCCCAGCAGAACTCTTAGGCAGGAGAGGTTGCCGCCCGGCAGGGCTTTCCATTGGGAGGCCTGAAGGCTTTAGTGGGCGGGAATTGGTGCAAATGTAGGCAGGACAGGCTGAGAGGAGCCGCCGCCGAGGAGCCGCGGCACCAGCAGCGTTTCCTCCCCCCTCCCCTCCCCTCCCGTGTCAACAAGCGGGGCGCCTGCGCAGGGTATTTGCTTCCCTAGTCGGGCCCGCAGTTTGGCCTTCTAGGGGGGGCAGCTGCACCCCCCTGCCCCATGCTGGGTACACCCATGTTTCCATGTGCTGCTCTGGTTTGCCAGAAGCAGCTTTGTCATGCTGGCTACATGACCTAGAAGCTATACGCCGGCTCCCTCGGCCAATAATGCGAGATGAGCGCGCAACCCCAGAGTCGGTCACGACTGGACCTAATGGTCAGGGGTCCCTTTACCTTTACCTTTAGGCTAGTGATAAAGAGAGATATCAAATCCAAACTCTTCTTCTTTTGTGATATGCTATTGTCGTGCCATCTAATTGCCATAGTGTGGACGTGTTGTTTTGTTTGAACTGTGTTCTGAATGGTTTATTTATTTATTGTACAACTGATGGCTTAAATGACAAAGATTTGGCTTTGGTTTCCATGTCAGAATGTCTTGAAGAGAGTTGGCAGCCTCCCCTTGGTGTGCTCTGTCTGCGACTTGGTTTCTTCAAACTACACCTCCATCAAGAGAAAAAGCTCCTACCTTCAGACAGTGTGTGGCGGGGCAGAGAAAGGCATGAAGACCATCACAGGAGCTGCCATCAACAAAGCACAGCCAATTCTGACTACATTTGAACCTCAGAGTGAGTAAAGCTGAGGCAGAGGGCTGTATTTTGTGCGCACGCTAAATGCAACAAGCTAGGATTGGCCGAAGAGATTGCAACGAGCAAGTCTTGTCAAGCTAGCCCACAATCGCCCTCAAATTGCTACTGCTATCAACACACACAACAATCTATTCAAGTTTCTCTGGGTTTAGGAGTCCTTCCTACATTAGAAATGAGGTCTAGCGCAGTGCAGGAACTTCCTGGAAAACCTGTAGACCAGTAAACGGATTCTAGTCAGCAGCGCAGCGTGACTCCAACAGGCCCGGGGTGGGAGGGGACATGCACCTGACCACGCAAGGGGGGGGGCAAGCAGCAGAGAACAAAGGCATCGCGCAACCAACCCCCACTGCTGCTGGAGCAACCCCAGCCCCTTCTGGCACCCCCTTCCCCAGATCTGAGCCTTGCAAGGCTGCTCAGTGTGGGGACACGGCATAAACGAAAGTCACCTGGCTCGGTTGCTGTGCTTGTGTTTTGAAAGACACTCGCTTCTGCAGGGTGCCTGTTTGTGCGTGGTGTTTTCCTGTGGACGGTTCTGCTTTCAAGTTCGCCCCCGCCCCACATCTCCAGTGGGGTGGAGTCAGGCTTCGCCCCCCCCCCAGCTCCCCAATTCAGTGCCAGCCACTCCCAGTTCAGGATGGTAGTGCCGGGAGGCAGGCACACAGCGCACTCAGAGTCAAGCGCCAACACCGGGGAAGCGGTGTGCCCACCTCCCAGCTGGTTGGCCATTTTGTCACGCCCCTCATTGATGACACCCAGGGCGACCCGCACCCCCCTTCCTACACCACTGATTCTAGTAAGTCCCTGTTCTACTTTGCTCAGTAGTCCACCAAGAAAAAACAGGGGGATCTGCTTCTGAATTTGGTTGTTACAGACAGAAATCGAAAACTGACCAGCCAAATAATCACACCAGCGGTGGAAAAAGTAAAGGTTTGTTCAGATGGCAGTAAGAAATTACAGGGGAATCAAGTTCAAAACCCTGTACAAAAGTTGTGTTGGGTAATTTCTTGCAGGTTAGAAATGCGGTTGATGTTTTCCTGATTTCCTTTATGAACATAGGCCGGCCCTCAGTATTTGGCCATTGTTGCAATCTTTGAGGGATGTGAGATTCCAGGGGTTTCAGGCACTGACTCGGGGTTTATGTTTCCTTTGGAATGAGGGACAGCGGAGACTGTGCCTTTAAAAAGCAGGTTTTCATGGGGAAAGCTCTGGAGCAAAAAAATAAAAAATAAAAAGGATGCTTGGACACAGAGCTTTAAAGTGTTGTCCATGCCTGGAAGGGGACCCAGGTGGCACTGTGGGTTAAACCACTGTGCCTAGGGCTTGCTGATCAGAAGGTCAGCGGTTCGAATCCCTGTGACGGGGTGAGCTCCCGTTGCTTGGTCCCAGCTCCTGCCAACCTAGCAGTTCGAAAGCATGTCAAAATGCAAGTAGATAAATAGGAACCGCTACAGCGGGAAGGTAAACGGCGTTTCCGTGTGCTGCTCTGGTTTGCCAGAAGCGGCTTTGTCATGCTGGCCACATGAACTGGAAGCTATACGCCAGCTCCCTCGGCCAATAATGCGAGATGAGCGCGCAACCCCAGAGTCGGTCACGACTGGACCTAATGGTCAGGGGTCCCTTTACCTTTTTTTACCATGCCTGGAAAGCGCGAGGGAAAGGTAAGTGTGGATAAGCCCATAGAAAAATAAAACGGACATTGGGAAAATGAGGGACTGAGAGAAAGAACAATTGATAGATTTTCACCCTACCAGTATTTTGTAACCATTGCCAAAGTTACTTGTGTGGTTTCTTGGCATAATATTTTTGTTACAAATAAGTCAAAGCTCAATTGTTTTAGTAAGACTGAAAGGGTCTCATGACAGCAACCATAACAAAAACCTAAGTGTCTTCCTCTCTCTGTCTCTCTCCTTAGTTGCAACAGCAAACAGGTATGCCTGTCGGGGCTTAGATACAATGGAAGAGAAGATGCCCATCCTTCAACAGACGGCTGATCAGGTAAGCAGCTGTCTGCCTCCCAGAAGATTGTAAACATTTAGAATAAGTCTCTGGGCACTTTGCAACATCTTAAAAACATCACAAATAGAGGTGAAGAATGCCACAAAAGACCCACAGTTCAAAGCAGCCCCAAACCAAGAGAAACACAGAGGGCAGATACATTGGACAAAAGATATTGGTCATAATATAGATATGGAAGCATGGGAATGACTGTGGAATACAGACATAAAATTTACAGCATGTTATTGGTCTAACGGAAAATTATATGAAAATGTTCTATTGATGGTACCCAACACTGAGTAAATTGGCAAAAATGTATAAATCCAAATAAATAAGTGTTGGAAATGTAAAGAGAAAGAAGGTTCTTTTTATCATATGTGGTGGTCTTGTAGTAAGCTTAAAGCTTACTGGGAAATGGTGTTTAAAATAACATTTAGGGGGAAAGCAAACCCAGAAGCATTCCTTTTGGGACAGAACTACCCAAACCTTCTAGAACTACCCAAACCTTCTAGAAATTTATTCATGTATGCTACTACAGCAGCAAAAATGTTACTCGCCCAAAAATGGAAAGAAGAAGTCGTCCCAGGAAAAGAAGAATGGATACAAAGCTTATGGAATATGCAGAAATGGCGAAACCTAGCCGAAAAATAAGAAATCAAGATAACAAACTTTGTATAAAAGAATGGGAATGGTTTACTGAATATTTACAAATAAACTGTAAACAGATAAGAACATGGCAGGATTATTGTAATAACCTGAAGATTTATAAGCGTATATATTTAAAGTAGATGAATAAAGGAGCAAATTAAGTTAATTTGGATGTGCAGAGAATATTAAAAATAAATTTAAGGAACTGCAGGAAGAGGGGGAAGGAAGCCAAGTTTTGAAATGTTAAAATGATCATAAAATTATTGAAATGTATAAAATTGAAAATCATAAATAATTTTTTTAATTAAATAATAAAAAAAACCCACAGAGGTAAACTCGGGTCGCATCCCACGCACCATAAATTTAGAGCACATGCCTTCCTTGCAGTGAAGCCAGAGCACTGCAGTTTGCCCCTCTCAGAGCTACAATTCCCAGTACCCAAGACAAGCTAGCTTCCAATATTACCTCCAGGGTGTGTCTTCTGACTCTTGCAGGTTGTCTGTGGTACGAAGGAGATGATGTCTTCTAAAGTCACATGTGCAAAGAGCGCCATGACCCGCAGGCTATCGGGGATGGTTGACATGACCAGAGACGCTGTCCAGGGTAGCGTGAGGACCACAACCTCCATGGTGACTGGTAGTATGAGCCTGTTGATGGGGACGAGAGTTGGCCAGATAGCCAAGACCGGCGTGGACACCGTGCTGGGCAGGTCCCATGCATTTATAGATCACTATCTCCTGGTTGCCGATGAAGATATGGGTAAGGGCTCCCTAGAGTGCTTGCTTCCTACCTGTAAAGAGTGGGGTTTTTTTTATCTTAATGATACGTGCAGACAAAGTACCACCAAGATTTAGACCTGGGGTGGGAGAAACCTTTCAGCTCAAGTGCCACATTCCTTTCTGGGCAAATTCTGGTGGTCACATGCCTTGGGGGGGGCAATTACAGAGGCAAAGTACCCCTTTGGGCAGTAGACTAGTTCCTACACATACCCAGTGCTTTTTTCCAGCCAGAGCACATTTCCGGCACCTCTCAGGTGGGCACCATTGCGGGCCAGCATTCCCCCCCACCTGCTTCTTGCCTTCGTGCACTTCCGCAAAGCCCCAAACAAACATTTCAAGTCAAAACAGAAGCTGGCCAGTGTATGCAAGTCTACACTTTTTTTTTAGATCTATGACTCTGTAGTTTTTAGTGGCGAATGCTGCTGTTGTCAAACAGCTGTTCAGGGCTGCCGCCATGTTGCCATGCGACTTACAATTTCATGGTGAGTTCTGGCACCAATTTTTCTTGATAAAAAACGCTGCACGTACCAGGCAAGCAAGAGGCAATACCAGACCTCAAGGACGCATTCTGCACTGGCAAACAAGGCCAGTGAGGGGTGTAGCTTGGGGAGAGGATGTGTGGCATGAGGATAGCCCTGAGGGCCACATAGAGAGGACTGGAGGGCCATATTTATCCCCCAAGCCTGAGATTCCATGCTCCTGATTTAGACAAAATGTCTAAGGCTGGGTCAGCCCCACGAGCATCTTTCCACAACTTTATGCTCCTCTAGTGTTGGATTTTAAAAACAAACACACAAATGTGTATACATGCTCCATTAATTGTGAAGACTCTACCACTTAGATGTACCAAATTTATTATGGAGCCTGACCACTCACAAGGGGGGGTCAGCGTCTGTGAAAATATTAAGCCCTAGACGAAATGATCCCTCCCCAGCTCACTGTCCTATCTGTAGGTAGCAAAATGGGAAGAGAAATTTCAGAAATTTTGCAAAGGGGGCAGGCAATGTAGTGAAATGAGGGTCATATTGGAGGCAGCAAGGAGAGATTTGCCTGGTGGCTAGCAGGTACCATCACCCCGCCCCTCCAACCTCACTTCCCAAAGTCATCTTGAAAGATAAGTGATGAAATAGCATAATTCCCAGGACATATCTCTGCAAGTGTGGGTAGGGAATGGCAGCCAGACTAACTGGCAGGTCCCGGAGATTTTCTGGGGAGTGGTGACTGGGAAAAGTAAGGCATTTCACCCTCTTTCACCCCCACGCACGTTTTCAGCTGCAGTGGGGAAAACACATACGACTGTGTGGTATTCTGCTAAGTTTTACTCAGAGTAGACCCACAGAAATCAATGGACCCACTGTGGTTACATGAAAAGCTCTAAACAATGGCTCCACCATTCGGGCATAAAATGTGATTACAATTTAACTTATAAAATGGTCCCCAAGAATGCAAACATGGTTAATCCCCAGCGTAGGGAAACATTGTGTACATGGCAACTGGCTCATGGAGATGTCTCCTGGCCATGGATCCCAACACCTCGCAAAAATAACTGGGGCCACCTTGAACATGGGGCTGCTGCAACCTCCAGCCGCAACCTTCTGTCTCCCTTTACGACCACACAGTGATGTTTCTTTCGTTTCAGATGAGATTCGGCCATGTCCTGAATGTGGAGTGGGGGATTCTGGGGAGGAAGTGCAGGCGCAGATCAGGTGTGAAGGGTACGTGGTCTGCTTGCTTTCCTTGCTGAACAAATTCCAACACTACGCTTCGAGGCAGTCTCAGCGCCGCATCAGCCACACGTGCCAGAGCCTCCAAAAGGTCACGGAAAACTGCTATGCGGTAAGCGCACATTTCCCCTGCCTCTTCATTCCCCTTCCTACGTCGCTCTGGGCTGGGAGAAAACAATCACATCTCCTTTGGAAACAAAAAGTTTCAGTGAGGCTGAAATGTTTCTTAGATTAGCCCTAAGGATAGTGTGTGTGAGAGAGAGGGCGGGGAAAGGGGGGGGGGAGAATTGTGTCATCAAGGTCAAATTCTACACCAGAACTTTCCAAACTTTTCATGTTTGTGACCCACTTTTTAGATATGCATCATTTAATGATACAGTAATTCAGTTTACTAGCAAACCAGAAGATAAACTAAAGGAAGGTAAAAGGTAAAGGACCCCTGGATGGTTAAGTCCAGACTGCGATGCTCAACTTGCTTTCAGACCGAGGGAGCCGGCGTTTGTCCACAGACAACTTTCTGGGTCATGTGGCCAGCATGACTAAACCGCTGCTGGTGCAATGGAACACCGTGACGGAAACCAGAGTGCACGGAAACATCATTTACCTTCCTGCCGCAGCAATACCTATTTATCTACTTGCACTGTCGTGATTTCGAACTGCTAGGTTGGCAGGAGGAACAGGAGCTGTTGGGTGGACTCGAACTGCAAGCCCAAGAAGCTCAGTGATTTAGACCACAACGCCACCTATGTCCAGAGGTTAAACTAACCCCTTTCTAGCCCTGGGAAGAGCATGGGGAGCTTTCACACAACACACCTACACACTGCAATCGACACAGTATTGTTTGGAAAGCTCTAGTTTAGACATACACACACACTGCAGAATTAGAAGTACACAGCCATGTAAAGAGAGAGGGGAGAGCATAAGACCATTGAGTCCACAAACTAAAATAAATGCATGGGAAAGGGAATTTATGCTCCAAATTTAAACAGCACTAAATGCAAGCACTAAATGGGGAAGGGTGACCAGGACACTAACAGTGCACTCCTGATTTCCCCACTGCAAGTGTGCACCTTGCATTTGGCACTGTTCGGATTCCCGGGTGGATCTGACCCTGGCAGCCTGGCTTGCGTATGGCACCCAAAATCCACATGCTGGCCAGTTCCTGGGTGCCTCAGCAGCATGATCCAGAGTTCAGTAGGTTCACAGCACAAAGTTAAGTGTGACCACCTCCCTGTAAGCTGATCCACAGTAAAAAAAGAAAAGAAAAAAAGCATTACTGTCGGAGCAGGGGCTAGTGGAAAAGTTGGCAACTTCATCCTTGTATTATGTCACATCGGCCGTGTCAAAATCTCTCTAAGTGTGGAGAGGCCATAGCTCAGTAGCAAGAGAAATGCTTTGCATGCAGAAGGTTGCAGGTCTGTGTCCTGGCATCTTGAGATAAGGCTAGCAAAGACTCCTGCCTGAAACTCTGGAGAGCCAGTGCCAGCCAATTACCTGTTGTTTTTTAAAAAATTATTACATTTATGTAACACCTTTTTTTCAAGGTGGTGCACATGGGTCTTCCTTTTCCCATTTTATCCTCACAACAATCAGGTCAATGATCTCTGACGGGCTAGGGACAAAAGTGAGAGCTGTTTCCTAGTTCTGCTAGATCTCTCAGCGGCTTTTGAGACCATCGACCACAACATCCTTCTGGACTGTCTAGAGGGGCTGGGAGCTGGGGGCACTGTTATGCAGTGGTTCCGCTCCTTCCTCCTGGGCTGTATTCAAAAAGTGGTGGTCGGGGATGAGTGTTCAGACCCCTGGGCTCTCACTTGTGGGGTACCTCAGGGTTCCGTCCTCTCCCCCATGCTTTTTAACATCTACATACAGCCGTTGGGAGAGATCATCAGGGGTTTGGGCTGGGTGTTCATCAGTATGCGGATGATACCCAGCTCTACTTCTCTTTCAAATCAGCACCAGTGAAGGCTGTGAAGGTCCTGTGTGAGTGTCTGGAGGTGGTTGGAGGATGGATGGCGGCTAACAGATTGAGGTTGAATCCTGACAAGACAGAAGTGCTGTTTTTGGGGAACAGGAGGCGGGCAGGTGTGGAGGACTCCCTGGTCGTGAATGGGGTAACTGTGCCCCTGAAGGACCAGGTGCGCAGCCAGGGAGTCATTTTGGACTCACAGCTGTCCATGGAGGCGCAGGTCAATTCTGTGTCCAGTGCAGCTGTTTACCAGCTCCATCTGGTACACAGGCTGAGACCCTACCTGCCCACGGACTGTCTCGCCAGAGTGGTGCATGCTCTGGTTATCTCCCGCTTAGACTACTGCAATGCGCTCTTTGTGGGGCTACCTTTGAAGGTGACCCGGAAACTACAACTAATCCAGAATGTGACAGCTAGACTGGTGACTGGGAGCGGCCACTGAGACCACATAACACCGGTCTTGAAAGACCTACATTGGCTTCCAGTACGTTTCCGAGCACAATTCAAAGTGTTGGTGCTGACCTTTAAAGCCCTAAACGGCCTCGGCCCAATATACCTGAGGGAGCGTCTCCACCCACAACGTTCTACCCGGACACTGAGGTCCAGCGCCGAGGGCCTTCTGGCAGTTTCCTCACTGTGAAAAGCCAAGTTACAGGGAACCAGGCAGAGGGCCTTCTCGGTAGTGGCTCCCGCCCTGTGGAACGCCCTCCCACCAGATGTCAAAGAGAACAATAACTACCAGACTTTTAGAAGGCATCCGAAGACAGCCCTGTTTAGGGAAGCTTTTAATGTTTGGACTACTGTATTTTAATATTTTGTTGGAAGCCGCCCAGAGTGGCTGGGGAAACTCAGCTAGATGGGCAGGGTATAAATAAATAAATAAATAAATAAATAAATAAATAAAACCCTGTCAGGTAGGTTGACTGGCCCAAGGTCACCCAGTGAGCTTTGTGACTGAGTGGGGAATAATAGAAGCCCCATCTCCCAGGTCTTTGTTCAACACTCTAGAATTGTGGAATCTCAGAGCTGGAAGGGATCCCAAGGGTCATCTAGTCTAAACCCCTGCAATGCATCTCTGTAAAAGCATCCTTGACAGGTGACCATTCAACCTCTGCTAAAAAAAACAACCTCCTAAGGCTTGGTTTCCAAACCTTTGATAATTTTGGTTGCCTTCCTCTGCACACGTTCCAGCTTGTCAATATCCTTCTTAAATTGTGGTGCCTGGAATTGGACACAGTACTCCCTCCAGCTGTAGTCTAATCCCGCCTTTCTCAACCTTGGGTCCCCAGATGTTGCGCAACAATTCCCATCATCCCTAATGCAGCACTGGTCCTGTTAGCTAGGGAGGATGGGAGTTGTAGTCCAACAACCCAAGGTTGAGAGAGGCTGCTCTAATCACTCCATCACACTAGGTGGACCCAAAGGTCATGACTTGGAATAAGTCTTCTCCCTATGTTGTTGGGTTTTTTTTATAAAAAAGATTCTATTTCCAATGGATGTCTGCATTTCAGGAATGGAAGGCTTGGCTTGCCGCCTTGTACTATACGGTCACACTCCCGCTGAGGACCATCTACCTGATCATCCTCTTCAGTGTGGAAGAATTATCCTCCCAGGTTCAAGAGAACGTCCCCCAGGTCTCTTACGCCCTCGAAGAACTCAAGATGGCCCTCTCCGCCCTGGAATGCCTGCAGGATCTCTGCCGAAGAATCTTCACCCGAGTGTGGGAGAGAATGTCCGAGGAGGAAAACCTGAACGCGCTTCTCAACTACGTGTCACAATCCCTGCCCTTTTGCTTCTTCACAAACAGCTGCAGATGCAGGACCTGCCCGGGCAGCGCCATAAGGGCCCTCAAGATCGCACGGAGCGGGCAGGCGTCTCGAGGCACCCTTCCTGGGCAGCAGGGATCCAGGATCAGCTTCCAGGCAACAACAACCCCAACCACCTGAGCCCTCCCTGGGTCTTGTTCACCTGTAGAAGGCAGAGGGGGAAAGTGTGCGACGTGGACTTGAGGACATTTTTAAAGGGCTTGGTTCTTAGATTAAATCCTAGGCACAACAGCAGCCTGGCAGTAAATGAGTGAATTAGACCTTTGTGTGCATGTGTGTTTTTCTCGTGTCTGTCTCAGAAAGCCAAGGAAATTCTCTCTCTCTCTCTCTCTCTCTCTCTCTCTCTCTCTCTCTCTCTCTCTCTCTCTCTCTCTCTCTCTCTCTCTCGGCTGAGGGGAGATGAAAGGAATCGCAGCAGAAGTCCTTGTTCTAGGATCCCAAAAGACCCGGTTACGTTGTCAAGCTAAAAATATGCAGTATACATGTCCCAGTTCACCTCCTCCCCAAGTCATGGGATAGCTCCGTGAGAGGGCTCATGCTTAGCATTATACGGGCTGCAGCATATCCTGTAGGAAAGATTTCTGTATCAGGCAGCCGTCCAACATTCCTTTGAGGGTGGGGAGCTGCTTCAGAACATCCTTCTCTGGCAAAGATGGAGAGAACCTCCAGAGCTCCCATCACTCTGGACTGTTGGCTGAGGCTGTCGGGAGTCCAAAAACACCGGGAAGGCCACAAGCTCCCCAGCCTCGCCTTATACTATTTTGGTAACACCTGAAGATCGGGGACCACATGGTGAGGAGGACCCCTGTAGTCCCAGTTCCTGGGAAGGGTGGCAGGAGCACCCTCAAAAGTGGGACGGGGAAGGCTGGCTGGGGCTGATGGGAGTTGGAGTCTAATGAGCCACAGCTTCCCTAGCCCTGCCCTAAAAGTATCATCCGGTGGGAGGGGAGCAGAGGTGGAGCGGTCCAGGGGGTCAAAAACCTATTGCAGCAGCGTCCCTGTCTCCAGGGCCCTAGAGACACACCCTATCAGCATGAAAGGGGAGCTTTTTCGCCACTGCATGCACCAAGGCTAAGCATTTAGGAAGACTGAAAACACTAGGCGCTTCCATTTCAATAGACCTATGTGTAAGTTCTGTTACTTCCCTTTATACTTCACAAGCCACTCCAAAAGAAGGTATTGGAGAACGCCAAATCATCTGCCCATGTATGTGCCCAGATCTAGCTAAAAGGCAACACATGGAGATTTTCATTGATCATTGCAATGTGCTCCTAATTATTATTATTATTATTATTATTATTGCAGAAGTTTATCATACAAGTTTATCACACAAGAAGACGTGTGGCTGTGGCTCCCATGGCGGGACTCTGCACTTCTGGATTTCTTGCTGCACTACTGGCAAGGAGAAGAGGCTGTTCCCCTTGTTCATATTAGCTGTTGATGGAAAGATCTATTCACGGAGTAGCAAAACAGAAGTCGAGTTGAACTTGGTGGGCACGTCCTTGTCTGCTTCCTGATGTCAGGGGTGGATGGCAACATTCCCTTTGGGGCAGGCTTCCGAGGGCCAGAGGCACAAATGGTTGAGGCAAAACATGTAAATGTTGCTTTCTAGAGTAACCCATGGCATTGCCTATACAGACTTGCACACCTATCTCTGTTCAAGGACACTTTCCAGTTAGGCCAAAACTACTCAGGAAAGGACTGGTGGCAGGTGTGGCCTGGGAAGAGTCTCAAGGGCCAGACAGAGGCCAGGAGGGCCACATTTGGCCCCCACATCTGAGGTTACTTGCCAGTGTGTTACGTACAAACTCCCTGTAGGCAAAAAAGTTTGTCAGGTGTGCATACAGTATTATGATGCAACAATAAAACTGCTGGCACATTTTTTTGTAAAAAGCTAAGCAGGGTTCAGCATGGTATCAAACTGGATAGGAAACCATGTGTTGAGATTCCTCCATTGCAGGAGGGGGTTGGGCTAGATGACCCTCAGGGTCCCTTGCAACTCTACAAGTCTATGATTCTAGGGGTTAACCAGATGGGTGTGGGTTCAAATCTTCACCTAGCAATGAATGCACAATCCACAACCAGTCAAAGCCGCAGATTTACCACCACATTCTGCGGGATGTGTGTGGACTGCCTTTCCTGGTGACCTTGGTGGGAGGGTAAAGAAAAAGAGACACAATAATAAAGAGAGGCACAGTTTACTGCCCAGCGCTTCCTTATAGCAACCAGAGAAAGGCCAAGTCTATTTTAAAAGTCTGCATGCTCACACTTTCCTCCAGACCAGGCTTCTCCAAACTGCGGCTCTCCAGATGTTTTGGTCTACAACTCCCATGATGCCTAGCTAACAGGACCAGTGGTCGGGGAAGATGGTAATTGTAGTCCAAAACATCTGGAGGGCCGAAGTTTGGGGATGCCTGCTCCAGACAGTTTCCCCTTCTCCTAAACCCGTTTCTTCCATTGCAATGAAAACTTTTTTGGGGGGGGGGTTGTCATAGTACACAGAACAAATCAGGCGTTTGCATGGATCCTGTCCGGACCACGCCAGCAACACGCGCTTAAGCAGTGCGTCTCCGACCCGCCCTCCGCTCCCGATACGCGCCGCGCTTCCGCGCTCTCCTGCCGAGCCGGGGCGGAGCCAGGCTGGTCACGGGGAAGAGAGACCCGCAGAGCGGCTGCTTGTTCCCGGGGCAAGGAAGAGGTTCCGAGGGCGAGAGCCATGGCTGCGTTCCTGGAGCTGAGCACCAAGGCGAGGATGCCCCTCTTCGGGCTGGGCACTTGGCAGGTACTGGGGGGCAAAGCGGGCGCGGGGACCTCGCGGCTGCGGCTGCTTTTGCAGTTTGTACTTTGCAGCGCGGCGCCTTAAAGGCTGCCCGGGCTGCTGTCGGGAGTTGCGCGCCTGGCTCCTTTTAAGCCTTTTCTCCATTTATTTCTTTTCCTTGCGCGGCTGGAGTGAGAGGGAGACCCGCGGTGTCGGCGCGTGACCCGCTTGCCCGGCGGAGCGCTTAGCCGCCGTGCGTTTCCGCACGTTTGCTCAGCTTAGCCGGGAAAGGAAGACCGGCCTTGCAGCGCTTTGGAGCTACTTCCATGCAACTCTTTCCCTTCTCCTCTGTTTTTTATTGCCTATATCCAGCTCGATTCGGGTAATATAAGGTCCATCCAAAACCGGGTGCGTTTCTAGGACAAATGTTTCCTTTGAATTGTGCTGCTTCGGCCAGTGAAAAAACAACACAGAAGCCTCGTTCTCACGTGCAGATCGTTTTCTCGGAGTGCCTGCACGTGAGACTCCGCCCGCTTGAGAGTTATCAAAGCAGCTGCAGTTCCGGTTTTGCTTATTAGCAATTGAGAGGCGTATTCTCCCCAAAGTTGCCTTGCTTCCATTTTTAAGCAATCCAAGGCAGTGGTTGGGCCATTATCTTATGACTGCGCGTCCAGGGAGTTTTATTCTGCGCCGTGATATCGAAAGTTTTTTTTAGTTTTTATTGTTATTATCTTCAGTCAGGTGGCAGCCAATTTCATTGGATGGACACGAGACCTAGTATAGGAGAAGGGGAGAGAAGAAAATCGTACTTTGTGCATGCACGTTCATATACCAAAATGGTCAAAGGCCTGGAAACGATGCCTTATGAGGAACGGCTTAGGGAGCTGGGTATGTTTAGCCTGGAGAAGAGAAGGTTAAGGGGGGATATGATAGCCATGTTCAAATATATGAAAGGATGTCATATGGAAGAGGGAGAAAGGTTGTTTTCTGCTGCTCCAGAGAAGCGGACATGGAGCAATGGATTCAAACTTCAAGAAAGAAGATTCCACCTAAACATTAGGAAGAACTTCCTGACAGTAAGAGCTGTTTGGCAGTGGGATTTGCTACCAAGGAGTGTGGTGGAGTCTCCTTCTTTGGAGGTCTTTAAGCAGAGGCTTGACGGGCATATGTCAAGAATGCTTTGATGGTGTTTCCTGCTTGGCAGGGGGTTGGACTGGATGGCCCTTGCGGTCTCTTCCAACTCTATGATTCTATATACCGTATGCCTGCCTGCCGCTCCCAGTGATAATTTGCATTTGTGGATGGGGCCCGTTGCCAGCATCCTCACAAATAGAACTCGTTTCCTCTTGTCGCCTCATAGCCCCTCAGATCCAAGTGGTTCTCAGTTGTCAGTTCAGACGTTTTGCTGCCAGACATGACCACTGAAGTGTTTTGCTGGACCTGGTGACTTGCCTGTGTGAATGGCCAATGCAGAATTCATATCAGCATTTTCCTTTCTCCTCTCATCAACTCGCCCACAAAGCTTTTCAGAAGTGCCAGTTCCCATGCAGTTTCCAGCCTTCCAAGTTCATAGTCATCAAGTGAGGTACAAAAGTATTCCTTGTAGTTGCGATGACCCCAAATGAACAGCAACCCCATTAGGTTCAGTTTAGTGGCAGAATTTGTAAGCCAAGGCAGTTCACTCCCCCCCCCCCCAATTTTGTAAATTCATTTTATACATACAAATAAAACAAACAACAAAAATACTACTTCTTAATCATAACTTTCCTTAACATCATTAGGTGACTTCCCTCAGTCCCCTCCATCTGAATTTCATTTCTTTTCATCTTTGGCAATTTCATACAATTTACAAATAAGCCAATTTCACCCTGAAACATTCTATACTTAACCTACATTCTTCATTTACACCGAAAGTCTATATTTACTTCCCTAAGGGATCTTAAATATCACAATATTTTTTCACATATAATTTAAAATTATTCCAATCTTCTTCTACCGTCTCCTCTTCCTGGTCGCAGAATCTCCCAGTCAATTCGGCAAGTTCCATAAAGTCATATCATCTTCATCTGCCAATCGTCTATCGTTGGTATATCTTGAGTCTTCCAATTCTTGGCAAGTAGCCTTGCAGCAGTTGTGGCATACAGAAAGAAAGTACCGTATAAGACGACTGGGCGTATAAGACGACCCCCAACTTTTCCAGTTAAAATATAGAGTTTGGGATATACTCACCGTATAAGAAATACGACCCGGCGTATAAGACGAACCCCGACTTTTGAGAAGATTTTCCTGAGTTAAAAAGTAGTCTTATACGCAGGAATATACAGTAATATCTTTTTTGGGGACTTCCTCCCCTCCTATTCCAAGTAGAAAGGCTTCTGGTTTCTTAATACAGTGGTACCTTGGTTTATGAAACAATTGGTTCCGGAAGTCTGTTCATAAACGGAAGCGTTCATAAACTGAAGCGAACTTTCCCATTGAAAGTAATGGAAAGTGGATTAATCTGTTCCAGACGGTCCGCGGAGTACTTAAACTGAAGCGTTCATAAACTGAAGCGAACTTTCCCATTGAAAGTAATGGAAAGTGAATTAATCCGTTCCAGATGGGTCCGCGGCATTCGTAAACCGAAAATTCGTAAACCGAGGTGTTCATACATCGAGGTTGCACTGTAAATGTGTTTTTCAACACCTTTTTCAACTCATTGTAAATATTTCCCCAAAAGTCTTTTACTTTGGGGCACATCCACCACATGTGGTAAAAGGTTCCTTCTTCTTCTTTACATAAAGCAGTTCACTCCTGGCTTTACTCTTCTCGAACATTCATCAGTGATGTGGAATTCCTGGTAAATTTTAAGGTTGAAAATGTTCCTGCACCCATTTTCCAATTCAAAACAATTTTCCTCTGCGGACGTTGCACTTGGCATGAGAATTCCCCCCCCCCAGTGCTCTAGATCATAAGATGGCTAGATTGGCCTCTACTAGAGCCAGGGCCTTTTCAGTACTGGCCCCAACCTGGTGGAACGCTCTTTCCCAGGAGACCAGGGCCCTGCAGGATTTGTCATCTTTCCGCAGGGCCTGCAAGACAGAGCTGTTCCACCTGGCCTTTGGGTTAGACTCAGCCTGACCCCTGTGTTTTTCTCCCTCATGGCTTGGATCTATGGACTACTTGAAATGAAGCTGCACTTTAAATTTTAATACTATATTTTAATCTGTATTTTAATTAATTGTTTTTATGTTTTATTGTAATTCTGTTGGTGTCAGCCGCCCTGAGCCCGGTTTTTGACTGGGGAGGGCGGGGTATAAATAAAAATTTATTATTATTATTATTATCGTGATCCAGTGTAGCCCGCTTATTATATTTGCATTCAGTAGATAAATCTCTTTTTTTCTAAATAATTTTTATTCATTTTATAATTAAACACAACCAGCCACACATATAACAAACATATCACTAACATAAAGCATCATAAAAAATGTACAATAAAAATGAAAAACTAAAATACAATAGATCATTTCCCTTTAACATTCTAAGGGGGCGACTTCCTCAAATTCCCCCTATCTGGGGTTCATTTCTATTCATCTTTAGCAATTTCTAATTCATAATTTTGAACTCCTTCCAATTTCATCTCTCTAACAACTTATTTAACATAATTCTCAAACCTGCAGTTTCTATACACTTCTAAATCCACTCCTAATACTCAATTTTACCATACAGTGGAACCTCGGTTTACGAACACAATTGGTTCCAGAAGTCTGTTCATAAACCGAAGTGTTCATAAACCGAAGCGAACTTTCCCATTGAAAGTAATGGGAAGTTGATTAATCCGTTCTAGACGAGGAAAAACACCCCCTAAAGCAGCAGGGCCTTCGCTCCAATGCCTTCACGGAGGCCGGGGAGCGCTCCCTGGCCTCCGCGAAGGCATCAAAGCGAAGGCCCTGCTGCTTTAGGGGGTGTTTTTCCTTGTCTAGAACGGATTAAGCCCCAGCCTCCGGAAGGCATCGGAGCCGGGACTTCGCTCCGATGCCTTTGCGGAGGCCGCAAAAGCGGTCCCCGGCCTCCGCAAAGGCATCGGAGCGAAGTCCCGGCTCCGATGCCTTCCGGAGGCTGGGGCTTCGCTCCGATGCCTTTGCGGAGGCCGGGAAGCACTTTCGCGGCTGCAGCCCAGTCACGGAAACGCTCCCCGGCCTCCGGAAGGCATCGGAACGAAGGCCCAGCCTCCCCGAAGGTATCAGACGCTCCGATGCCTTCGGGGAGGTTTGGCCTTTGCTCCGATGCCTTCGGGGAGGCCGGGCCTTTGCTGCGGGCCTCCAGGAGGCATCGGAGCAAAGGCCAAACCTCCCCGAAGGCATCGGACGCTCAGTAGGCCTCCAGCACCTCGGTTTACTAACTGCCGGGTTAGGATAGTTCATAAACCGAAAGTTCGTAAACCGAGGTGTTCGTAAACCGAGGTACCACTGTACTTTTAAAAATACATTTTAAAATCTTTCCAGTCTTCTTCCACCGCTCCTTCTCCCCGGTCACGCAGTCTCCCGGTCAGCTCGGCAAGTTCCATATAGACCATCATTTTCATTTGCCAATCTTCCACTGTTGGTATCTCTAGGGTTTTCCAGCTCTTAGCTAATAATACTCTTGCCGCTGTTGTGGCATACAGAAAAAAGGTTACATCTTTCTTGGGAATTTCTTTCCCGACTATACCCAATAGAAAGGATTCTGGTTTCTTAATAAATGTGTTTTTCAACACTAGGACAAATCTTAAATATGCTTAGTATTTGTGGTAAACAGCGTTTGATTGCAATTTTAAAATGTTTAAAATTTCCGAGGGTTTTGAATGTTGAGGTTCAATTTATGTTTTGAATTTCTTTACATTGTATAATTTCTGGCATTGTAAGCCGCTTTGCGACCTAGACAGTGAAAAACAGGATATAAAAATTTTAAATGGTTTAAAAAAAAAAAAGCTAAATGCTTTGAAGTTCCAAGCTTGGCTAACACTGGGTTTCCAGTTGGCACCCATCCATTGTACTAATGAACTTGCAAAAAAGCAAAGTGCTGGCAAATTATCCGTCCCACATTCACACACACACACACACACACACACACAGTGGACTTTGCTCATTGTTGCTGCAGAGGAATTGATGGGTAGAAATGGCAAAGAAGAACGATTTTGGTTAAACATCAGGAACAGTGTTCTTAAGAGGTGTTCAATAGTAGACTAGACTGCTTTGGGAAATGATGGGAAATAGCTTTGAACAGAGGCTGGTCAGCCATCTTGCCAGGGATGCTGTAACATTGAACAGGCAGTTGGATGATAGCCCCCAGATCCCTATCAAAACTACAACGACCTAGCATAGGTCAGCGGTAGAGCTTCTGTCTTGCATGCAGAGGGTCCCAGGTTCAATGCCCAGCAGCTCCAGGTAGGACAGGGGGAGATTCCCTGCCTGAAACCCTGGAGAGCTGCTGCCAGCCAGTGTGGACAGTATTGAGCTAGGTGGACCAATGGGTCTGGCTCAGTATAAGGAAACTGCCTTATAACTGTTGTTGTTCTTGGCGTCCGTCTGTCTCAGGAGACAGTGGAGGAGTGTGCCTTTGGGGGTGAAGTCAAACTGTTCCAGCGCCTGCAGTAGAGAGCCAGTGTGGTGTAGTGGTTAAGAGCGGTAGACTCATAATCTGGGGAACCAGGTTCGCGTCTCCGCTCCTCCACATGCAGCTGCTAGTCACACTTCTTTGAAGTCTCTCAGCCCCACTCATTTCACAGAGTGTTTGTTGTGGAGGAGGAAGGGAAAGGAGAATGTTAGCCGCTTTGAGACTCCTTCGGGTAGTGATAAAGCGGGATATCAAATTCTTCTTCTTCTGCATCTGGTTGTGCTGCTGCAGATGCACCAGGACATTTCTTCTCTGTGCTCTCCTCCCAGCCGTCATGCCTTTTCTGGTCACTGCTGTGGATACACAACCAGGCAGTCTGAGGTCGTCTGCAAGGGATTCCCACACAGTGGGGCTGATGTCGCTAGCCTTCATGTCACAACTGCAGACATATTTATTACACAGAGTTGGTCTGCCAACAGGCCTGGTGCCAGCTCCCCATAGAGCATGTCCTTGGGGATCCTGCCATCTTCTGTTCTGTGGACATGACTAAGCCAGAGTAGACTTTGTTGAGACAGGAGCGCAAACATGCTGGGAATGTGGGCTTGGGAGAGCACATCTTTGTTTAAGACTCTGTGCTGCCATGTGAGGCCCCAAACCTTCCTGATGCAGCACATGTGGAAGGCGTCGAGTGACCATGACTCACTTCCATAAAGCAGTGTGCACAACACGCAAGACCATCTTGGTATTGGGAGTTAGCACCACATTTTCCTGTACCCTTTTGGAGAGGCGAGCCATTGCAGTAGCTGCCTTGCGAATATGCTTGTCCAGCTCAGCGTCGATGGAGAGGCTCCTGGTTATGGGGAAACCCAGATAGACAAAATTGCCTGCCACCTCAAGCGTGTGGTTACCAGCGCTGATGCGTGGAGTACCTGGTGATGTCCTGACCCGGGATGTTGGCCTTCTCCAGACTGATGGTGAGGCCGAGCTCCCCACAGGCTTTGACAAAACAGTTGTCAAGGCCTCATCAACTGCAAACAACACCCCTCAATTTATAGTTCATAGAGAATTCCTAGTTAGAATCATCCGGTTTTGGGAAGCCTAAGAGTTGTTTCACGGTAATTTGTGTTTGAGGTTGGGTCAGCGTCACAAATTTCTTTCCCCGTGGCCTTGTTGTGGAAGCACCGCCAAGAGGAAAACGTTGCCTTTCTCATTCTGTGAAATCAAAACTAGAATCATAGAATCATAGAGTTGGAAGAGACCACAAGGGCTATCCAGTCCAACCCCCTGCCAAGCAGGAAACACAATCAAAGCATTCTTGACATAAGTCTGTCAAGCCTCTGCTTAAAGACCTCCAAAGAAGGAGACTCCACCACACTTCTTGGCAGCAAAGTCCACTGTTGAACAGCTCTTACTGTCAGGAAGTTCTTCCTAATGTTTAGGTGGAATCTTCTTTCTTGTAGTTTGAATCCATTGCTCCGTGTCCGCTTCTCTGGAGCAGCAGAAAACAACCTTTCTCCCTCCTTTTATATATTTGAACATGGCTATCATATCACCCCTTAACCTTCTCTTCTCCAGGCTAAACATACCCAGCTCCCTAAGCCGTTCCTCATAAGGCATTGTTTCCAGGCCTTTGACCATTTTGGTTGCCCTCTTCTGGACACATTCCAGCTTGTCAGTATCCTTCTTGAACTGTGGTGCCCAGAACTGGACACAGTACTCCAGGTGAGGTCTGACCAGAGGAGAATTCAGTGGTACTATTACTTCCCTTGATCTAGATGCTATACTCCTATTGATGCAGCCCACTGTTTGTTCAGCCTCATAAAAGTAATGGAAACAATTTTAGAAATATAAAGCAGTGACGCCGTATGTTTCTGCCTCCTCCTGTCATAAGGCGGCCTGAACTTCCTCTGCTGCCTAACATCCCCTCCCCGTTTTTCATCTTTTACCCTATTACCCCTATTCAGGCACCACTTGCACCAATGAGGCAAGCATGGGAGGAAATGGGGTCAGGCGACTCCTCCCACCATTGCCATTCTTAGGCATAACCTCTGAAATGGGGAGCCGGTTCTACGGATGAAATTTTCCTGCCTGGTTTAATTCCCTGAGTTCTAAATCCGATGGGTCCCATCACCACTGTGTGAGAAGCACTGGTCTAGGGGAAGTTTGGCTAACATGGTTTTTGCTGACTCAGAGTTAGAAGCAGAGCTGTGGTGGATCAGCCTTCCCTGACCAGGAGCCCTCAGAATGAATGATGGGAATTGTAGTCCAAAGCATTTGGAGGGCATCAGGCTGGGAAATGCTGATTTAGATGGCAAGTCTAAATCTGCCCCTTTGCCTGTGCCGCTCTGCGAAGTACCAGGTGTGTGGGTGGAAGTTTGGAATATTTGGCCCAGATTAACATTTTGTCTTATCAACTCTATACCCAGGTTAGCATAACTGAAATCTAATGGGCCCCAGCAAGCAATTCCAGCATTCCAGTGTCAAATTGTTTTACCTATTTGGAACTAGTTTTGTGCAAGTTTTTTGAAGCTAGCAACTTGGTCATCCTTTTCATTCTTCTTCTGAAAATTGTTTTCCAGATTGTAAATCACATTGCTCATTTATTGTGGAAAAATATATATATATTCGGAGTGGGGGTGGCAGGGTAGTATGTGGTAATATTTGGTTTTTTCTTTTTGTAGTAATGTTTGAAAATGTTTAATAAATCCAGTTGGTAATACAGTGGTACCTCTACTTACGAATAACTCTACTTACAAATGTTTCTACTTACGAATGGAGCTCCGTCCGTCATCTTGGATGCGGTTTAGATAGGATTTTTTCTACTTACAAATTTTTAGATAGGGTTGCTTCTACTTACGAATTTCTTCTCCCAATGTATTCCTATGGGATTCGATTTACAAATTTTTTCGACTTACGAATGTGCGTTCGGAACGCATTAAATTCGTAAGTAGAGGTACCACTGTATATCTGACATTTATTCGAATTGGGAATGTTAGTTTGTTTTAGGGGAAAGAAGGCAATTTGGTACATTTCAAAGGCTGGCAATGCTTGTTTTGGTGCTTGAAAAAAAAAATTTGTATTTCAGGCACCTGTTGGAAAAGTAGGAGAAGCCGTTAAATGCGCCATTGACCTCGGATACCGCCACTTCGACTGCGCCCGCTACTACAAGAATGAGGATGAGATTGGGAGTGCCCTCCAGCAGAAAATCAAGGAAGGGGCTGTGAAACGGGAAGACCTTTTCGTTGTTAGCAAGGTAAGGTTGTTATTGCAGCAAGAAGATTCCTCTGAGTCCCTGCCTGAGGTTGTTGATTTTCAGTGAGAAACCGTCTTGGGAGCACATTCTGGATGGGGCCCTAATTCCTTTCCCCACTTCAAATTAAACATGGCTGGTTTGAGCGCTTAAAATAAAAAGCATGGCCAACAATGTATAGATTGGTCCTGAGTACAATCAACAGAATGTTATTTTCCTATACTATTACCCCTTTTGGCTACAGGGGTGTGTGTGTGTGTGTGTGTGAGAGAGAGAGAGAGAGAGAGAGAGAGAGAGAGAGAGAGAGAGAGAGAGAAAGTGCTGTGAGATGCATGTCTGAATGCTTCTTCATGGTGAGGGTAAGGGAAAGGCCATTGTGAAGAAACAGACACAAGGGAAACTGGCATGTCAGATAATACTAGTCCTAAACTAGCTTTCCCCCAAGATTTTATATATTTATTTCATAATGTGCAAACTGCTCTGCATTCAGAGAATACCCAAGCAGTGTGCAGAAAAAAATAATATGAAGCGTAAGACTGTCGCGTATTCCTTCACGGCGCTTTAGCAGAGATGTTAAGAGTTCCAGTTTCTTTAGTGCAGTATATTTATTGTGAGCTATATACAAATATCTACAGGCAGTTCATACACAAGCAGTTCATAGACTCTCTAGACCTCTCACTGACCACACCCTTCTACAACACCACCATCATTGCAGGAAAGGTTTTCCTTTTAAACCACTGACAGCCAATCAACTGACAGCAAATTACTGCGGAGTCATTCTGACCCAGCACTTCTACAGAAAGTATTGCATCAGCCAGTTTCACTTTACTAGTACACTCAGGCCTGCAGACTTACTATTTCACACAGCATTCTGTGGATCCCAACAAAGACAGCATTTGCATGCAAACAAATCCCAATGAGAATTGAAAAGTGCAGAAATAGACCAATTTGGGAAGCGTTGGGAGAGAGAGAAAGTTCGACTAATGTCAAAAATGTAACACAGAGGGCTTGCTATACTTCTTGAGTGAAGAGAATTGGACTACAATTCCCATCATCCCACTAGACATTCTGTCTGACGTTTTTGGGAGTTGTAGTCCAACAGCATCTAGAGGGCCCCATGTTGGCTTTCCCTGGCCTGGGGTCTGCAACGGTTCCTTGGGTTAAGGACTCTTCATCGGAGTTGAAAGTGACGTTTTCTGCCAACTCCGCAGAGGAGACTGGTCAATGTGCTGAGGAATTTCTTCTTCCCCTGCATAGCTGTGGTGCACTTTCCATGAGAAGCACTTAGTGAAGGCATCATTCCAGGATTCTCTCTCTGCCCTGAAGCTGGACTACTTGGACCTCTATCTCATGCACTTTCCCATGGGATTCAAGGTAACTCTGAAGCCCCTCCTCATCCCTTTCTGCTCAGTGGGCCTTGGATGTTGCAGGAAGATTTTCATCCCTCCCAAGAGACATTGGGTGGGACATTGGGAAGTGGCCAACAGACAGAAACATAACAATTGCACTTTTCTCTCCGTCAGGCCGGAGAGGATTTATCTCCCCGTGATGAGAAGGGTATGGTCATCCCCAGCAGCACGGATTATCTGGCCACTTGGGAGGTAAGCTTGACTTGAGCTCATTTTTAAGGTGCTTCAATGAATTACATATTGTGCTTGAGCAGGAAAATCAGGGATGCTACAGAACTCGAAGCAGCCCACGAAGATTTTGGACAAAGGTCTTCTCATTTGCAGCTCTATTCCCTGAAATCCCTTTTTCAATCTGAGATGATGAAGATGGAGGCCAGATTATTTTTTTATAAGTGCAAAGCTTATTAACACAGGAAGATGCCTTACTGGAGGCATGCAATCACAAGGCCTTCTAAGCGTTGCTGGACTACAATTCCTATCATCCATGCCCTTTGGCCGTGCTGACTTGATGGGGGTTGGAGTCCTAGCATTTGGAGTACCCCATGTTGGCTACCCCTGCTCTACAGTGACTGGCAGTGACTATCCAGGGATCTTCTCAAGTCCTACCTGCACATGCCAGGGATTGAACCTGAGATCTTTTGAAGGCAAAGCAAGTACAGTGGTACCTCTACTTACGAATTTAATGCATTCCGAATGCACATTTGTAAGTAGAAAAAAATTGTAAGTCGAATCCCATAGGTATGCATTGGGAGAAAAAATTCGTAAGTAGAAGCAACCCTATCTAAAAATTCGTAAGTAGAAAAAATCCTATCTAAACTGCATCCAAGATGGCGGACGGAGCTCCATTCGTAAGTAGAAACATTCATAAGTCGAGTCATTCGTAAGTAGAGGTACCACTGTACTCTGCCAAAGAGCAACAGTCTCCTCCCAGCCGAGCAGTAGGTCTCCTCACCTCCCAAGTGCTCTAATGGTGAGAAAAACCAGTGCATTAATTGAATTATCTTCCAGTCAAGCACAGGCATTCCCAGTTCCAGTCAAGTATAGGGATTACCAGCCAGAGTTGAGCATCATTGAGAAGCACTTACCTGGGAGGTTAGAACAGGCATCCCCAAACTTCGGCTCTCCAGATGTTTTGGACTACAATTCCTATCATCCCTGACCACTGGTCCTGTTAGTTAGGGATCATGGGAGTTGTAGGCCAAAACATCTGGAGGGCCACAGTTTGGGGATGCCTGGGTTAGAAGATTAATTGGGTTTTGTTTCAGCCCCATCCTCTGCAACCTTAACCCCTTTGGGTTAAACATAGATGTATGTATGTATTTTTGAAAATTTTCACTGAGAAAATAAAGTGAAAAAAGCAAAAACAAAACACAACGAAACAATGAAATTGTGTTACAATATAATATATGGGTGTGTAAGTAGTACAGTTATTTCAACAAACATAAAATTATCATTAACACGTCATGCTTTTTATAAATGGATCCCAAACATTGTTATATTTATTCAGACACAATCTGCATCTAAAAGCAACTTGTTTGTATGTTGCAAGAGTTGTCATGTCTTCTATCTATTGATCAGAGGGGCAATGGTATTTTCTTTCCAATGAATCAGTATCAGAAGTAAGGGCGCAGAGAGACCACATACGTTGACCCCGTATAGTTGGTATATATTTTGAAATGATGTAATTATCTGACAATTTTAAATTTCCCCCACAGTAGTATTTCCAAAAATTTCTAAGTGTCGGACATTGCATAAACATGAGTTTCAAAGAAGCATTTTCCTTATCACATCTCCAGCTGCATGTCATCCTAGCTTAATCATGGCTTTTGACATGCTGGTGATATTCCACCCGTCTAAATCAGGCACCCCCAAACTGCGGCCCTCCAGATGTTTTGGCCTACAACTCCCATGATCCCTAGCTAACAGGACCAGTGGTCGGGGAAGATGGGAATTGTAGTCCAAAACATCTGGAGGGCCGAAGTTTGGGGATGCCTGGTCTAAATGGTTCACTTAGCCAGGGATGCTGTGCTCTTGCCACCTGTGGTTATAGCTCAGGTGTGAAAGTTTGTTACAGCACATAGGAGCTGAACTTCATCTGCCTTCCTACTCTCCCCTTAGGCAATGGAGGAACTGGTGGATTGTGGGCTGGTGAAAGCCATTGGGATCTCCAATTTCAACCACGATCAGATCGAGAGGCTCTTGCAGAAACCTGGCCTGAAGCACAAGCCCGTCAACCACCAGGTGAGTACCCGGTAGGGCTAGCATCTCTGCCAGCTTCGTGTGTGTGTGTGTGTAGAGTGGGAAGTGAGTTCGAAAATGTTTTGTTTCCCCTAAAGTTCAAAGGTGTGTGTCAGTGCCTGCTAGTTGAGTAATCCAGAGTTTTCTTGGGCTTGCAGATTGAGTGCCACCCGTACCTTACCCAGGAGAAGCTGGTCCACTACTGCCAATCCAAAGGGATCTCTGTGACTGCTTACCGACCTTTCGGCGCCCATACGTAAGACTGCTTTGAATGGAAACTTTTGGTGGGATGATAACATTCGCTGTCCCGATTGTTTGCTTTCTCTGTTTATGTTGTGTGTTCAAGTGTATATGGCCATGGAGTCATTGATGGGTCTGTGGAGCTTATCTAGTTAATCTCCCAACTGTTGTATTTATTTATGCATTACCTGGTTTTCATATTACATGACACATTATTCTTGCAAATACAGACTCCCTAAGCCTAGACTCTGCTTAAACGCCTCCTGCAAAGGAAAATCTCTCGCCTTCCAAGGTCGGCAGCTACTAGTCACGATGGCTTTGCTCTACCTGTGTTGTCAGAAGCAGTCTGCCTGTAAATACAAACTACTGAATGCAAAGCACTGTTGTGCTCGTGTGTCCTGCTTGCAGGCTTCCTGTAGGCATCTGGTCAGATGGTGTGAGAACAGGATCCTGGACTGGATAGGCCTTTTGACCTGGTGCAGAAGGGATCTTTTCTTATGTCCTTAAAGGATGTTCCACAGCTCTTCTCACTTGGAAGTTTTTTCTAACATTGAGGAAGTGCAATTGGTTTTAGTCCTTGGCCTGGAGCAACAGAAAAACCAGTCTGCTCCATCTTCTTAGGGGACAACCCTCTAAATAATTAGAAGACGGTGACTCGTTTGTAAGCATCAGGCTAAACTTCCTAATGGTCAGAGCTGTTCAGTGGAGGTGATAGGCTCACCTTTGCTGGGGGTGTGTGTGTTTTAAGCAGAGGCTAACTTAAGCTACCTGTCAGGCTGTTGTAGTTGCAAACCGCACAGCAGACCTTGAACTGAGCAAGGGGTTGGATGAGATTACTTCCAAGCTCCCTCCCAACACCCAAAATTCTATGAGAATAAAAACGGGAATTGTGTTACTTGGAAGTAGTTTTGCCCCCTGCAAAACAGCTACTGCTGCAGTTCTATGTAGAACATCTAGGTTTTCTACTCAGTGTCACATTTGCCAAAGAGATAAGAGGATAACTCTTTGAAGTTTCAATCCAACACTTAGCTAGAAGCCCCATTGAACGCAGTGGGTCTTTCCTTCTGAATACACAGGCATGGAATCACAGTTAATGGGCGTGTTGACTTTTTTTTTGGTAGTCTCAAACCGGGGGACCCTATCCTGTTGGAGGACCCAACAGTTAAAGAGATTGCTACAAGGCACAAGAAGAGCATCGCGCAGGTAAATATGCTGAAGACAAAGAGTGAATAACGAGGCAGCCAGCCTGAGCTTGGATGGTGCCTCATTTTTGCATGCAGATACCTCTGTGGAAAAGCTGAGGGAAGCCTCAGTCAACGTGGGAGCTTCTCTGCTGAAAATATAGTGGAACCTTGGTTTTCGAACGTAATCCATTCCAGAAGACCCGTTCGACTTCTGGAACATTTGAAAACTGAAGCATGCGTTTCTGGGTATTCGGCATTTGAAAGCCAAACGAGGCGCTCAAAAACTGAGGTGCCACTGTACTATGGTGCATCTATCTGCGTAGTAATTGTGGGGTGAGGGGTGCAGATTCGGTTCATTCCAGGCATGTAGCCATTCCTGTATTTGCATTTCCAAATCAGCCCACCAGAAAGGGGCTGATCGGGGGCTGTGCTCCTAATGCAAGAGGAGTATTGCATTAGGATCCTTGCAGAGTGCTGCTTTTCACAGCGGTTGATTCCCATCTGGGCTTGGTAGGACTGCTTACTTTCTCCTGAGGAGGCTGTTTGCTGTTCATACAAACAAACATGAGAATGAGATGCGTAGTTTTGACTCTGGCATGAATTTAGCCTTTCAGCCAATCCCCATGGCAAGATTATTAAAGGGGTGGGGGAGATAGGGAGACAGTATTATTATTATTACTATTATTATTATTATTGCCACAGCTTCCAAACAAGTCTTGATTTGCCCCTACAGGTTCTGATCAGGTTTCACATCCAGAGGAACGTGGCTGTCATTCCCAAGTCAGAAAAACCACACCGCCTGGAAGAGAATTTTAAGGTAAAGGAGACTCTCCCTGCCCCATTCTTAATGCAGCCATGTGGACTTACCACTCACCTGAATCAAATAGCAGTTTGAGAAAGGTTGTGGTCCAGTGGTGTGGAGAGCATATGCTGTGCATTTAGAAGGATCCAGGTTCAAGTCTTGGTATCCTGGAGTTCTGTTGCTAGTTGCAGTGGATGATGCAATGGTCTGATGTAGTATGAAAAGGATTCTGAGGAGCTGAATGGCTTAATAGGTTTGTCCAGCCACCCTGCTGGCTGCTAGCTCCCAACACCAAACCCATAATCTGAGAGTATAATCTGTGTTCCCATAATCAAAGAGCATGGAGTGCATGGCCCCCTCTGAACATCCCAGTCATTACTTTCTAGCTTGCATTTGCAGTGCACTCTACGTGGGGCTGCCTTTGGAGATGACTTGGAAACTTCCGAGCACAATTCAAAGTGTTGGTGTTGACCTTTAAAGCCCTAAACGGCCTCGGTCCCGTATACCTGAAGGAGAGTCTCCATCCCCACCGTTCAGCCCGGACACAGAGATCGAGCGCCGAGGGCCTTCTGGCGGTTCCCTCATTGCGAGAAGTGAGGTTACAGGGAACCAGACAGAGGGCCTTCTTGGTAGCAGCACCCGCCCTGTGGAACGCCCTTCCATCAGATGTCAAGGAAATAAGCAGCTATCCTAATTTTAAAAGACATCTGAAGGCAGCCCTGTTTTGGGAAGCTTTTAGTATTTAATGCTGTATTGTTTTAATATTCAATTGGGAGCTGCCCAGAGTGGCTGGGGAAACCCAGCCAGATGGGCAGGGTATAAATAATAATTTATTATTAGTATTATTAGTATTATTATTCAACTGGTCCAAAATGCAGTGGCCAGATTGCTGCTTGGGGTTCCTTTTAGACCCACTTTTCAAACAGCTGCACTAATCCAATGTGCTCACCTTGGGATTTAGAGCTCTAAACAATTCAGGCCCCCAAAATCTGAAAGATCACCTCCTTCCCCACTGACTCTCTTGGATGTTAAGATTGGCAGAGGGAACCTACTTGGATAGTTCTACCGCTCACAGAGTTTCGGGGGTGGGGTGGGGGGTCAGCGTGGGAGAAATGATTATTTGTGGCTGTCCCTAAGTTATAGAATGCTTCACACACATAGGTGCATCTTAATATTGTATTCTTAAATTGCTGTAATCTACCCTGGGCCCTTGTGGTGAGGCAAGAAGTCTTAATTAATTACTTACCGGTAATTAACAATTTACTGCATCTGAGGCAGTGGTGTGTGCCAGAGTGGTGTAGTGGTTAGAGTTGAACTTCTGACCAGGGAGACCTGCACTCAACTCCTGGCCCAGCCATGAAGCTCAACATCTGCCAAATATCTAGTTACAGGTAGGTAGCCGTGTTGATCTGAGTGGAAGCAAAATAAAAAAAAATTCTTCAGTAGCACCTTAAAGACCAACAAAGTTTTTATTTTGGTATGAGCTTTCATGAAAGCTCATACCAAAATTAAAACTTTGTTGGTCTTTAAGGTGCTACTGAAGGAATTTTTTTATTTTGCCAAATATCCTTAGAGAGGATGCCACCCTGGGCTCCTTTGCAGAAGGCTGTGATAAAATGACAATAACTCTGGCATTCTGGAAGTTGCCATGCACACAGGAGCAACTACTCTTGCAGACCATGTACACTTAACACATTCCTCAGTAGGAATATTAATGCTCTCTGTTTTAAAACTGCACACCCCTTCTCTCTCGACCTCACACCCCCCCCCACCCTGGTTACCTTGACATTTCATTATTTACCCCATGGGCAGGGGGAATGTACCTCACTTTTTTCATTTTTTAATTACAGGTCTTTGACTTTGAATTGACTAAAGAAGAGATGGCGACTCTCCTCGGCTTGAACAAAAATTGGAGAGATTGTGTGATGGCTCAGTAAGCTTCAAACTTCCATGCTCCTCTCTCTCGTTTTTAGTGGGAGGTTTAGGAGGGGTTATAAAGCATTTCTTTTTCTGGAGTGCGCCACCAGTAGTTTGTTCCAAATTCTTTCCAACTTTTCTTAAAAACACAAAGAGCCTCCTCAACCAAATATAATTAAAAAGTAACCCTTTCGCATATGCTGTGGAATTTTGCCTGAAAAATGCTTGACTATAGGTGGCGCTGTGGGTTAAACCACAGAGCCTAGGGCTTGCCAATCAGAAGGTCGGCGGTTTGAATCCCCGCGACGGGGTGAGCTCCTGTTGCTCGGTCCCAGCTCCTGTCCACCTAGCAGTTCGAGAGCATGTCAAAGTGCAAGTAGATAAATAGGTACCGCTCCAGCGGGAAGGTGAATGGCGTTTCCGTGCGCTGCTCTGGTTCGCCAAAAGAGGCTTTGTCATGCTGGCCACATGACCTGGAAGCTGTACGCCTGCTCCCTCAGCCAATAGAGCGAGATGAGCGCTGCAACCCCACAGTCCATCACGACTGGACCTAATGGTCAGGGGTCCCTTTACCTTTAGGCAATGAGAGCTGCCACACAGAAGGGGGGGGGGCTAGAGCTAATGGGCTGACATCACAGTGGGGTAGATTTTGGTCGAACTGTAGAATTAAGTTAAGGGCAAGGGCTACTGGACAATGGTACTGATTATCAGAGGGACAGTGGGATTTCCTTTAATGGAAACATTCTTGGGGACAAATTGTGGGATGCTGTAACTGCGTTTTCTGCTTTGAGATGGGTTTGGAGTAGGTAGCATACAAAGTTGTGTTAAACCACTCTTAGCGTTGTGTTTGAATTGCTGCAACCCGCCCAGGGAGCTTAGGGTGAAGGGCGAGTAACAAACTGATGATAATAATCCTCTCCCGCCCCATGGTTTTACCTTTCATGAATTCAAACTCATGAAGCTTTTTTCCATGTCCTGTTCTTGCAGTTGTGTCAATCACAAAGACTACCCCTTCAAAGCTGATTACTAAGAACCGAAGCTGCTCTGGATGTAGAATTATTGCCTTTGGGACTCCTGCATCGTGAAGCTCTAGTGCAGGTACCTATTCTTAGCCAACCACTTTGGGCCTTTCATCCGAAAGAAGAGGAGAAATATTCAGAGCAAGTGGAATGAACAACCAGGGAGGACTCCACTGTTGTAAAAAGGCTACCTTCCTCATCTGTCTCTCCCTCTCGCCCCATCTACTGATTGAAGTTGGCCAAGTATTGAGTGTTGATCAAGGACCCAGCTAGAGGGTTCTTGTTGACTGTGATGCTTCTGCAACATCACTCGCGTTGGGTGAATCCCCCCTCCCCAGTTCAATTTGTAAGTGGGTGGGCTTGAGAGAAAAACAGCATCCAGAGAGCCATAGCTCCCCCACCTGATTTTTTTGAACCAGTTTGTGAACATCACGGGAGAAGGAGTTTTCTTCTCCAGTTCAGATTAAAATCTGAGCCAGAGAAGAATTTTTAGGCCCTAATGCTTGCCTTACATTTAAGGTGAGTATTATGCACTACCCAGTTGTGCATTCGGTGCCAATGAAGTCCTAACACCTTACCTGTTTTGTTACTGAGTGGTGTGTACCTTTTGGAAAGAATAAAAATAATTCCCACACCAACACTTGGGTAACCTGATTCATGCCACCTGTTTAAGATCTTCTGCCCATTGCATCCTGTTTATCCTCATCCAATGAACACTGGGAGCAGCCTCTTGCCTGTGACCCTTTCTTGTCAACAGCACAGCAGACCCCATGGCTACACACAGAAGGGGGCTAATCACACACACACACACCATCAGTACCTTAAATTATTTAGCAGAGAAGAGAATACCCAACCACCGGGTAGACATACTGCATTTATTGTGAATTGCAGGTTCAACATACTGGTTTTATTGCAGATACTTGAATGTAGAGTCCAAAAAGTGTATTAAAAACAACAAACCACCACCAAACAGTAACAGGCGGATCCAAAAGCCATTCACTGCATGATTTCATTCTGAAAGCCCAAGTGAAATTCAATATGTAAACAAGACGGTTTTAGGGGAAAGCACTGGACCTGTCCTTTGGATAGTGCCACATAACCTTAACTTTTATAATAAAAACGGCAGATGGAGGCAACAAAAACAAAAAAGCAGTAACAAGGCAATAACCGTTCCCAGGCTATAATTTGCATCTGAGAAGTGGGCCAGAAAACCTGAACAACCGTAAACCGAGTTGCCTATTTTTACTCCACCCGTCTAATTTATGGTGTAAAAGCAGAACCGCGTGTGATAATGTAAATTCAAACCTAACTTTTGTCACCCTTGTGGCTAATATATATACACAAGTCAAATAATATGGTTGTAAGTAAGGAATTTGGGGAGGAAGCGTTGGGGGCGTGAGCATCCCCTTCGTCAACACTCCCGCTTCCAAAATGCACCCAATGCAGCTGCTGTTCTTTCGGAGAGAACGTCCGTCTGCACAGGGTTCAATGGAGCCCCCTTCATCCCCACAACCCAGCTGGCCTTTGACCCTGCAGTACAAATAACTGGAGCGTTCAGCCGGAGGTGTGCGTAGGCCCTTCTATGGCACTAGACCTCTGACCAAGGGCCAGGGGGAGGAAGGACAGAGGTGTTGGGTGCATCTGCAAGTGGCTGGACTATGCCTATTTTAAGAGAGACCGAGATGCATAGAGACCTGATAAAGGGCAAATCTAGCGTGCGGTAAGTTAGAAATAGTGTGTTGCCAACAATGTGTATGCGTTTCTCGTGTGTGTTAATTACGGTAGTTTTATATAAATTAGCTACATAGTTTTATACAAGTGACATTATGTTGACGCTTAATACCCTTTCCACCCCACCCCCTCACTCTTTAAAACTATACTTTTAATCACCCATTAAAAGGCATCTGATACTTTCTTTTTAAAAAAAAATCTAATATTTCTCTTGCCACGTGCTTAATGGCAATTATGAAATCTTAATATAAAAAGTGTGTATTTTTTTGTAAAAAACAAAAAAGTTGTGATATTGGCTAGTTATGTACGTTTATAACTAAATATAGTACTCTAGCGGGTATTAAAAGCCTTCTACCATTAGTAGTGCCTTACAGCTAATTTTTGTAAAGCTATATGCATATATTCTAAAATTGCAAGTAACCAAAATGACAACAACAAAAAGGAGAGAGAGAGAAAAAAAGCTATCAGTACCGCTGTCAACTGCAATAATCCAAATTTAGGTTATTAACTTAAAACTAAACGGGGAAAAGGAACGATACCTTAAAAGTACAGAGCAGGTTTCAACTGGGTGCCGATTTGACATGGGCAAAGTACAGGATATATATATTGTCAGCAAAAGGTATTTCTTCCATGCCTCAATCTAAAGTGCAGAAAGAAAAAAGTAACAGGGCTCAATCCAGCTGTGGAAGTGGGTAGAATTTGTGGGGGATCCACAGCGGCCCGTTTTCTGTGGTCTCCCCAGTGGCATTCATTTTCGCAGAGCGGAGGAATCACTTGCCTCCTCTCATCTCCTGCCGTGTGGTTGACCTCATGCCACATTTCCCCTGGCCCTGCTGCAAAACAATATTTTTAAAAATACTGTTAATGGGCCAGGCACTGTTGCAACAGAGCATCGGTGTGATGTACCCATGCCATATGCGATTACATCCCAGGGAAGATGCACAAATCGTGGGCTTCCGAGGGAGAATGCAACAGGGAATTAACGCCAAACCCATCTCTGTTCAGTAAGGAGCCAGCGGCAAATAGGTCGTTTACACCTCTGCCTTTAAAACCCACTTATCAAATGCTTTTAATTTTTTCGCCCCCTCAGTGGTCCAGACTGATGCAGTCCTATTCCTAAGCATCATTCCGTTGAACTAGGACTGCATTTGGGAGGTGTACACACTAGAGGGCGCTGCTCTTCTACGGCACAAACACAGCCTTGCTCAGACACACAATTGGTTAGAGCTACTCAGTAGAAGTGTCTCTCGTTTCACAGCGTGGATTTCTTTTTAAGAATAAAGCTCTTGTTCGAAGGCACTACTATTAGGATGAATGCTTTAAGGCTGATTATTAAATACAGTGCTAATATACATGGTGTCTTTTGTTTTTTTAAAAAAATGGGATAATGCACCAAAAAACACAGCGGACCCTCAATGCCCTCCCTCCCACCCACCCCCGAAGGCCTTTTGGTAAACAAACATAAATATATATAAAAGGAAAGGGACAAATTTAGCACTTCCGTTATTAAAAACCGAGTTGGTCCAGCATCATTGGTGAGCTTCTTAGGGTTCCTTTTCAAATTGTCTCAAACCTGCTGAAAGAAAGAGAAGTTAGGGGGTGGCATAGATTCACAATAAAATGCCATTCCTCTGACCTATTTGCATAACCAAGAAATCCTAAATTGTGACAAAGACTGCTGATCACGGCATGGGTGAATCTGTCAAGCTCTGGTTTCTTGTAGTTTCTCAGTTTTTAAGTTCAGTTCTTCACACTGGGTGTTTTTAACACTCCCCATGAAAATTCAGCAGCACTTTAGGGCAAATGACTTTTAATACACACTTTCTTTTGCGAAGCATATTTTCTCTTAATACAGTGGTACATCGCAAGACGAATGCCTCGCGCAACGAAAAGCTCGCAAGACGAAAGGGGTTCGCACTTTTTTTGGTGACTCGCAAGACGAATTTTTCTATGGCTGTGCTTCACAAGACAAATGGGAACGCATTAATTAAATTTCAATGCATTCCTATGGGAAACTGCGCTTCGCAAGATGAAATTTTCGCAAAACGAAACAAGGAATGAATTAATTTCGTCTTGCGAGGCATCACTGTATTTATATTTTTCCTGATATAATGCATTTTTGTGCACATTATTACTTGGCTGGCAAAGTGCCCTGCAAAATTCAGAGAACAAATTCTGGTGTGGCTCTGTTTTGGTTGACGTGTGTTTTTTTAAAAAAACAGTTTGGATTAGTGGCCTCTAAATGCAACTTGAATCACATTTCTCCCCCATCGTGCTGATTCAGCGTTCTGATGCTGAATCGGCAAAGGCTGCAAAGAGCCCAGGTATTCCAGACAGTTATTAGCAATACCCTTTGCTCACTCTAAGGTCTGGAAGTAGTTAGCCATCACTTCCACACTCCATCTGCTGCTTTGTAACTCGAATAATATCCACTGTATTGTTTACCTGCTAACTGATTATCAAAAGGGTAAAGCATGAACACTTAAGGAATGAGGAATGTTAAAATTTTAAGACCCATCACCCCCGACCACTGGCCCTGATTACAGTGCAAGTTGGGAGTCTTAACAAAATCTGGAGTGCCATAGGTTCCCCACCTCTTGTTTTAAGCCAATAATGTGAAAAAAGACTTGGAGAAAGAAGAGGATCCATCATACTGAAACCATAGGTACCACTCCCCTTATAGCAGCAACTTCCCTACTCAACCAAGCCCCCCTTAAAAAGGAAAGAGAAAAACGCCACCTCAATTTTTTTTAAAAAATGGTTGAGGACCTCAACTCCAAAGCACCTGAAACTAGATGGCAAACATAGTACTATTGTTGGAGGGTGGATGGCGGCTAACAGATTGTGATTGAATCCCGACAAGACAGAAGTACTGTTTGTGGGGGACAGGAGGCGGGCAGGTGTGGAGGACTCCCTGGTCCTGAATGGGGTAACTGTGCCCCTGAAGGACCAGGTGCGCAGCCAGGGAGTCATTTTGGACTCACAGCTGTCCATGGAGGCACAGGTCAATTCTGTGTACAGGGCAGCTGTTTATCAGCTCCATTTGGTACGCAGGCTGAGACCCTACCTGCCCACGGACTGTCTCGCCAGAGTGGTGCATGCTCTAGTTATCTCTTGCTTGGACTACTGCAATGCGCTCTATGTGGGGCTACCTTTGAAGGTGACCCGGAAACTACAACTAACCCAGAATGCGGCAGCTAGACTGGTGACGGGGAGCGGCCGCCGAGACCACATAACACAGGGCCTGAAAGACCTACATTGGCTCCCAGTACGTTTCCAAGCACAATTCAAAGTGTTGGTGCTGACCTTTAAAGCCCTAAACGGCCTCGGTCCAGTATACCTGAAGGAGCGTCTCCTCCCCCATCGTTCTGCCCGGACACTGAGGTCCAGTGCCGAGGGCCTTCTGGCGGTTCCCTCGCTACGAGAAGCTAAGTTACAGGGAACCAGGCAGAGGGCCTTCTTGGTAGTGGCGCCCACCCTGTGGAATGCCCTCCCACCAGAGGTCAAAGAGAACAACAATTACCAGACCTTTAGAAGGCATCTTAAGGCAGCCCTGTTTAGGGAAGCTTTTAATGTTTGATGGATTTCTGTATTTAAATGTTTTGTTGGAAGCCGCCCAGAGTGGCTGGGGGAACCCAACCAGATGGGCGGGGTATAAATAATATATTATTATTATTATTATTATTATTATTATTATTATTATTATTATTTTACTACTCTGTTAACCTGGACTCTTCTAACCAAACATCTCCCTCCACTATCAGAGAAAGGCTATTGGGGCTATTTATCTAATACAGAATGTTGTTTCTTACCCAAACTAATCTTAAATTGCTGCCCAGGACTCTCTCCTGCTGTGAGTGCCCACAGGCCCTGTCCCTGCCTCCTTCCACCTGGTCTAGGGCGGGGCCTGGAAGGCCTCATAAAGGACTGCTGCCGCTGCTCTGCTGCTGGTGCTGCCCAGGACTCTCTCCTGCTGTGAGTGCCCACAGGCCCTGTCCCTACCTCTCTCCACCTGGTTTAGGGCGGGGCCTGGAAGGCCTCATAAAGGACTGCTGCCGCTGCTCTGCTGCTGGTGCTGCCCAGGACTCTCTCCAGCTGTGAGTGCCCACAGGCCCTGTCCCTACCTCTCTCCACCTGGTTTAGGGCGGGGCCTGGAAGGCCTCATAAAGGACTGCTGCCGCTGCTCTGCTGCTGGTGCTGCCCAGGACTCTCTCCTGCTGTGAGTGCCCACAGGCCCTGTCCCTGCCTCCTTCCACCTGGTCTAGGGCGGGGCCTGGAAGGCCTCATAAAGGACTGCTGCCGCTGCTCTGCTGCTGGTGCTGCCCAGGACTCTCTCCTGCTGTGAGTGCCCACAGGCCCTGTCCCTACCTCTCTCCACCTGGTTTAGGGCGGGGCCTGGAAGGCCTCATAAAGGACTGCTGCCGCTGCTCTGCTGCTGGTGCTGCCCAGGACTCTCTCCAGCTGTGAGTGCCCACAGGCCCTGTCCCTACCTCTCTCCACCTGGTTTAGGGCGGGGCCTGGAAGGCCTCATAAAGGACTGCTGCCGCTGCTCTGCTGCTGGTGCTGCCCAGGACTCTCTCCTGCTGTGAGTGCCCACAGGCCCTGTCCCTACCTCTCTCCACCTGGTTTAGGGCGGGGCCTGGAAGGCCTCATAAAGGACTGCTGCCGCCGCTCTGCTGCTGGTGCTGCCCAGGGGAACTTGAAACAGCACAGAGTCCTTTTTAAAATGCTTTTTAAAGAATTTTTAATGTTTTTATCTTCTTTGGGGTGGTAGGTGGGAGGGATTTTTAGTTGGGTGTGGGAATCTGTTAAATTTTAGTGTATTTGTAATTTTTATTGTTTTTGGTTTTATTGTTTTATTGTGTTTGGGGTGGTAGGTGGGAGGGATTTTTAGTTGGGTGTGGGAATCTGTTAAATTTTAGTGTATTTGTAATTTTTATTGTTTTTGGTTTTATTGTTTTATTGTCTTTTTTGTGTTCTTCTTTTGTTGAGTTCTTGCTGTTTTTTACAGAGGTTTTATTTTGTTTTTAAGGGGAGGGGTCAGGGCTGCCCGGGAGGGGGTCCCAGCAAGCAAAATGGCTGGGGCAGATTCCACAGGGGGGTGTGCACTGGAACAACCAATCTCAGTGGTCACGGGTAGGAGGAGGAGTTACGCTAAGACCAGACCATGTCATTACCGAGGAGGCAGACTTAGTCGTTGTCTGAGGACTATCCCTGCCTCCAGGTCTGGTCCTGACCGGACGGATATTGGAATCAGCAAGGGATACCCACATGACCTGAAGGTGCTGCTGTGCAATGCCAGGTCGATGATGAATAAGACCACCGCCATTCACGACCTGATTGTGGATGGAGGATTTGACCTGGCATGTGTGACAGAGACCTGGTTGGAGGAAGCCGATGGGCCCGTTCTTGGCGCTGCTTGCCCACCAGGTTTCTCTTATGCACAGCAACCCAGGCCATCTGGGCGGGGAGGGGGGGTTGCAGTGATTTTTAGGAAGTCATTAGTTTGCACCAGGCGTCCTATTGGGAAGACCCAGTTCTCTGAGTGCATGTTCTGGAAGTTGGGCAATAGAGGCAGTACAGGATTCCTTTTGGTGTACCGACCTCCCCGCTGCACCAAGGATTCCCTGCCCGAGCTGCTTCAGGTCGTGTCGGATGTGCTCCTGGAGACACCTAGCTTGGTTGTCTTAGGGGATTTTAACATCCATGCCGACACGACCTTACAAGGAGCCGCTCGGGACTTCGTGGAAAGCATGGCCACCATGGGGCTGTCCCTGAATAAGTCTGGCCCAACTCATAGCCGCGGACATGCCTTGGACTTGGTGTTTACCTCTATGGATGTTGGTGATCTGACATTAAGTAAAAGCGAAACAAAAGAAGTGCCATGGTCAGATCACTTTCTGGTGCAACTGGACTTCTCCGCAACCCTTCCCCTCTGCAGGGAGGTGGGACCGATTCGGATGGTCCGCCCCCGCTACTTAATGGATCCAATTGGCTTCCAAAGAGTGGTAGGGGATGTTTTATCCCATGTCGATGGCCTTTCAGCTGATTCCCTGGTGGCCCGCTGGAATGCGGAGTTAACCAGCGCTATTGACTGTCTGGCTCCGAAGCGCCCTCTCAGATTGCATGGAGCCCGGACAGCCCCGTGGTTTTCCCCGGCGCTGAGGGCAATGAAACAGTCGTTGAGACGGCTAGAGCGCCGGTGGCGGAAAACTCATTTTGAATCAGACCGGACACGGGCTAGAGCTCAACTTCGAGCCTACCAAGTGGCAATGGCGACGGCGAAGAGGACCTTCTTCACCGTCTCCATCGCATCTGCAGAAAACAGCAGCAGGAGACTCTTCCAGGTGGTTCGCAATTTAGCGGAACCACCTGCTCCATCCGGGCCCAGTACGGGCCACATGATCTCCTGCAATGATTTTGCAAAGTTTTTTGCAGATAAAGTCGCTCAGATTCGGGAAGAGGTAGACTCCACCGTGGGAGCAGGGCCGGGGCGGGGGAGTGCTAGAGTCCTGTCTAGTCAAGTTTTGTGGGATCAATTTCAATCTGTTACCTCCGAGGATGTGGACAGGCTGCTTAGACGAATGAAACCAACCACCTGTCTCCTTGATCCTTGCCCATCCTGGCTTATAAAAGCTAGCCAGGAAGGGCTGGGCGATGGGCTTCGCGGGTTGGTAAATGCTTCTCTCCATGAGGGAGCCTTCCCAGACCCGCTGAAAGAGGCGGTTATTAAACCGCTTCTTAAAAAACCATCTTTAGATCCGGCCAATACGGCCAACTATCGCCCAGTCTCAAATCTTCCATTCTTGGGCAAGGTGATTGAGCGAGTGGTTGCGGAACAACTCCAGGCACGCCTGGAAGAAGCGGACCATTTGGATCCCTTCCAGTCAGGATTCAGGCCTCATCATGGGACTGAAACTGCCTTGGTCGCACTGGTCGATGATCTCCGGCGGGCTAGGGACAAAGGTAAGAGCTGTTTCCTTGTTCTGCTGGATCTCTCAGCGGCTTTTGACACCATCGACCATAACATCCTTCTGGACCGTCTAGAGGGCTTGGGAGCTGGGGGCACTGTCATGCAGTGGTTCCGCTCCTTCCTCCTGGGCCGTGTTCAGAAAGTGGTGGTGGGGGATGAGTGTTCAGACCCCTGGGCGCTCACTTGTGGGGTGCCTCAGGGTTCTGTCCTCTCCCCCATGCTTTTTAACATCTATATGCAGCCACTGGGAGAGATCATCAGGGGGTTTGGGCTGGGTGTCCATCAGTATGCTGATGATACCCAGCTCTACCTCTCTTTTAAATCAGAACCAGTGAAGGCGGTGAAGGTCCTGTGTGAGTGCTTGGAGGCGGTTGGAGGATGGATGGCGGCTAACAGATTGAGATTGAATCCTGACAAGACAGAAGTACTGTTTGTGGGGGACAGGAGGCGGGCGGGTGTGGAGGACTCCCTGGTCCTGAATGGGGTAACTGTGCCCCTGAAAGACCAGGTGCGCAGCCTGGGAGTCATTTTAGACTCACAGCTGTCCATGGAGGCACAGGTCAACTCCGTGTCCAGGGCAGCTGTTTATCAGCTCCATCTGGTACGCAGGCTGAGTCCCTACCTGCCCACTGACTGTCTCTCCAGAGTGGTGCATGCTCTAGTTATCTCTCGCTTGGACTACTGCAATGCGCTCTACGTGGGGCTACCTTTGAAGGTGACCCGGAAACTACAACTAATCCAGAATGCGGCAGCTAGACTGGTGACTGGGAGCGGCCGCCGAGATCACATAACACCGGTCCTAAAAGACCTACATTGGCTCCCAGTACGTTTCCAAGCACAATTCAAAGTGTTGGTGTTGACCTTTAAAGCCCTAAACGGCCTCGGTCCGGTATACCTGAAGGAGCGTCTCCACCCCCATCGTTCTGCCCGGACACTGAGGTCCAGCTCCGAGGGCCTTCTGGCGGTTCCCTCATTACGAGAAGCCAAGTTACAGGGAACCAGGCAGAGGGCCTTCTCGGTAGTGGCACCCACCCTGTGGAATGCCCTCCCACTAGAGGTCAAAGAGAACAATTACCAGACCTTTAGAAGGCATCTCAAGGCAGCCCTGTTTAGGGAAGCTTTTAATGTTTGATGGATTTCTGTATTTTAGAATTTCTGTTTTTTTTGGAAGCCGCCCAGAGTGGCTGGGGGAACCCGGCCAGATGGGCGGGGTATAAATAATAAATTATTATTATTATTATAAATTGTAAACCCTGCCCCATCAAAAGTGCTCCCTCACTTATGACACCATTCCTGGAATCCCCTTCTCAAACTAGAGCCACCCCGGAACCACGCTCACACCACGAACACCCAAAAAATATTGTTGTTTCACTTGCCATTGGTCTCTGACTTTTTGCCGGCCGCTGTCGCCTGAATTACAGAAGAAGAAGCACAAAGTTGAAAGGTCAGGTCAGGTTATTTCTGTGCACATATAATAATAGCATCATGTTTATTTCCAATAGATACTGTTCAGAAGAAAGGTATAAAGAGATGAAAAATACTGAGCTTACAGAGGTGGCTCTTTGCGACCTCTTACCTTTGTGGGGGAAGTGACTTTTTCAACTGACTGCTTCTCCCAGAGGTTACGTTTGCCGGATACGTCTCCAGGTTTTAAGTCCTAGTTCACAAAAGGAGATGGGGAAACAAAGCAAGAAGTTTGAAAAAGAGAAAGCAGTTAATGAAAGGGTTTTATCCAATTAAGTCACTACACAAGTGGCACGACTGCCGTTTGTGCAATAGAACTTTCCCTCCCCTCCGCTCCCCCCATATGGTCCCACTCCAAAAAACCCCTGCTCTAGCAGGTTGGGGGAACCCCAAGGCAGTTTGGGGCAGGATGCTCAGGGGAAGGGAGAGGGGCTATATGCCATGATGCAAGCAATGGCATAGTTAGATCCAAACAAAGTTGTGTCTTATTTAGACCCCTTAAGACCAATTTCATATACGTATACTGCCACGAGTCTTTCATTTATTGAAAACGGCCCCACTGAAATAAACAGGACTCGTATGAATGGAAGCCTGGTTACGACTGGGTCTGCAGGACTACGGTTTTGTGGCTTAGCACGATGGTAGCTCAGAAAGAGATTTACCTGACTAGTTTAACAGAAAACAGCCAGTCCAAGAGAAGAATAGAACAGCAGGTGCCTGGAATCCAGCCAAGGAGGTGATGGTGAAAAGAGAGAAGTGAATAGAGAAATCAGCTGAGAAAGAGAGAATGAATTGGAGAAAAGGACAGGTTAGTCTCGATCCACTTCTGTTGCTCTTGCACACGCCCACAGACTAATTGCAGTGCCGATTTATGATGCATGAAATTTACTTCTCTGTGTACTTGCAAATATCCAGCAAGGAGTTTTGACCAGAGATGGAGAAGAGCATACAAAGTGACCGAAAATGAGGAGCCCTTTCCAGCGCAAAGGCTGCATTGCATCAAGGGCAATCTTCCTTGGGGGGGGGGGGGGCTGCGTATGCCAGTAGTGGGTGGGGCCATAGGCAAAAGTGGGTGGAGCATCAGGTATGACTTTATACCTTTGCTCAGTAAGCTATATTTCAGCCATGCAAAAGTCAGAGGCTTCTACATCCTCGCAAGCAAGAGGCATTTTCACAATTCAAGGACACATTCCAGGCAAGCAGAAGAGCTCGAGGACAGCATAGAGAAGGACAGGGACTGGTAAAGGGCTGGATACAGACAGATCTGAATGGCTTCATTTGGTGCCCTGGCCCTGCGGTTCCCTGCATTGCAAGGGGTTGGACTAGATGACCCTTGGGGTTACCACCTCCCAACTCTACAATTACATGATTCCCCATCTCTGTTCTAGGGAAAACTGGCCACCAGGAACGAATTGGTGGCTGCTACCATCACCTATTTCTCGTCTTTAGCATCTGGAAACTGGGCAGACACTCATTCCAAACATAAAGGTCCCACTATTAGGATTAATGGCCCTTCTTAATTGCAGGGTCTATGAATTAGCTGACTTGATCCCCTACAGCCTCTATCTTGCACTGGTTCCTTCCTTGCTCTGGCCATTCACAGTGCAAGGCACTGTCCCCATGCTCACGTGCCATGGGTATGTGGTGATGGCAAGGAGGAGGAGAAAAGCTGGCTCCATATAAGAGGGTCAAGCAACCCTACCACCACCAGAATACGAAGCCTGTAATGTCTACTTAAATAGTCCCCAGAGTTCTTTCTTGTTCCCATTGTGTGCAGAATTTGTTCTTTTCTGGACTCGCTTCTGCAGGAAGTTATCGGCATTTCACCTTGCTGTGTTAAACTGGAGCTGTTTGATGGTCAAAGGATGAAGCTACTGTAAACAGAAGGGCAAGCACTCACCGATGGTTTTGGAGCAGGCGATTTGCTGTTTTCTGGGGTCTTGGTCAACCATTCGTTGATGCGACTGGAGACACCGACCTTTAGCCCAGCTGTTTCCTGCAGAACATTCATTTCCCAATGTGATTACAGGTTGCATGCGAAAATGAATTATAAAAGGGGGGGGGTAAGGATTTAGGACTGAAAGCAAAGTGAGGGGAGAGGACACCGAGTTGGCCAGCAGGTAATGGCTTTCTCCACCTGCCTTGCCCCTCCCTCCAGCCCTAGGAGCCTCCATAAGGGAGCAGTTTCCAGAGGAGGAACAGCAAGCTGCATAAAGTGTATGCTTATTCTAATGAGCTGAACAGAGTGAAAGATTATGAGGCATGGAAGTGTGGAGAGTTTGTGTATGAACTGAACAGTGCTTAGTTTTTGTTGTTTTGCTGCTATTTTGTTAATATTTTGTTAAACAACTACCAAACTTTTAGAAGACATCTGAAGGCAGCCCTGTTTAGGAAGCTTTTTATTATTATTATTATTATTTTGCTCTATAGATCAGGCATCCCCAAACTTCGGCCCTCCAGATGTTTTGGACTACAATTCCCATCTCCCCTGACCACTGGTCCTGTTAGCTAGGGATCATGGGAGTTGTAGGCCAAAACATCTGGAGGGCTGCAGTTTGGGGATGCCTGCTATACATTATGAATGCTGCACTGATTTGTTAATCACATAATATGACTTTTGCTTTTATTGTGATGCTTAGCTTATTTTTAGTTGGTGCTATTTTGTTAATGTTTTATAGATTGGAAGCCACCCAGAGTGGCTGGGGAAACCCAGCCAAATGGGCGGGGTACAAATAAATTATTATTATTACAAACGCTGTGCCGATTTGCTATTAACATAATATGACCTTTGCTTTAATTGCAATGTTTAGCTTATTTCTTAGTTGCAGCCTTGATAAGAGTCTTTTTATAGATTGCAATTGTTCTACTGATGATTTGTTAATTATTCTACATGATTTATGCTGTGTTTGTGATGTTACTTCTTGTTTGTAGGCCGCTTTTGGATTCCTTCCAATGAAGAGCAGCATAGAAATATAATTGTTTTGCAAGCCTGTGTTTTGCAACTTCACAGAAGTGGTGGGCATTGAAGTGATGTGTCCTCAAAACGTAGAGCACATGCTGTAGTCCTGGGGGGGTTGTGCAATGGAGAGTCCCCATTGCCATTTAGATGCAGAGTGCAGGTCAAGATCACAAGGAGAGGAATTAGGCCAGTGGCCCATCTAGTCCAGCATCCTATTCTCACGGTGGTCAGCAGCCAGGTGCCCCTGGGAATCCTGCAAGCAGGACCTGAATGCAACACCCCTCTTCCCACTTGTGATTCTCCATCCATCAGCAATGCCTAATAGACATGGACCGGCGAAGGTTTCCACTACCCCAAGCCCTGCAAAAAGTGGAGCTAAGCATCCTTTCCTCCCTTGCCCTGACCGCTATCTGGAATCAGAGCAGAGGTGCTTCAAACGTGTGCATGACTTCGAAGGAGGAACACATACCTTATTGGGCGTCCCGGTGCCAGAAGGTGACGAGAACACGTTGCCTTTTTCCCACATGCTTTTGATGTTTCGGACTCCCTCGGCAGGAACTGGGAGGTCAGAGGCTGCTGGCTTGGCAGCCTTCGCAGCTTTAGTGCCCTGCAGGAAGAAGCAGCTATGATGTTTCCTTAATTAATTCCATTTGCAGAGGGATCTAGGGTGCAGCTGTGGGAGGGGTTTCCCTAAGCACCATAGCCATGTTGGGGGCGGGATTAGCACTTTGCCGTGAATGCTGCTGGCGAGAGAAAGATTAAATCCACTCTTGAGTGGTCATCCAGGGATTTGGGGCGAAGTGGCATCCGTATGTGGACAACACCCACTTCTGTTTTTCCTGTGCCATTTATGTCAGGCAAAGCTATGCAGTTGCTTGCTTAGTGTCTGGAGGTGGTGATGCAGAGGGAGGGAGCTGCATCCAGCCATAGGGTCAGGTGTGTGGGAGTGCCCGGCTGCCAATCATCAGACATCAAATTCACTTGCTGAGGCTGCAAAGGGAGAACCGAGAGCGTGCTCTAAGTATGCCTCTAGTCCTTCCTCTGCCGTCACCGCTTCAATGCTGCAGCTGCAAAGATTCTTCCTCTAAGGATGCTTTCGGTTCTTCCTTTCCAGCTTAAAGTTACAGCATGCAAGCCCTCAGAGAATAACCAAGATTTCAACAAAAGGGACTGGGAGGGTGTGGCTGGGTTCAGACATAACATAAAACCCTGGATTGTGCTAACCATACCATAGTTAAGAACTCACACCGTGGTTTGCTCTTCCAAACAAACAATAGGAAAACTATGGTTGTGAGCTGCTGGCTGGCCTTTGTTTCCCATTCGCTCAGCACACAAATTCTGAAGTCCGCTCCCATCTTCATGGTGTAGCAGCCTCTTGAGCAGGCATCCCCAAACTGCGGCCCGCCAGATGTTTTGGCCTACAACTCCCATGACCCCTAGCTAACGGGACCAGTGGTTTGGGGATGCCTGCTCTTGAGGCTGAGCATTGGCCCTAACTCTGGCTTTCAATAATCTGTAGATTCAGATTCTACATCAAACTGTAGTTAGTACAGTTCAAGCTCTTCTTTACAAACCAGCTTCAGACTGAGATTTCTGTTTTGGGTTTATTGACACTAAACATGGGTTTGTAGGCATACTTCGTAGGCAGATGTTTAACCAATTTCACTAAGCAAACCATGGTTTTGTGTTACATCCAAGTTTACTCTTGCCTGGGCCTGGAGCCTCAAGTACATTTTCTGGGCCTTGCCAGCAGCCAACCAGAGGAACTCAATACATCCTGAAGCTGCAATAAGCTCACCTCAATTGCACTAGTGTACTGCTCCAACCTGCTGTCTATCTTGGAGACGACTGGAGTTGTGTGGGTAGGTTTCATTCCACTATGTAAAAAAATTAAATAAATGGAATAATGTTAGTCCCTATTGCTGGGCACCAAATTTTTACAATGCTCTTGTAAAAGCAAGGGTCTTATACCTCTTTTGGGCGGATTTGTTCAAGAACTCTGCACGTTCTTCTATCTAGAAAATAAAATAAAAGTCAAGTAAAATAAAAGTCCAGGTTTCCTAAGGCAACAGAGCCTGGTGGAAAGAGAATAAGCTGAGTGCATCAGCAAAGATGCACTAAATAAAACAGTAGCACAACACACAACACCACCGCAACAAGATGAGGTGACCGTGGAGGGGAAGGAAGTCATGGCTAATTAGGGCCTCTGTGGATTCTGCAATTCTGTAAGCATGAGAGTTTCTTAGAACCATATAATTGTAGAGCTGGAAGGGACAATTAAAATACACAATAAAACAAACCCAGCAACTCCCTCACACAAGCACATTTAAAAGGACATGTCTGGAATCTTTGTGCCGAATAATCCAGCGTGCAAGGAGGGAGGGAGGGAAGGATTTTATTCACTTGCATGATAATGTCTGACTGCAGGATTTTATTCACTTGCATGATAATGTCTGACTGCAGAATCAGAGCACCTGAAGAGTTGCTCAGATTGGAAGTTTGGGGTTGCAGATGGCCACAAACGCAGTGTGCTTTCACCGCCACAAGATGGCAATGTAACAGAGAGAAGGATACGGTTCCCCTACAAATCCCTCAATTCTCTCCCTCTTTTAGCCTCTCTCAGGGTTGTTTCAAAAATCATGTATTTCCAACACGGATAATAGTATTTCAACCGGGGGACGGGGGGGACGGGGACATACAAGCCACATGTCTAGCAACCACATATAGTTACTTGTTTTTAATCCACATGTATGTGCTAGAAAGCCATGGCTGAATGCAGAGAAGCATTTGCATATGCAATCAGAACGTAACAATAATTTGCGCACTCTCAGTGCTTTTTGCATCTACATCTATATCTCTCATAGGGACCCAGGTGGCGCTGTGGTTAAACCACTGAGCCTAGGGCTTGCTGATCAGAAGGTCGGCGGTTCGAATCCCTGTGACGGGGTGAGCTCCCGTTGCTTGGTCCCAGCTCCTGCCAACCTAGCAGTTCGAAAGCACGTCAAAATGCAAGTAGATAAATAGGAACCGCTACAGCGGGAAGGTAAACGGCGTTTCCATGTGCTGCTCTGGTTTGCCAGAAGCGGCTTTGTCATGCTGGCCACATGACCTGGAAGCTATACGCCGGCTCCCTCGGCCAATAATGCGAGATGAGCGCGCAACCCCAGAGTCGGTCACGACTGGACCTAATGGTCAGGGGTTCCTTTACCTTTACCTATATCTCTATGGGCACTTCCTGTGAGGGAAATCGATCACATCTGAAATGGCCAGGCACTTTGCTCTTCTTGTCTGGCTGGTATATTTGCCCTCCTCTGCGCCTATATATTCATGCTTTTCTTTAACTGAGAACCACTAAGAGATACCTGCTTGGAGAATGATAAACATGGCAGTATGCTTTTCTGTCAGCCCACCCAGCTTATAGGGATTCTTGAGGAATTCAATAATTCCGGTATGAACGGACCTGACTGCACATCCCAGAATTAATTTGCAGATTGGAATTTAGCAATCCATCTGATTCTTTTATATGGATGTCCCATATTTGGCCTCATCACAACCACAAACACGCACACACACCAAGTTTTTAAATGTGCAATTTGAGAGAAAACACTTTCTGAGAGAAAATGCATTTAAAATAATCAGCTAAAAATAATAATCATAGATTAAGGCGAAAACAAGACAGAACAGACTTGTGAGTGGATTCATGCAAAAGTAAAATGGACTGGAAACCAATGGATTAAATCTCTCTACTCCAGTGGTGGATTGCCTGTGATCCATCTCCGGTTGTAGCTGAACAACAACTGCTGCTGCCGCAAATCATTGGTTATGCTGGCTGAGGTCGCTGGGAGTTGTAGTTCAGCAGCACATGGAAGGTCACAGGTCAAGCATAGCGTGGGAACCCTTTTCCTCCCCAAGGGCTGCATTTCCTTGTGAGGAACTTTCTGGGGGCCACAGAAAGTGGAGGAAGCAGAGCCAAGTATGGACAAAGCAGCAGGTTTGAATCTCCACCTTTGTACAGCAGCTTACATTTTAGCAATAGCTCAGTCGGTAGAGCATGAGACTCTTAATCTCAGGGTTGTGGGTTTGAGCCCCACATTGGGCGCACTAGAATTTTTAGTCAAAAGTCCACACAAACCTGCATGACTGCTAAGATTTTCCTTCAGGGGCTCTTGGGTTTTGAAAAGTATGATGGGTGTCAGTAACCCATGAGAGGGCCTAAAGTTCTTGGGCTTCAGGGAAACATTGTTTTATCTGCCCAGGATTATTGTGATGCTGCATTTTTGCAGAACTTTTTTTAATTGGTTTGTATCTCTACCTACTGTTGGTGTTTTATGCTGTTTGCCTTTTGTGGTTTGTACTGTGTATGTTGTTGCTTGTGGTTTTAATGGTTGGCTGATGAATGGGATGAACAAACAAACACATTAAAATTGCTTTGTAATTTGCAGGCTTGCACACTGGGGTCACCAACTTGGTGCCCTCCAGATGTTGCTAGACTAGAACCCCTGACCTCCCTCCCGCCCCCTGCCGAACATGGACCATGTGGGGGGGGCTGATGGGAGTTGAGAGTCTGACCACCTCTGGAAGGAACTACATTGACTGCCCCTGGCCTACAAAAAAAATGGGAGAAAGAAAATGAATTTGGAGGAGTTGATCAAGCTAAGCACAATTTTATTCACAGGAAAACAGATGTCACTGCACAACACCAGCATGCTCACAACTTAGAAACGTTATGGGCACATACGGTAAACAGAATTACAAAATAGATCTGTAAAACAAGACAGAAAGCAGGAGAGATCTGTAAAAAACAAGCAGCAATCTGTAAAATATGACATCAAAAGCAGAAGGTGTTATGATCTCTCTAAATCCGAATTCCAACCCCAGCCTGTTGTTTTTTTCTCTCTCAGCCTGAATTTTACATCCTGTTCTATCTAAAACTATAGGGTGCAATACACTGTCCTTTTAAAATCAGCAGCAGAACTCTTGTTACTGTTAATGGTTCTGACAGACACAGATCTGTTTTGAGTGCAAGACACCAAGACACACACACACACACACACACACACACACACACACACACACACACCAGGATTCACAAGGCAGCACATAAGAATCTTCCTCTGGGAAGCATAAGCAATGAAAAAGAACAACAGTAACAGCAAAACCCACTCTGCAGCTCCCTATTTTTTATTTTTATTTTTTTGAGGAAGCCCAAAGTCAACTCCAGATGTAGATTAAGCTGGGAATGAAGAGAACCGGTCAGGGAAGGGCGATACATCTTTTCCAGATTTGACGGAATCTACAAACAGTACTTATGAGAGCCCATCTAGATGAGCATGGTCCATTCCAATTAAAGCAGCTCTGCAGGGCTTTGCACACAGATTCCCACCAAACACCTGCTATCAGATCCAGATGACATGGAGCACCACGCCCCTGACTGCCTTCTGGCTGGGATGAAGGGCGAGGCAGACATGCAGTGGGTGCAGTGCAAACCTGCCAGCAGGAGTGCTGGTTTGGCTCTGCCATCCCGTTTGCACAGCCCCGACCTCGCCCTCTCCATCCTGGTATGCAGCAGCAACTCAGCTGGCTTAAGGTCGGGTGAGTGGCATAGGCCAACCCTGCTGTCCGCTGCTGCTTCTAAGCTTGAGAAACTGGAGATAGCAGGGACTGAGACCTTCTGCATGAAAAGCATGGGCTCTGCCACTGAGCTACGATCTCTTACGATTGTGTGATGAGGCCTTGTAGGTGGTGCTGCCACGAGCGGCTGCCCAGTTGGCACTGACCCGTAACAGGGTAGCAAATTCAGCAAGCAAAGCTTTTCTTCTTCTCATTGCTACATCCATGAAATATAGTTGGAGTCGTGTAGTGATTTCACGCTTTCGACTGCAGCTCGTAAAACAGTGAATGAACCCCAACCCCCCCAAAAAAACCCTCCGGCTTTATATACATTATTTACACAATGGGTCCCGTCTGATTGGCTGATTCTGCTTCCCTCCTGGAGCCTGATTGGACTGCTCCCGCAGGCCAATCAGATGTTGCATTCTAGGATCCTACCTGTCTATTGTTCTAGAATCCAAGCTTAATACATAACACCCCGCATGCTGTTGCTGTTGTTGGTGGTGGGAGAATACTTGGTATCTTTTTGGTCACAAAGCACAGAGCACCAAAACAGACACAAAAAGCTGGTAACCTTATTCACGGAGAATCGAGCTCTGTAAAAACTTTGCACAGTTATAGAGCAAAAGCGTGTATTTGAACATGGCCTGGACGCTCCCTCCAAAAACTAAATAAGGGAGGCAGGTTGCACCCAAACCATACCTTTAAAAAGAGGTGCCGTCTTGCGCCCAAGATTGGGGGGGAGGGGGTTTGGAGAGCGCATGGCATCGCATTGTTGGGACTGGCTGAGTGGTAAGCCCAGCATGACATTGCTTCCTCTGTTGTGCTTAGGAGGAGCTACCCATTGAACTGTCCTGCACTCGGCCTCCTCAACATCAAGGGGGCTCGGCACCCTGCCAGCAAATCTTCAGGGGGCCAAAGACCACTCCGCCTTCAGGAGTCGGTGCACCTGTCTTTAAAGCCCATTCAGCGAACATTTAAAGCATCTTGCTTCCTCCAAAGAATTGCGGGAACTGTAGCTTGTTGAAGGTGCTGACAATCATATAGGCCTGTGAGGAGAAAACTACAGTCCCCAGGATGTGGCAGAAGGAAGCTATGTGCTTTAAATGTGTTGAAAGTGCTTTAAGCGTGATCTGACCGTCATGTTGGGAGTGAGCCAATAGGCAAGGCCTGTACTGTTGCTTTTAATTTTTGTATAGCAATTAGAATTTTTAGATGCTACCAGGAGAACCAATCACCATGAAGGAAGAGGAGGAGGCATTATTGCCACACCTACTTCGCAGATGAAATAGGGGATACATTTAATCAAACCTGGATTAAAACAGTACAGACACTAGGAGCCAGCTGAAATTCCTTCTTGACCTGCAATTAACCCTCCACATGGACCCAAGGAAGCCTTACCTTGAGAGAGGAACCTTTTGGGGTGAAACATTTGAACGGCTTCTTGTCTTCGCTCTGGGCTTCCTCGGGCATCTTCTGGCGTTTCTCGGCAGCTTCCGCCCTTCTCCTCTCAATTTCTTCCTTCAGCCGCCTCTTCTCTTCCTACCAAACTCACAATATGTAGTGAATGAGTAGCTTGTAGCTCATTTTCATGTTTATGTCACACACAACACACACCCCGAATTCAGGACAGTTAACACAGCTGCTTCAGCAAAGCCACCGCTAGAGTGTGGTGCAATACCATTGAGTAACAGCATAAATCTATATATCAATGGAAAGATAATTTAATGTAGAATGTATTGCAACAAAGTCTTCTCCATTATCAGTATTCTTTCAAAAGTTATATCCAAATAACCAGAAAAAGGAAGCACAACTTGCTTAGGTTGATATGCAGCAGCTTTCCTTCATTTGAATGTAGCCAGTGAGCATGAGTGTTTAGAGAGCCAATCAAGTGTCATCTTGTTTTGGCAATGATCCAATCAGGTCACAGTAGGATTCAGCTATTGATGTTATGTACCGGACCTGAGAGGAGGACATTTGTCAGTGTGTTATGTGATTGCTATCAAGTTGGTTGGGTATTTTTGGTTGTTGTTCTTTCATTTATTGAACTTGTGTAATGTAATAAAATTAAAGAAATGGCAGAAAGAGTTGGCTGGTCATGCAGAAAGTGATGTAAAATAGTACTATTAAGTGAACGTGGCTACAGTTATGAAGAAATTGGTGGAAACTTAACCAAAGGTGCCGTTTCTATACTAGTGTATACAGGCATCCATGAAGACAGGAGTCAAGCTACAGGGGAAACTGCACTTCCTTTAATAGTGTTGCAACCACACATACACAATAAAAATTCAGAACTAAGAACAAACCCCAACAGATCACACAAGAGGATTATCTAAGTCTGGCAAGCATCTCTCAAGTACTGAGGCTGGGGGTGGGGGTGGGGGTGCCCAGCCTGAAGTGGCTGTTCAGAGCACTGATTGGTTAGGAGAATGTGACATCACAAAGCACTTTCTCTGTTCTTGCAGGGGGTTCATCTAGATGACCCTTGGGGTCCCTTCCAACTCTACGATTCTCAACAGAGCAGTTTTTCAATTTAAAAGCAAACAATCGGATCAGTTCCTACCCCTGCGGTAAATTTCTGTATCTTCCCCACACCCAGCTAGAACTGTAGCAAGGGAACAGAATTCCTGACCGTCCTATGCCACAACAGTAGGAAGGATAATCCATAGACAGAAGCTACTTTTGCAAGTAGAACTTAGGAAGAGAAGAACTCGTTGCATTGTTTTATTATTTTTGTAAACTGCTTTGAGGAAGTGGCTGCTGTTGCTTACAACCAAGTGGTGTGTAAATTTGGTGAAATAAGTAATAAAATGAACCAACAATATAGCAAGATTTGAAAGAGCACCTCGTACAATAAAATTATCTCTTGAGAGAAGTATTCCCCTTAAAGTGTATTTCAATATTAGTCACTGGTTGCCTCATTGTTTGGAATGTGCTGCTGTCCTTCGTTAAAGGCATAGGGTTTTAGGAGCTAGGCGCTCAGTTTTAAAAGGCAATTACCCTCCGTTTAAAGAGCTTATTCCAAACCAGATTTTTCCATTAAAGTAAGTCTGAGTCACAACACCACCAGAAGGATCTTTGCCAAAGGGAAAGGGTAACCTAATTCAGAGATGTACAACCAGAAGCTAGGCACAATTCTTAGGTCCAATTTAGGTATTTTCCCAAACCAACGATCTTGTTCTTATGATAGAAGCTGGGCAATTTGTCCTCGCCATACTCGGGATATAGTGTGCAATGTCACTGCTCTACAAAGACACCCATGCACACAGAGGGTCAAAGTGCACACCTTTTCCCTGCCAATCAGTGTAGACAAAACCTATCTAGATGGACCTATGGAATCTCTCCGTATGAGGCAGTTTCCTCCATCAACCACAATAATGTCTTTGCGCTCTTGTTCTGAATACACCAAGCAGCTATTACCTCCTCCCGGGTTTTCCTTTCCGCCTCCTCCTTCTTCTTCCTCTGCTCCTCTTCTTCCAGAATCTTCCGGCGCTCTTCACGCTTCTTCTTCAGCTCCTCCAGCTCCACGGCTGCCTCCTGTTGTTTCTGTTTCATCTTCTCAAACTCTTCGCTCTCGTTTTCGCCTCGGCGACGGCGCAGCTCCTCCACCCGCTTGCCAGCCTCCGCGTGGGACACTGGCTTGGCGTCTTCAGAATCTGGGGTGGTTTTGAGGCCTGGGCGGCTGGGAGAGAAAGAAACAAGCGACAGTGAGGAAGAGTTTTCTGTAGCTTGTCAGGACTGGCACTGTGAGGATAATATAGAAATTATGCAAAATGGAATGGATGGCAGAGACCGCTGTACCCTGAACTGGACCACTTCAGAATGCGGTGTCGTAGCTTTCAATTCTCTTCTACATTTTTTTTGAAAAAAACCCCTCAGTATAATAAACTAGCACATCAGGGAGAGTGGTTCTTGCCTAGCTCTCTCCTCAGTATGAAAGTATACTATGCACTTTTTACATGGGAGAGCGCTATAAATAAAACTCTGCCACTTGCAGTCTGAAGTCCGGACACTAAGTTCCAGCTTCAAGGGCCTTCTGGTGGTTCCCTCACTGCGAGAAGTAAAGCTACAGGGAACCAGGCAATGAGTCTTCTTGGTGGTGGCGCCCGCCCTGTGGAACGCCCTCCCATCAGATGTCAAGGAAATAAACGACTATCTGACTTTTAGAAGGCATCTGAAGGGATGTCTTCCCTGTTTTGGGAAGATTTTAATGTTTGATGTTTTATCGCTTTTTAATATTATTATAAATATTCTGTTGGGAGCCACCCAGAGTGGCTGGGGAAACTCAGCCAGATGAGTGGGGTATAGATTTATGATGATGATGATGATTTGGTAGAATCCAGAATTCCACCAGCTCATTCTGTTTTAATGGGAAGACTGGTCCTCACTTAAGCATCAGGGAACCACAGCATGTTATTTTCCCTGGTGCTCTCTGAAGCATGTGGCTACTGACCCCTGTGTTTTCCTCCCTCATGGTTTGGATTTATGGACTACTTACAATGAGGCTGCATTTTAAATTTTAATATTGTATTTTAAGCTGTATTTTAATTGTTTTGTTTATCATGTCTTATTGTAATTTTATTGGTGTTAGCCACCCTGAGCCTGGTTTTGACTGGGGAGGGCGGGGTATAAATAATTTATTATTATTACTACTACTACTACTACTACTACTACTACTATTGAGGAAAATTCCTTGGCTTTGGAATGGTCTTTGCAGGCAGCAGCATCCAGCACCTATTTTGATGTCACCAGGAAAAAAATTCTCTTTATCAGGCCTTTTATCCTTACCTGTTTTACCTCTGCTGCTGTGCTTATGCTGCCCTCCTTAGATTTGCTGCTTTTACTATAGTCTATGTATGTTTTTAATTGCTCTCATTACATTTCTGAATTATTTATTTTTTTGCAAGCTGCCTTGGATATTTGTTTGTCAAGGATGGGGAGAAAATATAAGTTTCATTGCACTTGTGTGTTTGCTGTACTTTATAGATTTAATGCATATATGCATTAACACACATACACACAGAGAGTTATATTGCGTATTGTTTTATTATTACTTTTTTAAAAAAAATAGTGTACATTGCAAGTGTTAAAAGCATGGGGAACCAAATGCAGCAAATCAATCAATATTCTTTGAGCCTCTCAGGACTTCCCTCCATACTGTATCTTTATATGGCTCAAACATGCATGGTTTAGGTTTGCAGACATATGCAGCTTCAGGGGTCATCTTTACAACCCTAAATAGCTTCAGCTTTACAGAAATGGAGGCTTGTGAGCGGCGTTTACAATATCATCTCATCAACTGAAAGGGCCACAGGGGAAATGAGTGGGAGATTAAAAGAAAAACAGCTGGCGAATCCAATCTCTACAGTAAGTAGAGCAGTGTTGATTTCCCAGGGCCACATTGAGATGGGGCTGCAAGAGGCATCATGCGGCGAATCTGGGCAGATCGCAAGAGTAAGGGAAACGAGGTTCTGCCGCTGGCTCTAGAACTGTGTTTCTTACGTGGTCATGTGAGCTCTCTCGCCCTGTTGTCTGAAGTGGCCCAGTCCCGATGGAATGCCCTCCCATCAGATGTCAAAGAGAAGAACAGCTACCAGATTTTCAGAAGACATCTGAAGGCAGCCCTGTTTAGGGAGGCTTTTAATGTTTAATTGATTATTTTATTTTACTTTTCTGTTGGAAGCCGCCCAGAGTGGCTGCGGAAACCCAGCCAGATGGGCGGGGTATAAATAAATTATTATTATTATTATTATTATTATTATTATTATTATTATTATTATTTCTCTAGAGAACTTTCATGCTAGCCAGGGGCACAGAGAATGAGGCCAGCAAAATTCCCCTCCCAGCAAAACCCTGCCGACATTCAGATCATGTGAATGTCAACCTACACCAAATCTGGCACATTTGTTGCAACGTTTAATTGTTTGTTTGTTTATTATTTTACTTGATTTATATACCACCCTTCATCAAAAGATCTCAGGGCAGTTCACGAGGTAAAAACACGAGATAAAAAGCACAAATAAATAGTTGGAACAGAAACACACTTAAAAGGCTGTAGAATATTAATCGGGCAAAGGCCTGATCGGAGAGAAATGTTTTCACCTGGCACCTAAAGATATACAGTGAAGGTGCGAAGCAAACCTCCCTGGGGACAGCATTCCACAAATGGGGAGCCATTGCAGAAATGGCCCCCCTTGCCACCTTCCAGATCTCTCGTGGTGGAGGCACACAAACAAAGGCCTCAGATGATGAATACAGAGCCCATGTCGGTTTATATTGTGAGAGGAGGACTTTCCTCCACGGAATTCAAGGTAGCATATATGCTTCCCCCCCCTCCCCATTTTATCCTCACAACAACCCTGTGGCTGAGGTTAGGCTAAGAGGCAGCAACTGACTCTACGTTATGCCATGAGCTTCACAGCTGGATGGGCCTAGCTGGTCCTAATCTAACACTCGAACCACTTCACCACACTGGCAGTCGCCAGCTCTTATAGTTAATTCACCGCTTACCTTTTAATTTCCTAAAGGATAAACATTGCAGGCAGAAGCACCATGTCAGCGTTGCTGCCCTATGCAAATTGCCCAGTGCTTCACAAAGTAAACTCTGCAAGATTTAACTTTTCAGGACTCAGCTAAAGCCATTCAGGAGGCTACACCTCTGGGCATTTCAATGCACCATCAGGGCCGTCTCTAGGCCCGGGTCCGGTGGCGCGAGGCCACCAGGGGCGCTGCTGCGCCCGCGGAGAGGCACAGCGGAGGCAGCCCCAGGCACGCCTCTCAGCTGTTCAGCGGCATCAGGCCACTCTCTAGAGGCGGGTGTGCCTGGGGCCGCCTCCGCCGCGCGCAGGGGCGTCGCAACGGGGTGGGCAGTGCCCCCTGGCCCAGGGCCGGCCCTACGGCCAGGCTGGGTGGTGCAGGGCACTGGCCCTCCAGATGGCAGCCGCGTTGCGTGCTGCGCCCACCCGCCGCGCTGGGAAACGGGGGGGCGCCGGAGGGATCCGTCGCACCACGGCGCCAGGGCGCCAGGTATGCTGAAGACGGCCCTGTGCACTATTGACCTAACTGTTGTACTTGTTGCCAATGGGGCAGAGAAATCATGGGGTAACGAGAACGGGGACTCCAGCCAACATATGATTTATATACAAATTGCAGATTAACAGGTTAGTGAGAAACCCTTTTAAGCGTCCTGTGTAAAAATGGCTTCCGTCTTTCCTACGGGCACAGTTCATCCTGTTGCAGCCAAGACCCATTAAAGGCAACACGAGGCCCAAGTATAAACAATGCCCCCTTACGAGTGTATCTCTTACCTAAAAGCATTCTCCGTATGCTTAAGTTTGTGGGCAGGGAGTTCCTGGAAACGCTCCCCATTCTGTGGCTTCGAGTCCGGAATTCCCTTCTTGCGATCCCAGCCAGGCTTAGCCTCTTCTTGGGGCGCTTTGTCCCTGATCAGCTTCCTGTCTTTTATCTGCTAGGGAGACATTGCGAAAACGAACCAATTACATCCCAGAGGGGTAGGGAGAGGCATCCCTCTCCTGCTGTCAGCAAGCAGATGATGAGCCATTAATCTTTTGCAGATGTTTGGCGGCAGAGATGGGACGGAGAACTTGTGGTGTGCCAGATGTTGTTGGGCTCCAATCAGCCCCATCCAGCCATAGCCAATGGTCAGGGGTGATGAGAGTTGTAATCCAACATCATTTCAAGGGCCACAGTTTCCTGATCCATGTTTTGCAGCAGCTCTTACACCAGGTGTGGGGAACCCAGGGTCCCTCCAGATGCTGCCGAACTACAAATCTCAGCATCCCAGGTCATTGGCCATGCTGGCTGGGAATGATAGGAGCTGTAGTTCAGCAACAGGGATTCATCACAAGTCTACCAAGCTGAAGAAACTGGCAGGAAGAACACCTCCCCCCCCACACACACTATTGGCCATGGACAATCCTGTTCCTGTACAAGTCCACTTAGGCAGTGTTGAAAGTTCTCCCCAACCCTGCAAAATTCAGAGCAGGTGAGGACAAAGAAAAGGCTTCACAAAACCGCACCTTGTCTCAACTTTTTCCACCAGCACCATAGGTGTCAACTTCCGGATAGGAAAATAAGGGAAAATAAGGGATCAGTGGTGGCGCAGCTCCGGAATTCGCTTCTGCGCATGTCCAGACATGTGTAGAAGCGACTTCCGGTGCTGGCTCTGCCCGATTTCCAGTGCCCAGGCATGGGCGGAGCGGCACCGGAAGTGGGTTCTGCACATGTCCAGACATGCACAGAAGCCACTTCCGGTGCCGGGCTGCCCGTGTCCGCATGTCTGGGCACCAGAAATCGCTTTCCGGAGCCAAGTGAGTGAGCAGCCAGGTGGGAGCCGGGACATGGCCGTCGGCGCCGGCAGGAGCTGCAAATCTGGGGGATTTACGGGATATTTTTCCATTCGGGAGACCAGCGGGAAACGAATTTAAATCCAGGGGTTTCCCGCGAAAAACGGGAGACTTGACAGCTATGACCAGCACCACCATGTATTTTATACTTCTGGTGGAAGCAATAATAACCAACTCCACAGCCTCAGCTGCTGTTGGCCACATTTTTTTCCCCTCTCAGCATTCTCTGAGGAAAGGGCAGGAAGCACTGAATTCACTATAACTGGCTTCATGATGATGCCCGTCAAAAAAATTACGGAAATGCCAGCCCCAGGTTTGCTCTGTGCAAAAAGGATGGGGAAATTGGGAGAGGCATTTCATCACATGCCCCTTGCAACTATAACTGGTCCCTGCTTATTACTGTATTTTATTATTTATTAAATTTGTATACCACCCTGCATCCAGGGCGGTTCACAACAGAAAAATATATATATACAAAATGAGAACATAAGATACCTAATGAAACAAAACAAAAACAAACCAATAACCAAACCTCCCACAAACACATTTAAAAGGTCATAGAATGGGAGAAGAGGAATGTTTTTGCCTGGCATCTAAAGATAATGAAGGCACCAGGTGAGCCTCCCTGGGGAGAGCATTCCACAAACGGGGAGCCACCGCAGAAAAGGCCTGCTCTTGTCTTGCCATCCTCCAGATCTCTTATGGAGGAGGCACACGAAGAAGGGCCTCAAGGGATGATGATGGTTCTTGCTCTGTGGGTTAGCCACCTGTGCTCAATGCCACAACTTGGATGTCCTGATCCTGTCAAAGTGAGCCACTAGCTCCTGTTCCCTGTGCCATGCACAGGTTATGGGTTCTAATGCCTTTAGGCGCATGTAGGTGCACACATGACTCCATACCTATAGGACCACAGAAAGCTGTTTTATATCAAGTCAAGACAATTGGTCTACCTAGCTCACTGCCAGTGCCTTTCCTGGATTTCAGACCGGGGTCTCTACTTCTCTGTCCTACCTGGAGGTGCCAGAGAATGAACCTCAAGCAAACCAGGTAGCCTGAGCTACAGTCCTTCCCATATGCTTTGTGCAAGCACATAAAGTAGTTCTACTGCTCCAGGTTGAGCTCCAATGCCAAAGGCAAGCCAAGTGGAGTTCTTCCCTTTCGCTGCGCAGTTCTTGGCCTTGTGATATTCTTAGCCAGATGCAACATCCTTCCCACCCAGTCCTTTCCCACCCCAAATGGCATCATTTGGGATTAGCATCATTTATGTCCACGGCTGACAGCCTGACCCTACAGCACACTGAGTCATCATGCCTCGATGCTCACTGGAACCGCGCAGCATTTAAAAAAACAACAACCCCTCTTCTGACACATAAGAGAAATTGTATTCTCAGGAAGAACATCAGTTAAACTAGCAGCCAAAGCAAACCTGAAATTGCAGTGAGCAAAAATGCAAATGTTCTCCCTTGACTCAACCGAGCATCCTTCACCATGCACAAATGCTAAAGTCTTTGAGAAAGGAATTTTGGAGATTGCCAAATATACATGTAGGGGGGAGGATGTGTCAAGATGGCTCCACTACACATTTATTCCAATTTCAGGGTAGAAATGAAACCCAGACATATTACAACATAGTGTTTCAACTGTTGCATCATAGCAGTTGCATCACTTGGGGGGGGTTTAGAATGTCCCCCCCAGCTTTCTCTCAATATTGATAGTCAAGATGCTCCCCTCCCCAAAAAATACAATAACATTAAAAAAAACCAATTAAGAGAAAAAGGATCCAGCCAAAAATATAAATACAAAAGCTGGAAGCACTTCACTAATGGCACTAACCAACCACCACCAGGCTGCTATATCCTCTAAAGCCCTCCTAAAAATATAATAAATAAATAAAAATAAACATTCCAGGAAACAGAGCAAACCACTTCCGAAATGCTCCCATCCCCCATCAGAAACTGAGATTCCATCAAGGAGGACAGAACTCCAACCCAAATCTAATAACACGTGGCAGCTTTTGTAAGTTTATAAGTTTGAGGCTGCAATTCTATAACACTTTACAGGAGTAATGAACTCAATGGCACTTACTTATGAGTAGGTATATATAGCATTGCTCTTTCAGTTTCACACTTCCTCTAATATTCCTGCCCCCAAAGACACCTAGGCTAGTTTTTGATATCCTGCAAACTCATTTAATTGTGATCACTTAATTTTCAGTTAAAATGTAGATAATTTACCAACAGCTCCTTAATCAGTTGACTGGCAGCCAGCTGGCTTAGAAGGAATATATAATGTGTGGTATTTTAATCTGGATCTCTTGAATACTTCTTTTGGACAATCCAAATCCTGACTCTGGATTTCAAGATCAAAATTCTCCAAAGAAAGTTGTGAGCCTTTTACGACCACAATTTAGACTAAGAGCTTATCCTCTTGTAAACATAAATGCATTTTAAAAAGAAAAAGGGGGTGGGTGGAGACTCTGCAAATAAAAAAGAAAAGGAAAATAAAATGTGGTTCATGCAGCATGTCTAGCCAAATTGGAAGCAGGAAATACCACAAATATCATGTCATGAGAAAGCTTGCTTCAGTACGACGTTTGCAGGCCAGCTCTGCACACCCAGAAATTTAAGGTAGTCTAGGGAAGCAAACTGACTCTAGGATGTAAACTGAACTGGATACAGAACGATGGTCGCCCTTGTGAACTGGAATCTCTTCTTGTTTTCATAATTTTGCTTTTCCCTGAGAAACTGATGAATGGTCAAGTTCATCACTTAATTGCCAACAACACATAGCATTTCATTTAGCATTTAAGGATAGGAGCTGACCAAAAATATAGCCTTTTCTCAGCTTGCTTTAAAAGTACACAGGTAAAGCCTTCGCTTTATGGGTCAGGCAACAGATCACACTTGCTAGTTTGATCCTCATGGAACTGGGACCATGAGTAGTGAAAAGGGGTGGGGGAGAAAGTCAATTTACTTCACATTTCAAGTCAAATCTACCCAATTCGCAGGTGAACCAAAACACAACAATCCTTTCTCCGAATTTTGCGGTGTAGTCCACCACTCAAGTAATGTGTTCAAAAATGGATACGCTCGGGCAAACTGCATAAAGAGGCATAGATTGGTGGGAAATTGTTTGCAAGAATGTGTATGTCAGGCAAAATTAAATACAAAAAATTGGTTATTGGGATAAATTCAGAATTATGAGGACTTAAAAATAAATGCAAACTAGACTAAAGTCTTGGGGGGGGGTGAGGGAACAAGAAACTGAAATGGAAAGATTCACTCAAACGAAACCTACATTATGGTTCTTGCATAAGTGAGCCAGACCCTGAGTTTGGGAATGATGGTCTGGGGCCCAATATTCTTTACTTACCATACAGTGAAACACTATGGCACCAGCTCCTGTGTTTACAGCAGAAATGCAATGCACTGCATTTTGTTAAAATTTTTTTATTTTTTTTCAACAAGGGGGAAGAAGCTGGAGTCTGCAAATTTTATATTATGAAATGGAAAATCATTAGTTAAGTTCAGACTAAGGAGCTAAAGGTTTCTTGCGGTATCCATCATTAATAGAATAAATTACCAATTCCAGGAAGAGAAGTTATGAGGAAATGGAGGGAGAAATTGAGAAACGGAAGGTTAGTCGGTGCCAGTCCAGAACCCCAACACCAAACGCTCCCTTAACCTACTAAAAATACAGGACCAAGGACCACATCCTGCACTCTGTACAGGGATGTGGGCTGAGGTTGACTGAAGCTGGTTCTTTGGTAAAATGGGAATGTGCTTGCTTCATCACACACCTGGATGCAAGCTAAGGCTGGGGCATGCTAAACTAGCCTCATGCCTGTTTTACCACACACACCCAGTTTCACAAAGCTTTGACTCGGCTCACGTCTTGCTATTGTCCGTTATCTTCTTGCGACCTTCCTTTCCTTTTCCCCAGTGGGAAAAGGTGCTCTGAAGTCAAGCTGCTCCTGCACTTGGAAGGCGCATTAAATGGCTTTTGCTGAGTGACTCTCCTCTGAGCTTATTCTACAAATGTCTGGAGCTCTGTTCCACTTCCCACACACCCTTCCCCCCCCCAAAAAAAGCAACAGGTTAGTTACCTCCTCTTTTTTGAAGGCCGGGCGGAGTTTGTCATCTTGAGGCTTTTCCTTTTTAGCTTCCACATTAACCTCTTTCTCTTCCCCCTTTTGCAATGTTTCCGCAAGACGAAAAGATCAATTTCCATGGCAAACCCTGCCCCATCTGCCACGGTGTCAACCAAGCTCGTGCTCACAAAACCCCTTGTTCCGTGCCACCACTGCCGCCGTGCAGACAACTCCCTCTGGGTGGTAGCACAGTGACTTCCACATCCCTCCTGCACGCTCGTGCTCTCTTCCCTCCGTTCTGGAGTGCCCCGTGTCTGCGCATAGCCCAGCAGAGCTCGGTCTGTGCTTGGTTCTAATACTCAAGGGTGCTTATTTGGCACTCTCACCACAAAAGTTTGCTGGGTGCTCGTCCGCAGCCTGCCCATGCCGTGCCTTTGTACCTTGCATACGCGCCCGGCTATTGCCCCTGGCCGACTGGCAGCCGTGGAAAGAGAAGGCAAGGTGGAGGTTTCAGAGCATGCACAAAATCCCACCGGAAGATCTGAGAGCCAAGAAGGGAACAAACAGACATGCACCATCATGCACTATGTTAGCGAAAGTTGGAAGCAATAAGATTATGAACAAATAATAATAATAATAATAATAAAGATTTTTTGTTCTTTTTGCAAGAGTTAGTGGTCAAAAGTGCAGAGGGATGACTGTGAGCAAGTCGCAATCCAGCCATTTTTTTGTTTTGTTTTGGTAAAATGCATTACATTTCCCACGAAACACAAGTGTAGTAAGTTGGCTGAGTGCAAAATGTTTACTGTACCTGTTTTCTCAGGGAAGCTGCCGGGGCTTTTTCCTCTTGCACTTTCTTCTCTTTTACCTGTTTGTCTTCTATTTTCTTCTCTTCTCCCTTCCTCCCTTTTGCCTGATCTACCTTGCTCTCCTCAGCCTTTTGCTTTGCCTTCAGCCTTTCCTCTTCTAGCTTAGCCTTGTCTTCCGCTGCCTTCTTCGCCCTCTCCCGTTCCTCAGCCTCCCTCTTTGCCTGTTCCTTCGCCCTCTCCTCAGCAGCTTTCTTCTCCTCGGCCGCCTTAGCCCTTTCCCTCTCCTCAGCTTCACGCCTCTCTTTCTCCTGGGCAGCCCTTCTCTCCTCTGCCTCAATCCTCTTCCTCTCTTCCTCCGCTTTCCGTTCTTCCTCTGCTTTGATCCTTTCCCTTTCCTCTGCCTCGAACTTTTCTTTCTCCTCAGCTGCCCTTTTCTCTGCTTCAAGCCTCTCTCTCTCCTCCTCAGCCCTCCTTTCTGCCTCTGCTTTAGCCCTCTCCATTTCCTCTCTCTCGAGCCTTTCTTTCTCCTCTAATTTTTTCTTTTCTGCTTCTGTTTCATCTTCTTCATCTGTTTTTTGATCTAAGGCTACAGTAATATTTATTACCTCCCCACTCCCTGTTTCCTCCTCAACTGCTAGGGCGTCGGTGCCGTTTTCTACTTTTCGCTCATCTGCGTTTACCTCAAAATGTTTTATTTCTACCACCACAGCTTCTTCTGCATTGTCTACTGTTTCCTTTTCTAATGTTACTTCTACCTGATTATCCTCTATGGTTCTTTGCTTTGGCTTCTCGTCTTGAGGCTCTTCCTTGTCCTCCTCATCTTTCTTCTCGTCTTCCTCGTCCTGTCTCAAGTTGTTCCTCTGGTACGATTTGGTGATGGTTTCAGTTTCCTCTACCTCATAGCGTCTCCTATGGGTGTCCACTTTTTCATCTTTCTCTGGGGTCTCGTTTTCTTCCACATTGTTCATCTCCTTTTTGCTTATGAATGACAGGCTCTCGTCAGTAATTGTCGGGTCAAACTCCTTCTGGCGTTCCATGGCTTCTTGGAGACGTTTCTGGCGCCTTTCTTCTCTCTTAGCCAGCCTCTCCAAGAACATGGAATCATCATCCCCATCTCCTTGACTATTTGTGACGGTGGTAACTGTTGTCATAGTACTTTTGGTCTCTTCTTCTGCAATGCTACATAAGACACAAAATTAGCAATACTCTGTGAACCTTAAGCCACAACAAAGTGTTTTGGTTTTTTGTCAACTATTACATTAATTTTATTTATCATAATATTTATAAGCCAACGACTCATAAAGGAGCACAATGAAATCAGTAAAACATCATCAAAGTAAAAAAATAAATCATAAAATATAGTGGTACCTTGGTTCTCAAACTTAATCCATTCCGGGAGTCCATTCGACTCCCGAAACTGTTCAACAACCAAGGCATGGCTCTCGATTGGCTGCAGGAGCTTCCTGCACTCAAGCGGAAGCCGCGTCGGATGTTCAGCTTCCGAAAAATGTTCGCAAACCAGAACACTCACTTCTGGGTTTGCAGCGTTCAGGAGCCAAATTGTTCAACAACTAAGCCGTTCGCAAACCAAGGTACTACTGTACACAGGACAAATGACCCACACTGAATCTCTAAAAACATTTGGAGAAACAAGAATATTTTCAGCGGTAACAAATGTTAGAAAGCACAGACATTCAATGAAGCTGAATGTTGAAAGATTCAGGACAGATAAAAGAAAGTACTTCTATATCCCATAGGAGGCAGTGGTGGCCACCAAATCTAGATGGCATTAACGGTGGATTAGGCAAATTCATGGAGGAGAGGGATATTCATGACTATAGGCCAGGCACGGCCAAACTCGGCCCTCCAGATGTTTTGGGACTACAGCTCCCATCATCCCTAGCTAACAGGACCAGTGGTCAGGGATGATGGGAATTGTAGTCCCAAAACATCTGGAGGGCCATTTTTGGCCATGCCTGCCATGCTCTGCCTCCACAGCTAGAGGCAGCAATGCTTCTGAATACCAGGTTTTGGAAAGAGCAGGGTAGAATAAAGCTCTTGAGCTCAGGTCCTGCTTGCAGGATTTCCCACGGGCCTCTGGTTGGACACTGGACTAGATGGGCCACTGGCCTGATCCAGCAGCCTCTTCTTATGTTCTTAAATATCAGAACTGTAGGCGCCTGTTTGATTTCAGTTAGGGGAAGTGTTGCCAGATGTGATAAATTTGGCAAAGTTTGGTTCCCTTTTAGTGAGTTATGTAAATCTTCCCCCCCCCTCCTCCTCCTCCTCCTCCTTTCACCCAGGCTTCCTTTTACAAATGCGATTATGCAAACCAAACATATGTTCGCTTCCTAGTCATGAACACAATGTTTGCAATTCTTACTGTATCTTTGCTTTGAATGCTTGTGTTGACTGTACTTACTAGGGCTGCTCAATTTGAAGCCCTCTTCTCTTCCGTGTTGGCAATGTTAAAACTTTCAGTCAAATGTTTGTTTTTAAAAATACACTTTGTGTTCCAGATTACTGGTGCCTCTATTACACTAAACACTTCTTTCAGTTGGGAGAGTAGATGATATAGAACGGGCACCCCCAAACTCGTCCCTCCAGATGTTTTGAGACTACAACTCCCATCATCCCTGACCACTGGTCCTGTTAGCTAGGGATGATCAGAGTTGTAGTCCCAAAACATCTGGAGGGCCAAGTTTGGGGGTACCTTATATAGAACAATGGGTTAAACAGCAGAAACAGAGCTGGTCCACCTATTAGGCCGGGTGAAGCAGCCGCCTCAGGGGCACAGCAGCAGAAGGCGGCACATTCACCTTTTGCCTCAGGTGGCGAAACAGGAAAGGTCACCCCTGAGCAGGAGCTATTACATTACTCGACACTTCTCTGCCCTGATTTGTCAGGCAAGCTGAGAACAAAGTCATAGAGTAGAGTCTTACTTGTTTTGGGCATTGACTTCAGGCTTCTCTATCACTTGCCCTGTGAAGTCATCATCTTCCTTTTGCCGCAGTCTTTCTTGCCGGGCCCGCCTGCGGCGTTCTCTGGCAGCCTCTTCCTCGTCGTCGTCATTTCTTTGGTAGGCTAACCTGCAAAAGACCATTTGGGAGAGGTCAGAGCCTTTATTCAATCCATTCCGGAGCAATTGTGAGCCTGCAAACCACCTTGCTGTTGTTCATTCAGTGGCGCATTGACGTTAGACTGTTTCTAAGGTTACAGAGTTTCTACTATTGTACAACAACAACAACAACGTATGTGCGGAGGAAGCAAAACAGAAAAGAAGAGAAAGAAGGCAGGTCTCTGTACCCAGCAAGTCTACAATCTGAAATTTGGCCAGAGTGGGAAGTCTACAAGAAGAGGGAAGGGAAAGAAGCAGGGTGGCGAAGCAAGAGTTGATTGCCAGGAGTTGCATGCAATTAACATTCCCAGGTTTTGTTTCTGTTGGAGGCGAGAACCAAAGGGTTAAGTGAAAGGCTTTATGGGGAAAGGTGAAAGGTGTCAGGTCATGAGGTGCTCCAGGAGGGATGTTCAGAGTTGAAGGGCATCAAGGGCCTTGTAAGTTCCAAAATGAACCCATGTGGCTGTTTCCCAATAACTTGGTGCAAAAACACCTTTTTCATGGGGAAACATGGAGTCGTCATGTCAGAAGCTGCCCTTAGGAGGAGGAGGAGGAGGAAAACACACGAAGGGGGAGGAGTGAGAAAGGGAGAAAAAGCTGTATCAGCAGACATTTCACACCCTGGCTTTATGAGTTCCAAAAGAAACTTAAAAGCCAATGGCGCCGTTAATGTGCCAGAGCTGGAGTGGAAGCTATGCTCCCATGCTGCATTTCTTGGCTTTGGCACGGAGCAAGCTTTTGTTGTGGTTGGTTTGCCCCTGCCCCTTGTTCCACCACAACTGTTTCTTTTAATCTTGCTGGTGAGACCTTGCCATAAAAAGAAGAAGAAGAAAGTGGGAGGAGGCATGTGTCAGGAGGGCGGCCCTTGCGGTTGGAAGAGTTCAAAGCAGAGACGAAGCAGAAAGCCTTGACCCTAAATGAGAAGGATCTGGTACGAATAAGGGATAAAGCAGAGCCCTATCCTGGCATTCAAAACAATGAGGCACACACTCTGTTTGTTGCAAGTCCCACCTCGGAGGGTGAGCATCTGCAGCAGGGAATCTGCTTTACTTAAAAATTTAGAACCCTGGAAGCCATGCATAAAACTTTCCCACCCAGGGCCAGATTTACATATAAGCTAAACAAGCTATAGCTTAGGGCCCCACTCTCTTAGGGGCCCCCAAAAAAATTAAAGGGAAAAAACTGGATGTACATTTCCAAAAATGTAAGATAATAAACAAATAAAATAAAACCTACGTATAGCAACAGTGTGTTGTGTTGTGTAGGCTCCTATGATGTAAGTAATGGGCCCCGCCTGCTAGCCTGCTCCCTAAAATATCACTGGTTTGCTCATTTCTATATATGGGGTGCCTACATTCTGCATGGACTGGTTGCATGTTCAACAATTCTTTGATAAAATGCATATTTTGTTATGTGCAAATGGCTTTCGATACCTATTAGGTCCATAAATTACCATATAGCATATATTCAACACAAAAAAACAGCGACAATTTGTTGTTGACAAAGGACAGCTGGATATATAAAGGGCCCCATTACCTTCAGGAGCTTAGGGCCTCATGAAACCTAAATCTGGCCCTGGTAGGTGATGTTGCCAGCTAGAGGAAAATGAATACCATGGGGAAGGAATTGGGTTGGGTTTGCATATTCATACGATCCCATCTAATTTGCACTTTGTGAAACAACATACAAACCAAAACACACCAGTCCTTCAGTAATCACGCTTCCCAGAATTTCGCAAAACAGTTCCCCAACCCCAAAAAGGAGTTCTAATTCAACTTAGATGTCCTGGCATTGCAGCATTTTGCATTTCACCCACCCCTGATATTACAGTACAGAAGGAAAGGTGTGAAGGAGGCTTACAGCTTAGTTTTAGGTTTACGGAAGAAATGCAAGAGATAAATAAAATAAAGGTCAATCAATAAAAGGTAATGCTTAATTTGGTCCTGACAGACACCTCATACTTTGCCTGGTTAACTGTGCCTGCCACATCCAGACCGTTGCTCCATGTGTGTTTCTCTTAATAAACACATAAACTGCAAAAGGCAGACACTTGTTACCAAACACCATTAAGCTGGGACCCACCCGGGCTCCATAATGCATGCTGTGGACCCCTGCAACATTCCATGTAAGTGAGATATTCCCCAGCCAGGGCAAACATTCATTTCTGCCTCCTTTCTAAGCAACCCAGTATGTCAAATCAACAATGCCCATCTCCAGAATGCAACTTACACAATCCACACTGAGATAACGTTCTCTCTACCTGCAGCATGTCTCTTAACAAACCTTTCCCCTGGTTGAACATCTGCTTGCTGCAAGCTGTTTTGTCACCGCTGGGAAAACAGCTCCATAATGATAGGTTTCCCTGCGCTCCTGGCCATCTGATATGTCTTATTAAATATTGAGCTGAAAGGAGAATGTTGTGAGATAAGAGCACTCTTCTCTCTTTCGCGCTTTGCTCAGGGCATTTTCCATATATGGTGCAACCAGGAACAGGAAGTGCACTGCTTCGTTAAACCAGGGGTAGATCACAGGGTGCCTCTGAACATTGCTGAACTCCAACTCCCATCAGCCCCAGTTAGCAGAACCCATGGTCAGGGATGATGGGATCACAGGAAAGCTGCCTTCTACAGAGTCAAATCCACTGGTCCATCTAGCTCAGTGTTTCCCAAACTTGGGTCTCCAGCTGTTTTTGGACTACAACTCCTATCATAAAACAAGACTAGTGGTCAGGGGTGATGGGAATTGTAGTCCATAAGCAGCTGCAGACCCAAGTTTGGGAAACACTTGATCTAGCTCAGGCATCCCCAAACTTCGGCCCTCCAGATGTTTTGGACTAAAATCTCCATCATCCCTGACCACTGGTCCTGTTAGCTAGGGTTCATGGGAATTGTAGGCCAAAACATCTGGAGGGCTGCAGTTTGGGGATGCCTGATCTAGCTCAATATTGTCTACACAGACAGCTCTCCCAGATTTCAGACAAGGGGTCTTTCCCAGTCCTGCCTGAAAATGCACCTTCTAGATGCATAGCAGAGGCTCTAGTACTGAGAGACGTCTCCTCCTGAAAACCCCACCCCCAACCTTGCCTTAAGAGAACCATAGCTGGAATAACTCTAAAGGCCCTCTGCCACTGCACTTTTGTTTTTACATCAGCCTGGCTGTCTGACTCTCCTTTCTATATAGTCATTTTTAATATGCCATAACGGGGGGAGGGGGCATTTTCAGAGAGGGGTTGTGGCTGGGGAAGGAATAACCCCTCCCTTCTTAGCATACTGGGGACATAGACACATACACACAGAGACACACATGCCATGCCGCCCCCCGTCCCCATGTAATTAATTACAGAAAAACAGAGGATGTAACAGCATGCAAGGCATTAAGCATAAACATGCCATTCGCCTCTGAATCTCCATGTTCAGAAGCAGCTTAACTCCGAAGGCCGGTTCCTGGGGAGCAACGGCAGGAGAAGCCTGTGGACTTCATGTCCTGCTCTTGGCTTTTCCCAGAGACATCTGGACAGCCACTGTGAGAAACAGGATGCTGAACTAGGTGGGCCCTTGGTTTCATCAACCAAAGCCCTGCTTGAGCCTTTTGTAAGAAGTATAGAGATAATGTGCATGAAGGCCTTTGAACGCTTGCTTGCTTGTCAAGCAAATAAATAGCATAGGTCCAGATAATAGGTCAGGCAACTTAACTTGCATAAGCTGTACGCAAGACCAGCCACGTACGCTGAGGTGGTCCCTTTCTCAATTCAGTCTAAAACCTACCAGCCTATGGTTTGCTTTCCATCTTGCACACACCTGGACGTCATCACCTCTGGCCAAGGGACTGAGAAGACAGTTATGCCCTCTTTTACCATAATGCCTCTCTCCTTCCAGAAGTGCCTCCAGATATTCTGTTTCATGACTTCAACATTTTGACCCTAGGTTGTTGTTGTTTTTTACACACACACACATTTTGCTGGTGGGGTTTTTGGAGAACTCCCGTCACCGAATCTGAAAGGTAGATTTTGAAGGAGAGCTGTAGTTCAGCTCATGTATCGGTTCAGGAAGTGGGAATGGGGTAAGTTCACATCTCTGCCCGCTTGTTCCAGTGCTTTGAGAAAATGTTTGCAGGTCATGAAGGACCTTAGACTGTTCCAGGGAGGCAGTTGTTGTGTTGTTACACTCCTGCATCAAATGACAAAAGTCACTGCAGTACGTACACATAGAAAAGGTTCACTGGGAAAGAGGAGGCCTCTTTTCTCTTGCTAAGCTTGCTAATGCAAAGTACTGTACACAGCCGGCCAAGGAAGTGGTTGGAGTTCTTAGCTGCCCTTAATATCTGCATTTACATCCTGCTAAAAATAAAATGGGATACACCACCAGCTATCAATCTCCTCCCTCAAGAGGCATTATGGTTTTGGCCGCTTGCGACAAAATTTCTTGACACTGCAGCTATTTCCACTCGGAGCCGTAGGTTTTTGCTCTGACTGCCCATCAAGGCTCTGTGATTTGATGCTGCTTGTTCTCTCTTCTGAGCTGTCTGTTCCCATCAGCTGCGTTACACTTAATAGTATTTATTCATCTTAGGGAAGCTTCCAAAATGTCTCAATCCAGAGCACCGAGGTAGGGGCAGCCCGGAGAAGTTGCAGGTTTTCACACGCAAGTATTATACACGCCAGCCACATTGCAAATAAGAGGGGGGGGAGGAGAAAACATGCAGCTTGCTTGGTGGATTAATTGGATGCAGAGCTGGATTGTTTACAAATCTATTCTTAAAATTTAATTCATCTCTTCCTATCCAAAAATACATCTTGGCAAACATAGCTCAGAGAAGCTCAAGCCTGGCAAAGCAGCTAGGAAATGGAGAATGTTTCCTGGGGAATCACAGCATCACAGACTAAGGGCTGAATTGAAGTCTGTATTGGGTGCTAGAATGGACCATATTCAAGGGCCCCCAATTGCATGAGTTCAGATGCACACCGAGAATTATAATGTGAAGACTTGTCCCTTCTCCCTATGAGACCACAAATGGTAGAGCACATGCATTGCATGCAGGAAGTTCCAGATTCAACCCGCAACATCTTGACTTTAAAGCCTGGTAACATAATTAGGAGAAACCCTTGCCCCAAGCCCAGAGACAGGACCGGCCTAGGTCAGTTTGGCCTAAGTCAGCAAAGCCCAAAATAGCACACCCTTGCGCAGCAGGGAAGAAGGGGTGAGTGAAGATCTACATCAGCAACAAGAGGGGAAGAAAAATTGACAACAGGATCTGCTGCCCCTGGCAATCCCGCCACCTGAGGAGGTTGCCTAATGGGTGGGCCGGCCCTGCCTGAAGACCTCTTGCTATTCTGAGCGGCTAATAGCGATGAAAGAGAAATTAGTTTGTTCTGCATTTTAAAGCAAACAGTTTGTGCCTTATAGATTCTCCAGTATTAGGAACTGTAGGCCTTTGCATAACAGTTTCCAAGAACCACTAGTGGGGAAGAGTGCTGCTGTGCTCAGTGCCGTCTTAAGCGTATCTGGCGCCGTGGTGCGAAGATCCCTCCGGCGCCCCCCCCCCCGCCCCATTTCCCAGCGCGGCTGTCTGGCGGGCGCAGCATTGCGCCACCCAGCCTTTGCCTTAGAGCCGGCCCTGGCCGTGCTCACGTTCTACCTGAAAGTTTCCCTTATTGGCCAATGTGAGAAGAAGATGCTGATCCAGGCGGGTCTTTGGTCTGCTCTAGCAGGGTTCTTCTCATTTGGCTTAAAACACAGCTGCCTATTGGATTAAGCACTTATTCGATTTTTGCAATGAAGTTGCACACATGAACTTAAAATTGTGTACAACACTCCTAGGAATTTTAGGGGGGAAAGCAAAGCATACAAAAATGTGTGACCTAGCAAGAAAATGCATACCGATATGCACAAGTTCAACAAAAAAGATAGGGCAATACAGAGCTATGACTGAGCACATGGAAAACTGACTTGGAACAGAAATTGGCTTATCCATCCACCTCTAATAGATAAGAGGTGTGTTACATGCACCAGTCTGTGAGGTAGAACTATCTAAAGTGTGAAGAACGAACTCTGGCAGCCAGCACCTTCGAAAGGAACATCAACAAAGAATTCACAAGGGGACCCACTTCTGAGCATTTCTAGAGACCTTAAATCTGAACTTTTCTTCTAAACATCACCACCTTGCTGTGTACAAGATTCAACTTTAAATTTTACTTTTCCTTTATGTATTTATAGGCTACTTTATTGGATAAAGTCCACCAATATCTATAGGCAGTCCCTATTTTGGGGGGTAGAAAGACTGATCATTTGCTTCATAGCATGAAACGCAAGCTGATTCTACGAAACACATCTGCAACAAGTCTATAAATTGCCTCCTGCTTATATCTCAGGAAGAACTGCAGGCAAGGCAGCCTGTAAAGAGAGCAAAAATAAAACCTTCAGCTACTGAAACAATGTTAAATTTGCCTCCACCGAAAAGATAAAAGGGCTTTGCTGGAAGCATCCCAAAGCCAAAGAGAGTAATGTGCTCAATATGCGACGTCTACAATGGTTTGCTGGGTTGCCGCATCTACGATGGGTTTGAGACTCAGTGCTCTGGGAGGGCAGCCTTTTTTAACCTTTGCCACAGACCACCCAGAAGATACACATGTCAAAAGGTGGGATATCACACTCCTGTCTTTTACGGATGGCAAATCCACCATTTTCAGCTTCTCTCAATTTCTCGTTTTCCCAATCTCCAATTCAGTTCTCCACGTTAGTTTGCATTGTGCACAGTAATACAAAACTTAGTGGCAACACCAAAAATCTCTTTGGCCAGGTATTGTAAATCCCATCACTGTCTTGAGTGGGAGAATTTAGAAGTGGAAACCACAGACACTGGCAAAATAAAAGAACTAAACATGGAAGTTATGGAGTATGTACCTCGCTTGGAATGGAATAAATTTTGATGCTAGGGTAGCCAGTCACACAGTGCCAAAAGAGAAAGTTAATCACTCCCCCCCCCCAAAAAAAAGGACAGAAAGACAGACACTAGCATAAAATTTGCAAATGTGAATTCATATGAACAGAGGCAAATTTAGAAACAATTACTTTCATTCAAAAGAAATTCATCTCCATGCAATGGGGAAGATTGTGACCAGGTGTGTGCCTGCTTAGTCTCTTGGGGTTGATGTGCTGCTACAAAGGACCCCCTTGCTCTTCCTTCTTAGAGTTATTTATCTTTAAGCTGACTTGGACCAGACAACCCTTCAAACAGAGGACATGCGGTCAACAGAGTGCGTTCCATAATGTAATATTAATTCAGGGCCAGCCCACCCAGGAAGTAGGGTGAAGCAGCTGCCCAACCGCTGTCAGAGAAGCAGCACCAAATTCTCATGCCAGATCTTGTGAGACCTTATGGAGCGTGAGAAATGAGATCTGGCAGAAAATTGGTGCCTATGGCAGGGCCACTTCACCACGACTGGCAGAGGCGGTGTAGTGGGGCAAGAGGAGGCGAGTAGCCCAGCAAAGGAGGAGGCACTGCAGGGAGGCAGAGTGGGGCAGCAATTCTCATTTCACCTCGAGAGGGAAAACTGGGATGTAACACCTCTGTATGCATTGCACCACAGTCCTGCTTGCAGGCTTCTGACTGGCATCTGACTGGCCGCTGGTTCAGGACGCTGGACTAGACGGGCCTGATTCACCAGGGCTCTTCTTCATAATCCTATGTTTTAGAACAGGCATCCCCAAACTGCGGCCCTCCAGATGTATTGGCCTACAACTCCCATGATCCCTAGCTAAGAGGACCAGTGGTCAGGGTGATGGGAATTGTAGTCTGGAGGGCCGAAGTTTGGGGATGCCTGTTTTAGAAGGTTGTGCTCAAATTAGATTGCACAGCTATATCCATATTCTAATAAGAGAGGTGAGAAATGTCCCCATTGTGGTGGCTTTTCTACCAGAGAGCAGGCTTCCCAACCAACAGGGAAGTGCTCTGCGTGCGTTTCCTAGCTGATACGTACCCATGAAGTGTTTCCTCCCCCCCCCTTTCCAGCTGGTGGACTAACTATTGCTAGCAACCAGAAAGCCATGCGTGTGAAAGAAAAGGGACCCACACTAAACAAGAGCGGACTGTGAAATTTCACATTAATTGAAATAAACTGTGCTGATTTGGAGGCAAGGGAGACCTGGCTTCCCAAAGATGTGCCGTGCTGAGCTGTGTGGCATGTGGAGTTAACAAGAATCAGATGCCCCACATTCCTACTTCACCAACCTCTCCATATACTTGCTGGATGGATAGATACCATGCACAGCAGAAAGGATCTTTCTTCAAAGTGGGGGATTTGCAGCATACTTCTGCCAAGCACTTTTGTACAGTTTTAAAATATGCTGATGAACTTCCTTTCTACCAATGGAAACCAAACTATCATTTGCTATGAGGTGAGACACCGAGTCACCACCTCTCAGCCTCAGTACCCTTGCTTGCAAACATAACTGTTGACCAACCTCACAATACCACTGTAGCCATGAATAAGGCAGGTCTCATATAATGATAATGATAATGATAATTTATTACTTATATCCCACCCATCTGGCTGGGTTTCCCCAGCCACTCTGGGCGGCTTCCAACAGGAGATTAAAAATACATTTAAACACCAGCCATTAAAAAACTTCCCTAAACAGGGCTGCCTTCAGATGTCTTCTAAACGTCAGATAGTTGTTTATTCCTTTGCCATCTGATGGGAGGGCGTTCCACAGGGCGGGAGCCACTACTGAGAAGGCCCTCTGCCTGGTTCCATGTAACTTGGCTTAGAGTGAGGGAACTGCCAGAAGGCCTTCAGCACTGGACCTCAGTGTCCGGGCTGAACAATGAGAGTGGAGACGCTCCTTCAGGTATACAAGACTGAGGCCGTTTAGGGCTTTAAAGGTCAGCACCAACACTTTGAATTGTGCTCAGAAACATACTGAGAGCCAATGTAGGTCTTTCAAGACCAGTGTTATGTGCTCTCGGCGGCCGCTCCCAGTCACCAGTCTAGCTGCCGCATTCTGGATTAATTGTAGTTTCCTGGTCACCTTCAAAGGTAGCCCCACGTGGAGCGAGTTGCAGTAGTCTAAGCGGGAGATAACCAGAGCATGCACCACTCTGGCAAGACAGTCCACGGGCAGGTAGGGTCAGCCTGTGTACCAGATGGAGCTGGCAGACAGCTGCCCTGTACACAGAATTGACCTGCGCCTCCATGAACAGCTGTGAGTCCCACCTCCTTTCCACACACCCCAACTTCAAAACCATTTGACTTCCTCCCTTCAGCCCATCCCTGTTCCCACTTCATAAAATGGCTAAGACTGATGGTCTTTTCTCCAACTTCTTTGAAGTGTTTTATGATCAAGAGGTGCATAAGGAATAAGCAATAAACCAGGAAGATTGTCGTGTAAAAAAGTCCTGAAATTCTGAAAGTTCTGAACGTATCCCGAGAACAACAGAAATATTTGCATTATTTGGATTAACACTCAGTGCCAGGCGTGCTCAAACAGTTTGGAAACGTACGGCGGCACAAAACCCATTGCCTTTAACTTATCCCTCATATACAAAGGAGCTCATCTTTCCTTGCAGATAAGCATGAGGAAAACAGGACATCCAAGGGTATTGAAAATATCAGGAGTGCCTTTGTAGACAAAACCAGTAGGCTATAGCACTGTCACTATTGTGGTTCTGAAAAGGCAAATTTAACCCAAATTGCTCCTGGTTTAACCAGCTTTTGTGCCGACACAGCTTTTGTGTCGGCTCAGTGCCTGGATGTTAAGGCCACCTGGGAACCATATCTATGCCATCTTGGGTTCCGCAATGAATGAAAAGCAGGGTATAAATATGAAGAAGTGTAAAGTAATAGTTCACAAAAATGAAGATACAAAGCAGGTTTCTTAACCCTCACAATCCTAGTTGACCTCCTGTAGATCTGGCCCTGGGTAAGCTTCTTACAAAGAGAAGTTCACTGCCAAGATATTTAACATTTCTGGCGCTGCAAAGTTCTGCTGTAATTATGCTTAAGAGGCTTCAGGCCTACACACAGCATGAGTGATATGTTTTATGGCTAAAAGCCTGTAGGCAATTTGGCTACACTGAGCCAAACAAAAGCCAAGGCTCTGTATCAGGTGTTCGCAGGCACAATTATTTCAGGGCTTTTAACTTAAAGGCACACCGTTCCGAGTGTCAGACTCTTCAGAGAGGGGGGAAACTGTAGCTTACTATGGTAGGGGATATATAGATATGTTCTATCTAAAATAGATATATTCTGTTTCAGATTCACAACCCAACTACCCCAAAAAAGGCTTTTCAGAGAGCCAAAGAACGAGCTACAGAAAAAGGGCTGAGTTCGGAGTCTGCAGTCACCTCTTACATTTAATCTGCGGTTTCATCCAATTTGATTTCAATTGCACAAAACGTTCCTATGCACATGTTGATATGCTCATCTTTGCCTCTAGTTAAGTGAAAAAGCAGTGCAAGGTGGCTAAAAATTGTTCCAAAGATAACACAAGGAAGACTGCTTAGCTTTGGTTGGTGCTAGACTTACAAAGCGTTGGTTGCAAAATGTCGCTAATGAGCCACCTGATGAATGACAGCAATGATGCCATTTACAAAAGTTCTAACAAAATGTTGTAATAAGGAACCATGGGTGGGCGGGTGGGGGTCATAAAAGTGTCTGCCTTGAGTTCACGCACGAGCTTCTTTCTCCTTTCCTGGTGCATTCCTGATTTGCGCTCTTTTGCTATCAGCTAAATTTATGTTTAGCAACAATCCTGTGCATGTTAGGAGGTAGAATGAGAACTCCGCCACTGTCTTATAGCTTCACCACCTTGAGGCTCCTGAAGATCTCTTGCTTCCTTTAACACCAACCTCCCCAACCTTGGATCTCTCCATGCAGTTCTATCACCCCTGGCCATTGGCCATGCTGGCTGCATTACAGAGCTCGTAGTCCGACAACTTCTGAGAACCCTGCATTGGAGAAAGCTCTCCAGTGATTCCACACTTTCTCCCTTGCTGCTCTTCGGGCCCGGAAATGCCCTTGAGAATGCATCCATGAAAACACTTCCTTGACTTCACACTTATCCTCAAAATACGTCAGGGAGATCTTTGGGGCAACTGGCTAGCCCTAAAGCCCAACTACAACTCATCCCAAAAATGTGCTAACTGAAACAATCACATATTATTCTCCTCTTTACCCCCTTGCTTCCGTATCCTTTCTCAGTTGTCCCACTTGAGTCTGTTTTTGGACTGAAAGGCTTTAAGAAAGTAACAAATCTAGCCTAGCGTCCTGTTCTCAGAGTGGCCAGCCAGACCCCCATGAGAAGCCCACAAGCAAGAGATGAGCATCAGACCTCTCTCCAGCTCATGACCCCCAGCAACAGGCATTCAAGGAGGCATGCCACCTCTGATATTGGAGCTGGTGCATTGCCCTTATTGCAAACAGTTGCTGAAAAGCCTTATCCTCTATTAGTGTTTCTTTAATCTCCATTTAAAGACACAAATTTGGGAGCCTTGACTATATCTTGTGGCAGCAAATTCCACAGTTGCCCTGCAGGAAGCTGCAATTCCTGTTTTCTCATTCTTTGCAAGAATAGTTTTATATAAATAACAAAGAACAGCATATTTTTATTATTATTATTATTTCTAAAACACCCTCCGCAAAATTGAGAAGCAGAACAAACCGTGGTTCGTTTTCTGCAGAGGCATGGGATAAAACCACACAGAAATTTTTTCCACAGGCCCTAATGTGCCCGAAATCCACTCCCATGCCTCCCATTTCTCAACAATATGCTCAACACTCTGGGAGAGATTGGTGGCTTGGACATGATTTAGAACTGTAGCAAGTGGGCACTGTGTTATTTGCCTATTCTAGGCCACACACAAGTTGGCAGCAATGACCAAGTGTAGGAACGCCATTTGGGGTGGGTCTTCCTATTTGGCCGCTATATATACAGTGGTACCTCGGTTTGTGACCGCCTTGGGGAGCGACCGCTTCGGTTTCCAACCACCGCAGACCCAGAAGTGTTTACATCCAGGTTCCGCAGCACTCGGATGCACAGAAGAGATCTGCGCAGCGCACGCGTGTGCAGAAGCGCTTTATCGGCACTTCATGCACGTGCAGAAGTGCGCCTCGGGGAGCGACCAACTCGGGGAGACACCGGCTCCCCGGAACCAATTGTGGTCACAAACCGAGGTACCACTGCATAGACTTGTCAGGTGGAGATTTCTCAGTGCTAAGGCTGATTTATTTTCTCCCACAATGAACTCTGATCTGATGTTCTCTCTCTTCCTTTGGTCACTGTTAACTCCGCGGGAGTTTTCTAACCAATGCTATCAACTGTTAAGTCTTTGAATCCAGCTGCTAAATCAGTGCAGAAGACTGCACAGCACAGCTCAGGTCCGTTTAAAGTTAACGAGCACTTTGCAAAGCACTTTGCAGCACACTTGCAAATGACTCACGCTGCTGCACTTTAGTAGGCTTTGTAGAACCTCAGGTGAAAGATCAAAGCAGAACTCTACACAAGATCTTTGCCGTTTGGAACAAAGAAAACATTGTTGCATCCCTTTATTCCAAGCTCTGGCAAACAGGTCTCGCAGTTCAGGCTTAAAGTGAGCATGAAGCAGAGCTCTGCCCAAATCAGAATCCTGACTCTGGATTCCAGGTAGGGCAGAAGCCTTTCCTGACCATATGGAAGATCTGCTGCTTCCACAAGGAATGCTCTAGTTCTTCCCTATTCAGGTAGTTTTAAAAAGGTGAAGAAATACATGAACAGGATGTTACATTTGTCTATCTGTTTATCTACACTCCTGCTAAGTTTCTAGCTCTCATGGTTTCCGAGAACAGCTTTTAAAACTAGAACCGTTGAGTCTTAAAATCTGGGAAACCAAGGCAACTAAACATGCTCCATAGATCCTCACCAATCCATCCCAGCAGCAAAAAGGAGGAGATATAGCACTGAAAGAATGTGGTATTGTTTCTTCACTGCAAGTGCTACAGCAGACAGGGAAGATTCTTTGCCATCTGTTTTGTTCCACTTGGCACTCTTAAAACACCCGCCTCCTCCTTCCTGTGCTACCGACGGGCACTTTCAAAGCACCAAAAATAAGCGGAATATATTTTTAACGTTTTGCGTTCCCTTTCTGCTGTGACATCCATATGAAAACTTTCCCTTCCAGCTCCTTTCCAGGAGGAAGCACTGAGGGAAAGGGCAGGGGGTGGAGGATGGTCAGAAGAAGTCCAGTTGACAGCGACCAGCAGAATAGCAGCGAAGAGGAGCCACAGGCCAGATTTGCCCTACCTTTCAAAGACAGAAGCAGGAGCCTGATCCTGTTAGGCTTTGAACTCCTGTCAGCCTCAGAGAGCATGGTCAGGGCTGATGGAAATCCATCAATATCTGGTGGGGCATATCCTTGCCTTAAAAGCAGGGTGGCTGATCTTCTGAAAAGCACGGATGGAAGGGCCCATATATATCTCCCAGCCTTACCTTCCAAGTCCCGGACTGCAGAATCCGGGACTGGCAGCCGGGTGACACCGGAAGTTGCGTCGACGTAACTTCCGGTGTCGCTTTGCCTTTCTATGGGCACCAAAAATGGCCACCGCCAGCTTCAAAAGTAGCTTCTACGCATGACCGGAAGTGCGTCGACGCAACTTCCGGTGTTGCCCCGCCCATCTACGGGCACCAAAATGGCTGCCGCCAACACCGGAAGTCGCATCTACGCACTTCTGGTCATGCGTAGATGCGACTTTTGAAGCCGGCGGCGGCCATTTTTTGTGCCCATAGAAGGGCATATCAGAAAAAAATGGCCGCCGGCAGGAGAAATTAACGGAGAAAAACGGGAGACGAAGTGATACGGGGGACCACCAGGAAAACGTAAGTAAAAACGGGGGTTTCCCTGGGAAAACGGGAGAGTTGGCAGCTATGCTCCCAGCTTGCATTCCACTGTGGCACTGAATTTCAGCAGTGCACAAAACTCCAGAGGAAAATGAGAAACAGAGGAATGAAAGGGTTGGTTAAAATGGTTAAGATATGCTAATACAGAGGCACAAACCTAGGCTTTGCTTCAGCTTAAAATGTGGATCTGCACACCCCTCAGTAATGATGTGTAAAAGTAACTTCCTGCGAGTCAAAAATGAACGGGGGAGAGCATTATGCGCTGACAGTTCTGACCTTCACAGAACACACCTCTACTTCTGTGAAAATGGGCACATTATCACTTTGGTGCTGTGGCTGGAAAGAAGGACTGGGGAGACCCTGATTCAAATACCCAATCAACCATGGATCTCACCGGGTGACCTTGGGTGGGCTAGTCGCTCTCTCTCAGCCTAACCTACCTCGCAGGGTTGTCTGTGAGGATATAATGGATCTGTGGTGTGTAAGCATCATGCAAGCAAATCAGAACAGATAGAGGATGAATTATCATTGTCATATAGCTTTTCCGCATATCCTCAATTAAAGCCCAGGTGTAAACTCCATGTAAGCTTTATGCAAGCAAACCACAGTGTATGCTCAATAAATGGGGAGGAGCCCCCAATTCACAGTGGGACAACAGTTTTTCTGTTCAACGTGCTACCATCTGCCTTATTGCAGGGCAGATTCAAGGGTAAACCATACACGGAACGAGTCTGCCCCTGCGGCCTTGATGGAGGTAGAAACTGTCTCTCATGCCTTGTTACGCTGCTGTTTCTACGGGGATATACTCTTGGTGTTTAGTGCCCCTGCTATGCAAAAATCTCCAAATGAATCTGAACTTCAATGTCTAAAATCCCTGGTAGAGGACAAGGATCCTGAGATCACGTTAAGGGGAGCCAAATTCTGTGTGATTGCCATAAAACTTAGGGAACAAGCTGTGCTATCATAATGATTTAGGCCTTGAATGACAATTTTAGGTTATATGTTAGCGACTGAGTTTTAATCTATATATTTTTAAACTGTTGCTATATGTGTATTTTTTACCATTGTGTCTAATTGCAAATTCAAATGTACCCCTATCGTTTTTTATGATTTCCCTGATGTTGTATGTGGGCTGGAACTGGTCTGTGACTGAAATAATGAATTCAACAGTTTTTCTGACACCATCTTCTGGCCCCAGGTATCTCAGCTTTGTTCCCTGCACCGGTGAGTGACTCATTGAGCAGATACATAAAATATAATGAAGGGAGGGAAGGAAGGAAGGAAGGCTATAATGTCGTGACCATCGACTCTATACAAGGGAACAAACTGACTCGTGACCAGCTAAGCCAAACCACCGCTGCACAGGCCAAACCACACCATATCCTCCTCAGAGTTAATATATGCACTGCCTCATTTATTTGACCTCGCCAATAAAAGCTGTGCATTTTTTATTTGCCCTTATTAGGACAATCTCTGTTATCAACCTCTGGGCCCTAAAGTTTACTTTGCAAACATACACTGCACATCAGCAATAAAAAAGCAAAATAAAATAAAGCACGCATCAGAAATTAAAAGGATCAGGGAAGAAATAAAAGCCTGGGAGTTCAGTTGGGTTTGCGCAGCTGCATCAGAATTTGTGACCAATTTAAAAAAAATGTTTTTGCTTTTTTTTAAAAAAAAAGAGTAATCTTGTCTTCTTGATAATTTTAGCTCTGCTAAATTTTTTAATTTTAGCTCTGCATCCTGTAACATGTAAAAGTACAGAGTGCCTCTCAGCACATGCCGAGTGCATTTGCCTGATTACCAGCGAAGCAAACTCTTAGTTGGTGCTTAGGCAAGTCTGAACCCTGCACCTCTCATTTTATGGACTAAACTGTATTAAATTCATTAGACGTAGCTTGAAGATGGCTTGCTTATACGCTGACTGGGGGTTGCTTTTAAACCAATTCAACACTAAGCCAGGATTCTTTGAAAGCCAAAGTAAACACAAGCAAAGTATCCAGAAGGATCAATATTCAATTATGACAGAATCACTGCTTGCCAGTTCAGGGTGGCCGGTGGTTGTGACCTATCACGGCAGCTCCACTAGCCCCCAGAACAATGCCATCGTGCAGGCAACTGTTTGCTTCCTCCCCGGCCACTGTGGAGCATCACAGGTTCCCACCAGACCTGATTTGAAATATCCTCCAATCCTCGGTGGCCTGGGGGGTGGGGCTTGGGGAGTGGACCCGAGTGTGGCAGTCTTCATTCAGGTCCGCTCCCAGCCTATATAATGCAGCTGGTGCTGCTTTCGGCAGTACACACATTCAGCCAGGAGCATCACCCACCCACTGTCGTTATTGCCTTTGTGTTGGTGTCCTAACCTTTTCTTCCAGGATGTTTTGTGGGCTTTGCTATGGTTTTGTAAGGGTTGCCCTATTCGGAGCCGGGAAGGAATTTTCCCTGCTCTGCAGGTTTTGCCTTCCTTAAAGGTAAAGGGACCCCTGACCATTAGGTCCAGTCGTGACCGACTCTGGGGTTGCGCGCTCATCTCACATTATTGGCCGAGGGAGCCGGCGTATAGCTTCCAGGTCATGTGGCCAGCATGACAAAGCCGCTTCTGGCAAACCAGAGCAGCCCATGGAAACACCGTTTACCTTCCCGCTGTAGCGGTTCCTATTTATCTACTTGCATTTTGACGTGCTTTCGAACTGCTAGGTTGGCAGGAGCTGGGACCAAGCAACGGGAGCTCACCCCGTCACAGGGATTCGTTAATGCATCGTAAAACCCTTAATGCATCGTAAAACCCTTGTACATGTCTGTACAAAGAAATTTGTGAAAGAATTTTTTATGAAAAGACACTTGGAAGCCATTTATATATATATATATATATATATATATATATATATATATATATATATATATATATATACACACAGTGGTACCTCGGTTTATGAACACAATTGGTTCCGGAAGTCTGTTCATAAACTGAAGCGTTCATAAACTGAAGCGAACTTTCCCATTGAAAGTAATGGAAAGTGGATTAATCCGTTCCAGACGGTCCGCAGAGTAACCGTTCATAAACTGAAGCGAACTTTCCCATTGAAAGTAATGGAAAGTGGATTAATCCGTTCCAGACGGGTCCGCGGAGTACTTAAACTGAAGCGTTCATAAACTGAAACATGGGTGTAATTGGTTCCGGAAGTCTGTTCATAAACTGAAGCGTTCATAAACTGAAGCGAACTTTCCCATTAAAAGTAATGGAAAGTGAATTAATCCGTTCCGGATGGGTCTGCGGTGTTCATAAACCGAAAATTCATAAACCGAGGTGTTCATAAACCGAGGTTCCACTGTATATATATATATAAAGAAATCACAGGTACACCTTCACTTTTACTTTTTGGGATGTCTTATTCCTTAAGACACAAGAAACTCCAATGAGAACGTACGAAATTCCATCCTTTTGAGAGCCAATTGGATTGGGGGGGGGGAGTACATCCAAAAATGGCACGGAAAAAGTTAGGGAGTAGGTGAGGGGAAACAACACCTTTAAAATGAGAAAATATTTTTTTTACAGTGGTGGAAAACTAGGAACACACAAACACATGAATGCAAAGCACACGCACACACAACCAAATACTTCTGTACGGAAATATTATTATTTCAATCAGGAGAGAGATAAACCTCTAGAGGGACCAGTGGAAACTGGCAAAGGCACAAATATATCATCCTGAATGGAAATAGTTTTCATTCAATGTACTGATAACCTTCTGGCTACAAAAGGCAGTGGTGACAAGCTATATTGTTCTGTTTTCAGAGATATAGCTATCAATAGACTCATTTGGGGAGAATAGGGGGTATTTAACAAATACGACTGCTAATAATATGCTGTAGTAAGAGTTAATGGAAATGATGGTTAAGAGACTGCGTCCTAGGGCTCAGAAGTCCCCCATTCAATACTCATTTTCTAAGAACTTAGAAACAGCTCTGCTGGATCAGGCCAGAGCCCCATCGACTCCATCATCCTGTCCTTACCACAACCAACCAGATGCTGTGAGGACAGGAAGCCTTCAAACAGGGCCTGAGTACAACAGCAACCCTCCCCTTCTGCAGTTCTCAGCAACCGTTAATCAGAAGCATTGTGCCTCCCAACAGCGGTGGAGATCAGGGGTAGTAGCCTTATCCTCCCAGGAACCGTTCAATTGTTTTTCAAAGCCATCCAAGTTGAGGGCCATCCACGCCTCCTGTGGCAGTGAGTTCCGGAGTTTAACCGTGCGCTGCATGGAGAAATGCTTTCTGCCCTCCAACCTTCTGCTTCATCCAATGGCCACGAGTTCTAGCATCATGAGAAAGGAAGGAAAACGGTTCTCTATCAACTTTCCATCCATACTTTTTTGTACACTTCTGCCATGTCGCCTCTAACTTGTCTTTTCTCCAAGGACATAAGAAGATCCCCATGGGATCCCCGAATTTCAACTTTGCTCCCAATCTTCTTTCCCACGCCAGCTGTCCAGACGTCTGTGGGAGTCCCACAAACAGGTCATGGGGGCAATAACCCTGCCCTGATGCTCTTCCCCGGTAAGGGCTATGCAGTGTATTGCTGCCTCTGCTCAGTAGGCAAGATTATATTTCTTATTCCCTTCCTTGAAGGAACTCAGGCTGCTGCACAAAGTCCTGTTCCCACCCACCTCAGTTCTGTCCTCATGACAACCCTGTGAGGTAGGTCAGGTCTGAGAGTGAGTGAGTGAGTAGCCCAAGGCCACTCTGTGAGCTTCCTGGATTATCCACCTGGTTCTCCCCAGTCCTAGCAAAACTCTAACTACTACAGCACATTCAAGAAGCCATCGTGCTTATCCTTAGCCCTCCATCTCTAATTATAGGGACAATAATAATAATGACCCACCACGCAGAACTGTTGTGGAAATGCAATGTAAGTGAGGTGCTAAAAGCACTCATAAAATCACTAGATGAATGCTGTATATTATCCTAAGTTTTAATAACAAATGCATGTAGAGGGTCAATTATTAGGCAGCCTAGATGACACCATCCATGCATAACAGGGGGGTATCAGCAGGCTGGGGAGAGAACCCCAAGGTCTGCAGTAGTACAAAAGCCCTAAGGGGGTGGGGGCCAAGACCCCCCAATGAAGTCAGAGCGTTCCCAGTGACTACATCATGCTGGCTGACTGCTGGGTGGAAAGCGGAAAACCATCTTGAATGAGAAATGGAATGGAACATCCCAAAAGTAGGTATGGCCGGCTGGCCGGCCTGCAGAGCAGGAGCACTCTACCCTGCAACTTTATTTTGTGGTTTTATTTTCTGCAAGTCCCGTTACACACTAAAAAGAGTTCCCAAAGAACCCATTCCTGGGGCCATTTTGGCCTCAGTTCTCACACAGAAAGGGCAAATCTGCCACATGTGCATTTTTGCATTTAATATCAGGTTATCATTTTAGAGGTTGCACTACCAAGTTGACCTGTTGCAATAACCTTTGCTTGACACAGCAGCTTTAGCTGACTTCAGCTCTGTTAAAACAAAACACAAAACAAAACCCCAGTAGTTTGATATGAATCTAAGTATCCAGAATCGAGGAATTTGGTTGGATTCATTCAATCTGTCAGGGATTTGGAGCCACTGAGTCTGCTAGGTCCTGCTGCAAATCTGACTCGCTTGAGTAAAGTTTTTTATTACCTATGATTCACAAAAGGCTGAGTAACTTGCGAAGCTCGTTGGTGCGATGCTGTGGGACATGTAAGTATCGAAGGAATGTTTAATATTTACTTCGTTTTCTGTCTGCTGCCCGTGTGATAACAAAGTCACCGTCTAGATACCTGTCTGAGCCTTTATCCCTTTAACAGGGAAGAGACACTGAGAGGCTTTGAGTCAGGCAGCCTGATGACCCTCAATCATGATATGGGCATGTGTCACCTTCTGACAAAGCTGATTGATGAATGAGTGGGAAGGGTTGAGCTGATAGTTGGAGATATGCTGGAAGAATCACAGAACTATGTGGAAATGCCAAACGGGGTTGACTTTAGCAAGACAAAAAAAACGAGCCCCTGTGGTTAACTGTCTACATGGTGCCACTCATCTCATTCAGCTGGAAGAAATATCTACCACTATGCATCAATTTATCCAGATTCAGTGTATGTAATCTTGTCAAGTCTCCTTTTGGAGGGAAATTGTATAATTACCTCTGCAGATTTTCATATTATGAATTATGCCATAAAATCCACTGTGAATTTTAAAAAACAACAACTAATAAATTGGGCTTTTAGTGTTATCGGCCCAGTCCTCTGGAACACCCTGCCACTAGAGATTCAGCAGGCACTTTTCCATGCCAACTTTTAAGGGCCTGCTGAAAAATATTCTATTCAACCAGGCCTGTTTGTGCAATTAAGAGTACATCTCCCACAATGGCCTAATGTTGTTTGTTTTTAGTTTCTTTTTGCTTTTAACTTGTTTTTAACTATTGTGATTTTATTGCCCGGTTTTATGTAAACCGCCATAAGCCGCTGTGATATATTTTTATGATACAGTGGCATACAAATATTTACAAATGATAATTAAATAACCATTCTAACTAAAACTGAAACATTTGGATCCTTTGAGGGTGTGATTATTTCTGAATGTTTAAGGTACACAATGTTCATCTCTACTGAAGTCACTTTGTTGCCGTTGTGAAAGCAGGCTTTCTAAACTATCCCCCGTTTTGATTTGATTGCTAGGGTCTGCTGTGCCCTGCTTAGTACCCCCATAAAACATTTCTGCAAATTTCTAAAATCGAGAGAGCATTTCGCCAATAGCAGACTGGGACACAATGCCTCTCCTCAATACTTTAACGGGGGGGGGGGTAACGCAGCAATTAATACATGCAGTGCAATGATACAACTCTTCTCTCAATATCATACCACCAGATACCGCAGCACTTTCTATGCCCCTTGAGTTAATCAGTGTCTAGTATTTACCTGGAGAGTAATCAGCCTCCAAATTCCACATAGACGAAAGCTACTTCTATAACAACTAAGCAGCCAATTTTCATTTGAAATTTGATTGCTAGATCTTTTCTGAATGCGTACATACAGAGTTGTGGCCATTTTTATAAGAAAGCAAAATTTGACTACAGTACAGCAAGAGAGGGTGGAGGGGGCAGGGACGGAATCAGACAATTGAAAGCATTGGCTCACAGCTCTCCCAACATGTTGCAACCTATTCTACTTCTTCGAACCATCAGAGCCAATTTTTCTCCAACTTCACGAGGAAAACCCCACAAATCAAAAAGTTAGAAATGCCTCCCCCCCCCACACACACAAACAAACAAACAAACATACAGCATCAAAAATCAGGAACTCACATGGAAAGACCTGATAGGTTTCTTCTGCAATAGGCTCCGCTGATCATCCCTGGAATGCAGGGATTAGAGAACGGTGCTTTGCCGGCTGACAGCCTCAGAGGAAGCAGCTGAAAGAATGAGCAGGGTGTGGAAGGAGGGAGCAAAAATATTCCTGTTGCCTTCAGGCAGCTAGAGAAGATATTGGCTGCTTTCGCTCCCTCCCCTGTCAGCCAACTCCCCTGGAACGACCCTTTGGTGTATTCGAATCCTCCAACCACTTAGTCCCCTCTGCACTGTGATCACATGATCCCAGGCTCCCCCACCCCCCACCCCAGCACTACCTTTACTGCATTCTCTCTAGTAGAGCCCCATTTGCAAAGCTCAGGCCCATTCTTTTGCAAACACTGGAAAGGATCCTACAGCTTTCTCCCAGCTGCTCCGCTGTGATGTCACCAGTAAACAGATACCGGTCTGCGGCATAGAGGTTTCTTCGGTTTGGGTTTGCCTGTAGCGAGCACTGAGCTGCTGGGATGTGAAACACAATGCAAAGGTGTTTGTTTACTTGCAAATGCCCTGTTTGCAGCAGGAGCCGCGTTCCAGGTAAGCCAGCATGTGTGTGAACAGCGGGGCTTCAGGTCAAAAGCCTGTCTGAACACACAGAAGCACAGGGCCCATGGCATCTTAAAAACAAAATTCTTGTGAAAGGATGTGTAAGATACTCTTTTCAGTTATGCATGGGTATAGATTTTCTCTCTCTCTCATTCTCAAACATAAACTGTGAATTAGGGATAAGGAAATTGCAATAGTTACCGGTATGTCAAGGCAAGCATTTTGTTTTGCCAAACAGAGCAATCCTCCTTTCTCCACCCTCTGGGTTCTCCCCACCCCCCACAGAGCTGATTTTGGGGCCAAGGGAGCCTGTGAGGGGCAGGCAGAGGAGGGGGGAAGCCCTGTTGCACAAACCTAAGTCCTTGCACTGGGCTTCCAGGGACGGGACTTAGTAGTTTGGTGGTTCCCAACTGGTGGTCCACAGATCCCAAGGAGTCTGTTTAACTCTGCTGTATTATATAAACGTTCCTACAGTTTTGCCCCTAAGGGATCTTGACATAGTTCTTTACGGTGACATACAGAACTTACATACGTACATCATTTCATTTGTCTGCTGCCTTTCCATAGTTCAAAACATGCTCAAGGCAGCTTACAACATGAAACAAAAATCACATAATTACAAACATAACAAAAGTAGTCATAAATAATGAAATATCAAAGAGTACACAATCAAATTGAATAATTTCCACATAAATCATAATACGATCTAAAATATATTTTAAAAAAACAGCAACAACTGCCCACCAACAAAATTCACTAAATACCCGGCCCCAGAATCTGTTAATCAACTTCAGTTTTTGTTGCTGGAGTCAGTCCAGGCCCCACCCTCCCAGGGAAAATGACCTGCAAGGCAGAGAGCGGGTCTTCCAGGAATCGCAGCCAATGTGGTCTCTTGAACTCAGAGTCTTGTCCTGTATGAGGGAATGGCCCCTTTTGCCTTTCTAAGGAAGCTATCGGGTTGGGTATGTTCCACCACAGTCATTAAGAGTTGGCATGCTCAGCAAATTATCTGCAATAGTAGTTATGCAATATGATGTCAGGCCATAGTAGGAAATACGGCAGAGACGGTGCCTTGATTTTATACACATGAAAGCTGTGTTTCCTCTTTTACAAACATTTTATTATTATTATTACAGTTGTACCTCGGTTTAAGTACGCTTCGGTTTGAGTACTTTCAGTTTAAGTACTCCGTGGACCCGTCTGGTACGGATTAATCCATTTTCCATTACTTTCAATGGGAAAGTTTGCTTCAGGTTAAGTACAGACTTCCGGAACCAATTGTGAACTTAAACCGAGGTACCACTATATTATTATTAAAGGTTTTCTTGGTTTACAAAGATATGTGCAATGTCTCTCATAACATTTTTTACAAATCAGTTTCATTTGTTGAGACATTGGGGAGGAAAGGGGAAGAGAGGTAGATGGGGGGAGGGTGTGGGGGTGGGGTGGGGTGACAATGATTCTATTTTGCTTAATGTGTGTATTTCCACATGTGGTGGGAGTGCCCCAAAATCCAACTATTCTGGACAACAACCCAAATAGGTGAAATAGCCCAACAAACATTAGAACCTACCCCAGAATTGGCCTTGCTAAACATCTTCCAGGACAATAATGCCCACCTGCATCACAAAGAACTCATAACCCACTTACTCGCAGCAACCAGAAACACCATAACCAGACACTGGAAAGACCTGTCAGAAGTAAACATGGACCAATGGTACCAAACAGTATGGGAAACAGCCTGTGTTTCCTCTTTTAAAATGAAATGGGAACTCTTTCTGCATGTATTAGCAAGCAGCATGGACGTCCACCCAACAAATGTTTGGCAGCGTCAAAGGTGGCAGAACCAATCACCTTCCAAAAGGGGAGGGCGGGCCTAGATATAATCTCCTGACTTTACCTTCAGCAGTGAGGGGCAGCTGATAGCATCAAGCATCTGTTTCACACTGTATATGAAGCCTCTCTCCAGAGATGGGCGCTGTGCCAATAACCCTGGTATTACATGGAGGAATTCAGGAAAGGGAATAGCATAAATGCCTCACCTCTTTTTGGACAGTGCTCTCGAAGCTACGAACATGAGTTTGACCAAACTGCGGGAGGCAGTGGAAGACAGGAGTGCCTGGCGTGCTATGGTCCATGGGGTCACGAAGAGTCGGACACGACTAAACGACTAAACAACAATAACAGCAACTTTTTGCATGCGCAATTCAAAGTCTAAACAGGGGGATCTGAGCCCCAGTCACTCTCTCTGGATCAGGACAAGATTTTCACACTGAATATTGCTAAATGGCTTCAATTTATTTTTACAACCTGAAAGTTGGCTGATATAAAAGGGAAACTTTTGCTTTCATTGGCATTTATTTGTGCATCTGTAGTACCATTTCGCCTTCAATGATTTCTCCAAATGAACTCTGGTACATGTGTTTAACAACATTTCACGTCTGAATACCAGCTCAGTCCCCGCATGCTTTCACAGGGTTTGTTGGAGAGAAAAGATGCAAAGTGCCAGGAATCTCAAATAATGTAGCTTAGTAGATAAACATGTTGTTTTTAAAGAAAAAGTTGTTATTTTCACCTCCTGGTAGACATGGCATTTATTCTCCGTTTAACTTTACACTGAAGATGGAAGGGGGAAATAGATACGAATACAACTGCCTTATTTCAGAGATGCCAGCTTCACACACACACACACTCCAGCCATCTACCACTTCTCAGAAAACAGCCTCATTTGCCAAAAGCTTCACAAAGCTAATGGCACTGTGCAGGAAAAAGAAATGTGTTTGTTGTTAAAAATCCAGCATAATGACATTAACATCTGCTCATTGTTTAAATAATAAAATTAACTCTTCACTACCTGGGAAAGTCAAGACTGTCACAAACAACTTTCGGTTGTTGTTGCAGAATACACAGGAACTCTGCCTTTATAACGTACATTGCTAACCCAGCCTTCTGTATTGAGTCCCATTCAAATGCTTTCTTTTTAAAGAGAGCTTTCTTTTTAGCCCTTTAATTCTGGGTGTTGCAAGGAGCGGCAGATTCTTATCTGGTTAATTAAACAGGGAATAGGCAGCAGGAGCAGAGGAAAGCACCTGCATATTCAAAGCAATTGGAAGCAATTTGAGGTTCAGTGGCAATTACAATCCCATTTAATTTGTGAGCTAAACTGCATGCTATATGGGAGATCTCTGAATAGAACACTAGAGTTTTCTTTTTTTAAAAGGAAATATTGCTATGGAGAGCTGATCAGCGAAACAACGAAAGGGAAGAGTTTTGAACCTCCTCCCTCCATGTCCTTTCCTCCAAACAAAACCCCCCTTGTTGCTAGTTGCATTGTGGAGGGAGGGAAATAGAACTACTGTACATGCTATGGTATAGAAGCAGAATAGTAGGGTATACATGCCTGGTATAGAAGCAGAATAGTGGGGTTGGAACAGACCCCCAGAGTCATCTAGTCCAACCCCCTGCAATGCATAGTAGGCATAGATGGTAAAGGCACAGACAACAGAGAATTCTTGGCAGGCAAATAAGCAGATGGATAGAAGCAGGGGCAGATCTCTCCATTCCTCGTATGTCATTTAGTTACCATGCTGGCTCTGAGGAAGGGAAACCCTTTGTTCCACAGACAGCACAGAAACACAGAAGACTGGCTCTCTCCCTCCTCAACAAGACTTATTGGTTGAGGGCAATGTTTTCACTAGAGGTTAGTAGCCTGTGTGTCTATGCTAGATTTGAGGGGGGGCGGGTCTGGAAAGGATGATTACATAAGTATCTCCATGCTTGTATTCCAAATCAACCACCCTAGTCTCTTGGGGTATCTAGAGGTAGTTTGCTCCATGTGCCTTTCAGTGTACGGGTATAAAGAAAAATCTGCCAAAAGTATGGGACAGGGCTTTTTTAGTGTTGGCCCCAATTCCATCAAAAGATTGCCCTGTGGAAGCCCATAACAAGGAAGTAGGCTTCCTTGTTCCCTGCCTTCCACCACCAGACCAAAAATGGATGCAACTCCTTTAGTGGAGATATATCAGTGCAGCTTGGTCACTGTTTTAAAACGTAAAGTTGAAGCCATCAAGTAAAAAATCACAGCCCACGAGCTTTGTTTACTGCATTGGAACAGATTACCAGGTTTTTACTTATGGTTGCTGCTTTTATTGGTTCACATTCTCCATTTTAATATTGCTGCTGAATAGTGCTCACTCCCTGTATGCAGCTTCAGGTGGTTTTATTGGGAAAGTTACTTACAAATGTTGGATGCAACTAAATTATGAAGGGCAAAGTCGAATTAATCCAAAGTACAGTACAGGCTTTCACTCAGTTACTGGTACACAATGTTTAGGACATTAACGGTTGTTAAACACGTGAAGAAATATCTAGATAGGTTTCACGTGAACAGTTTATGTACCTGTTGTTATTATTATTATTATTTTAAAAACTCTCCCTTCTTCCAAAACATAATAGCCTCACAGAACATAATGGAGCCCTGTTCTATCAGAAGAGCATTCCACTAGAGATTTCAGAAAATGGAGTTTTCCATATTTTTGCCTTCTGGCAGCTCCCCTTTGTAAAAAAAGGAGTAGCAAGATGTCATATCGACTCCCTCTCTCACTGCAAACTGAAACTTGATTAGAAAACCACATTTCCTAGGACCAACTTCCATGTCGGCAGTCCACAAAGTGATGCAAAATCCAGCAACAAAGGAACATAATATTTTATAAATCTGTGATAGAAAGGAAGGCTATTTCCATCCAAGTGTTTCCTTGAGTTGTTTTTACTGCTGTGCCATTGGTGGTGAGGTACATTATACAAAGCCTAGAACAAAGACCTCCTTGTCATGTCTGGAGGTCAGTTAATTTAGGCCTTCCAACAATGTACTATAGAGTCATGCTCCTTAACAGAGCTATATCAATATAGCATAGAGATACTGGTTTTAAAATCATTAAGTGGAAGCCGTCGGGTGAAATCAAAGCTCATTACAATGAGCAGCAGCCTGAAGCATCCCTCAAGATATACTGTAGCTTACACGTCCAGATCCCATGTGGTGGAAAGGATGGGGAACCCGTGACCCTCCAGATGTTGTGGAACTCTTGGTATTCCTGGCCATGCTAGTTAGGGCTGATGGAAGCCGAGTTTGTTATGGGGGCTATTAGAAAACCCCAACGACACTCCCAGAGCTACAATTCCCAGAGTGGTTTAACAGTCAACCCCTCTTCACAGGAAACTCTGGGAACCGTAGCTCTGGGAGGGGAATAAAGGTAAAGGTAAAGGGACCCCTGACCATTAGGCCCAGTCGCAGACGACTCTGGGGTTGCAGCGCTCATCTTGCTTTACTGGCCGAGGGAGCCAGCTTCTGGGTCATGTGGCCAGCATGACTAAGCCGCTTCTGGCGAAGCAGAGCAGCGCACGGAAATGCCATTTACCTTCCCACCGGAGCGGTACCTATTTATCTACTTGCACTTTGATGTGCTTTTGAACTGCTTGGTTGGCAGGAGCAGGGACTGAGCAATGGGAGCTCACCCCATTGCGGGGATTCGAACCGCCAACCTTCTGATCGGCAAGCCCTAGGTTCCGTGGTTTAACCCACAGTGCCACCCGCGTCCCTTTGGAAGGGGAATAGGGATTGCCTAACAACTCTCAGCACCGTTAACAAAACACAGCCTCCCATAATTTTTTGAGGAAGCCATCACAACACTATAAATGTATGGCTGAGCAGGACCCAGCTGCTTGGCTTCTCTGTCTATGACACCAGGAAACAGCAGGAGGAGGGGCAGGAAGAGGTGCCTGAATAACGCTGCTTCCATATGGATACCACGTCATTTCTGCTCCTGTATTAGGTTTGAGCATGGTTTTATTCTGGGGATCTTTTTTAATCTTTGAGAGCTTGTCAAGGCTACAGTGATATAATAATGCTTCTTTGATGCAGCCTGGATAGCTGGATAGCTCAGTTGGTTAGAGCACAGTGCTGATAATGCCAAGGTTGCAGGTTCGATCCCTGTATGGGGCAGCTGTACATTCCTTTATGGCGGGGGTTGGAATGAATTATCCTCAGGGCACCTTCCAGCCCTATGATTCTATTATTTCCTTAAGTATTCAAAATAAGCAAATGAATAGTATCTTCAGGATGGGGACAGAATCTGCTTTGAAATATATTTTTTTCCAGGGAGCTTCTAGACTGTCACAGTTTGCACAAATCTCTCCCATGTTTGGGTGCAGGTATATTTGCATTATTCTTTAAACTGATTAGTCACTTGTTACCTAGAAGGTCTCCAGGTGGCTTACGTAAACATTTGTTTATTTATTACTACATTTCTATTGTACCTTTCCTCCAAGGAGCTCAAGGTGGGATACATGGTTCTCCACCCTCTCCATTTCACCCTCACAACAACCCTGTGAGGTAGGTTAGGTTGAGGGATGAGGGATGGTGGCTGGCCCAAGGTCACCTAGTGAACTTGATGGCTGAGTGGGGATTTGAACTGCAGCCTCAAGGTCCTGGCCCAACACTCTTAACCACCACCGCACACCGACTCTCAACACAAATGCATTTCCCTTTGTGCAGTAAGAATGTACCTTCATATTCCCACAAATGAAGTGGATACACTGCGATAAAAAAAAGCAATAGCTAAGCAGAGCCCTCGCACAATAAATCCACTCAAAAAGAAGGAGGAAAAGACTTTATGCAATAAGAAAAGTGAAAGAAAACTCCGGCCGAGAGTGCACAATACTTGAGAGAGAAGTAATATGACCTCAGTGCAATTTTTGTGAAAGCAAATCAGGGCAATTGGTGCTTCAATATAGACTTCACCTGGAAGCAGACAGTGCTGGGTCATACTGGCAAGCCTTTTTTCTTTTTCTTTTACAAGTGACACCTATGTGACAAAGCTCCCTGCCAACAGACCTGTGTACTGTTTTTTCTTTTGTTTTTTAAAGCTTTCTCTCTTGGGTTATTTTTAGCTGCTGCGGCATTTTGAATCTTCTGGCAGCTGGATTTTTTTAAAGTGCTTTTGCTGCTGCTGTCTATTATGGGAACAATCCAGTCCAAATTAAGCACTTTTAAAGTCCAAATGCTTCTCACTGAGAGAAATTTAAAATAATGTTTAACTCTGTCAGCGAAATTAATGGGACTTAACAAGTGTTTGACTTGGCTGGATCGTGCCTAATGCTGTGCTTCGCTTTAGTGCTATTTTGATAGGAATTTTATCTTCAGTTTGCATTTTGCACTATAGCTCACACTAAATGCACTGTAGGGAAAAAAGCAATTTGCCATATTCCTATGCAAACGAATAATAAACAAAAGAGCAGTCACGATGCAATCGCACTTGGGTAGTTGCATCCTCAGACTGGAAGCATGACACTGCAGCAAATGCATGGTGGTCTTGAAGACAAGAGCCCCAGACTCTCTGACTCTCCTCCCTCTAATGCAGTGGTTCCCAACAGGTGGTCCGGGGACCTCCAGGGGTCCGCGAGCTATGCCAGAGGGGTCCGCAAGATGCTATTAGAATAAAAAATATATTAAATATATTTTGTATGATAACAGATTTTTTGTTTTGGCCGCTTCCTGCATGAGCAGAGTCTAGCGCAAAACTAGAATTAGATAGAGGCAGTAGTTCTGCTGTATGCCGTTAGGTGGCGCTTTACGCAAACTGTAGCTTCCGCGAAAAACAACGCTTTGTTTACAAACACTACTGTTTTGCAAAGAAGCAGCGCGCGCATTCTACTAACGCTCACCTCCCCAAGATGCTTTGCGCGCATCGGCTTCATTTTTGCGCCACTGCGCAGGTACCCTATCTTCTCCATTCCCCTCCCTCCTCCCTGGCGCGCGCTGCCTCTTTGCAAAACAGTAGTGTTTGTAAACAAAGCGTTGTTTTTTGCGGAAGCTACAGTTTGCGTAGTTAAAAATGGACCGTTGGTTAAAAAGTGGTTCGTTAAAACGACAAAGGCCTACAGATGAAGAGGAAGATAATGCATTTGATGTTCAAGCAAGTAAGTCAGTGACTCTCGAACCGATCTTGTCAGTGTCCATTGAACCTAAATCGTCGGCGTCCCTTGAACCGAACCCTTCCAAGATCAGTGTTAAGCTTACTGGAAAAATTAGATTAGGAATTAATGGGGGTCCTTGTCACAATAGCGGCTCGATGAGGGGTCCTCGAGAAAATTTTGTTGGGAACCCCTGCTCTAATGCCTTGTGCTTCAAAACGTGCAATGTGACACTCCACTGCGCTGCATGCACAACACTGGTGCATACATGCCAGCTGAGGCTCATGCAAGTTGCAGTTCAAAGGAGGAAGGAAGAATGGACAAGGGTTTCGGGTTCAAATCCCTGTTCAGTAATGATCTTGGGTCAGCTGCTCTCTCTGAGGCTAGCTTACTTAACAGGGTTGATAAAATGGGTTGGGGAAGAGAATTGTGTGCGCTATGTTGGGGATGGGGAGAAAATTCAACTCAGCTCGCATTCAAAGGCAAATGTACTGAATTCATCTTTTCTGTCACAACACACAAATCGAAACACTGCCATCCTTCAAAATTCACCCTTCTGCAAATTTTGCCATGATGTCCTCCAGCAAAGTAATGCATACAAAAATAGGTATACAGTGGTACCTCGGTTTATGAACACAATTGGTTCCGGAAGTCTGTTCATAAACTGAAGCGTTCATAAACTGAAGCAAACTTTCCCATTGAAAGTAATGGAAAGTGGATTAATCCGTTCCAGACGGTCCACGGAGTAACCGTTCATAAACTGAAGCGAACTTTTCCATTGAAAGTAATGGAAAGTGGATTAATCCGTTCCAGACGGGTCCGTGAAGTACTTAAACTGAAGCGTTCATAAACTGAAACATGGGTGTAATTGGTTCCGGAAGTCTGTTCATAAACTGAAGCGTTCATAAACTGAAGCGAACTTTCCCATTAAAAGTAATGGAAAGTGAATTAATCCGTTCCAGATGGGTCCGCGGTGTTCATAAACCGAAAATTCATAAACCGAGGTGTTCATAAACCGAGGTTCCACTGTATAGTGGTAACTCAGTTTTCGAACGTAATCTGTCCCGGAAGACCATTCGAGTTCCAAAATGTTCTAAAACCGGAAACTCAAAACGGAAGCCTCGAAATGGAAACCTCAATACGGAAGCCGCACGGCCGGTTTGACTTCCAAGGCTTGTTCAGAAGCCCAGGTTTACGGCGTTCGAAAACCGAAACGTTCGTCAACAGAGACAGTTCAAAAACTGAGGTACCACTGTACTAGAGTAAAGTGTGCAGATAAATGCATACGATACTGAAAGTAACATCCCAAATCCCTTATATCCTGGGGAAATGCTTTGCATAAATGTTCGTATTAGGAAAGATTGCATACAAAAAATGTGTATGTTAGGAGAAATTTGCACCAAAATGCTGATAAATGTCACTGCATCCTTTAAAAATAAATAAATAAATTGCAAACGGATGTGGAAATGAGGAGAGCCAAATGTTAAGATTAAGAAAATGAGAATTAAAGAGAAACTGAAACCGGCAGTTCCACCCATCTCCATCGCCTGGTGCATCATCACTCCAGTGAAAGTAAAATAGTGAAAGTAAAAATAGTAAAAGTAAAATAGTGGCAGACATATTTGCCCATCCTTCCACTGCACTGACCTTCTTGGGAGGGATAACAATGAAATAATTGATAAATTTTGCATTGCTTGATGTTATCAAGGAGAGAAGAATGAGACCCAGGACTGCTGTTCTTGGCAACAGCCTTCATGCATCTGCCCTAACGTCTAGTTCCAGCCTCATTAACCAGGTCAGGATCAACCCTGCCAACTTAAGTACATATGAAACAGATCTGCGCAGCGAGCTCCAGCATAAATACCACAGTCTGTTTGGGTGGATACATTTGTCTGTTTTTCTTAAGATGTTCCCACACACCAAAAATATACCAATTTTACACCCAGGGGAAAGGATTCTGGTGTCCAAGATGTAGCGGAGTTTTATCAGAAAAAGAGAAATGTCCTCTGTTTCTGACAACATGTTGCTTCTATAAAGACATTCTAATACCATGATTGTTATCATGATAAAAAATGAGCAGAGCTAAAAATAACAGGATCATTTCACTATGCTAAACCAAAGCCCATTCTTCATGGAGTGGAATGAATTGCCTACTCAATTTTGCACCCTTTGCCAAACTTGTAAGGTTTGCTGATTCTGCTGCTTGAATATACGTGGTCAGTGCTTTTTTTCTATATAAAAAAAAGTTAGGGGTACTCTTTTCCTACTCATATTGAAATACTGCCCCCCAATGAGGCCAAACTTAGATTCACAAAATGTTTAGGGGTATACATACCCCTGAGTCCCGCCCCCCCCCCCCCGGAAAAAGTACCATACGAAGTCACTTTGGCTTAACAGATAGAACAAAAATCCTCCTCCCTAAAATATCCTTAACATAACAGCTGGAGACCTTGGGTTTGGAGATGAATGGTAAAATTAAAGTGCGTGGAAATAAACTGTGTTTTTGTTTAAATTTGTATACCTTCCTTCATCCACAGACCTCACAACTTAAAATTTCAGATGAACAACACAAAATACATAATAAAAACAGGGACAATGCAAACCAATACCCCCCACCTCTATCCCCTCCCACAAACACATTTAAAAGGGTATAGCAGGCATCCCCAAACTTTGGCCCTCCAGAAGTTTTGGACTACAGTTCCCATCATCCCTGACCACTGGTCCTGTTAGCTAGGGATCATGGGAGTTGTAGGCCAAAACATCTGGAGGGCCGCAGTTTGGGGATGCCTGGGGTATAGGATGTTAACCAGTCAAAGGCTAGGTAGAAGAGGAACCTTTTCGCCTGGCACCTAAAGGTGTACATAATGAAGGCAAGAGCTGTTTGACAGTGGAATGGGCTCCTTCTGAAGGTTGTGGACTCTCCGTCATTGGAGGTCATTAAGCAGAGGTTAGATGGCCATCTGTCATGGACACTTTACTTAATATTTTTCCATTGCAGGAGGTTGGACTCGATGGCCCTTGGGGTCCCATCCAACTCTACAATTCTATTATTCTATTATTCTAAGGTGCCAACCGAACCTCCCTGGGGAGAGCATTCCACAACTTGGGGGGGCCACTGCAGAAAAGGCCCGTTCTCAAGTTCCCACCCTCTGGACCTGCTGCAGGGTTGCAAACGCTTCTTGTCTTGCAAGGAAGCATGGGTGTGCCCGGGAGTGTGGTCAGGGGATAGACTTCCTGTCAAGCCTGTAAATAGAAAAGGGGCACTCATGGTGATTCAAGGCCCCCTCTCTTGCCTTGTGCACAAGGGTGAAACAGACTGTATGCCGAAGTAAAAGTCAGATGAAGAAAGACAGGCTAGCTACTCTCTACCTGCCACAATAGGGACCCAGGTGGCGCTGTGGTTAAACCACTGAGCCTAGGGCTTGCTGATCAGAAGGTCGGTGGTTCGAATCCCTGTGATGGGGTGAGCTCCCGTTGCTTGGTCCCAGCTCCTGCCAACCTAGCAGTTCGAAAGCACGTCAAAATGCAAGTAGATAAATAGGAGGCGGGAAGGCAAATGGCGTTTCCATGTGCTGCTCTGGTTTGCCAGAAGCGGCTTTGTCATGCTGGCCATATGACCTGGAAGCTATACGCCGGCTCCCTCGGCCAATAATGCGAGATGAGCGCGCAACCCCAGAGTCGGTCACGACTGGACCTAATGGTCAGGGGTCCCTTTACCTTTACCTTTACCTGCCACAATATTATGACTAGAATGCATGCAAAATTTTCTGTGGTGCATATGTGATTGCATAGCAGGTGCAGAGTCCCTCAGCTGCCTGTTCAAGGTGAAAAATGTTCCTTAAGCATAAACAGTTTGGAAACTACTGTACTGTACTAGGCAATGGAATGATCATTGCAGAACCTTCTAGAATTACCAGTCATGCCCACTCAATATCCAGTCATTCTCTTGTCAATGGAATGTTAGCAAGCACCTAAGGCTGGGTAAAGGTAGATCCTGTCGTGACCGACTCTGGGGTTGCGGCGCTCATCTCGCATTATTGGCCGAGGGAACCGGCGTACAGCTTCCAGGTCATGTGGTCAGCATGACAAAGCCGCTTCTGGTGAACCAGAGCAGCACACGGAAACACCGTTTACCTTCCCACCGGAGCGGTACCTATTTGTCTACTTGCACTTTGACATGCTTTCGAACTGCTAGGTGGGCAGGAGCTGGGACCGAGCAATGGGAGCTCACCCCGTCACGGGGATTCGAACCGCCGACCTTCTGATCGGCAAGCCCTAGGCTCTGTGGTTTAACCCACAGCGCCACCCGCATCCCTCACTGAATTCAATGGAACTTACTTCTGAGTAGACATGTTTGGGATTGCAACCTAACACATGAAACTGGCCTCTGTGAGATTATCGTTAGCTTCATTTAGTTGGGCAAAAGTTGTACGCTCTGTTCAGATGGGTGCCGGGTTTAAAGCTGCTAGATATGATCTTACATACCATCTTTTTTAAATATCTAGTTATTATCCTCAGGTTTTTTGGGGGGGAGGGCCACTATTTGACTAGCTGCTCATGATTAAAATTTAGCCGGATGCTCTAAAGGAACCTTAGTGGAACAAAACCATATCAGTTTATTTAATAACTTTCAAAGTGAAACTAAAGTCTTGTTCAAATCATGTCTCCTCTGATTTAATTAAATACCACCACACATACTGTAAGGCACTGGGAATCATTAACAGAGTTAATTGAAGACAGGAGATGATGCTTTTCTTTCCTTTTGAAAGCCAGTAGAAAATTTAAAAATAGTTTCTATTCAGAGCTTCCTCAAGGTTTTTTAATATACGTACATACAGCAGCTCCAACCCTTGTTGAAGCCTCGATAAATATAAGAGAGGGTTGACTATCAGCATCAAGAGGTGCTAGCATGAGAAATCTTGGGTGTGCAATCAGGTTTGGTGCATGCACAAACCTCAGGGTGGCAACCAATTGTCTATAATCTAACAGGTTTGCCTATGCCTAAAAAATCTGCTCCACTCATTTAAATGAGCGGCCAGCAACTGGAGATCCCAGCGGAAAATGTGGCTCTTTGAGAAATGCCAGCTTACGGCACCTTTCAGTTGCCTACCTTGAGGCAAGAACGGTGAGTGGAAGGCCTGGTAGTTGTGATAACAGTGGCGATTGGTGAATCTGTCCATTTTAGTTATTCTCCGTTTCTAATTTCTCCAGTCTTTTTGAAGTTCGCTTTCCCACATTTCCACATCAATTGGCAAAGTCCTCGTGAAAATTCACCAGCATTTCAGTGTGAATTTCTCCAAATATGTACACTTATGTATGCAATTTTGCCTAACATACATATTTTTTGCAAAACAATTCTACACGATACAATGCATTTTAATGTTGTTTTCACTAATCTGTGCATTTGTATGTACCCTTTTGCAATAGCATATACATTTCTGTACACATTACTTGGGTAGAGAGCTGCAGTACAAAAATTAGAGAAGTTTTCAAGGGACACTGTGTTTTGGTTATTGCAGGGCTTTGTTTTCAGCTGGAACTCAGTTCCGGCGCCTCTCAGGTGGGTGTCATTGCCATTATAAGAGGACAAAGGAGGCATTTGTGGTGAGTTCTGGCACCTCTTTCTCTAGAAAAAATATCACTGGGTTATTGTATTGTATTGGAAGATTCAAATTGGGCAGGTTCACCTTGAACTTGGAACTATATCAAATTTCTCCCCTTGATTACAGGACTTGCTCACAGTCCACTGCTGACCAGATGCTGCTCAAAGTGGCTTCTGCCATGATCCTAGTTGCTTCAATGGATGGTGCAGCTGACACAAGCAAGAGCTCAGATCACACCTGGACAGATTTGTGCATCGTGCTTCTGTCTCAGAAGAGCATTCAAACCACGGCTGAAATGGATTTCGGAACCAGACCAGCAATTATGCGACAGAAACCCAGCTGCACGACAATTCTCTCAGCCGTGCAGAATGGAAACGAGCTCTGCAAGACACTTCCATGCGACTAGAGGCATTCAGGAATGCTACTTGCCATAGGAGGCGTGCGCAAGGACATGTGGTGCACATGTGTTGAAAAGGAAAGATGAGATTATACCATAATCTTTCTGACTGTATCCTCCACTAAAATGAATGTGGCCTTGGTCTAAGTACAGATTCTTCTAATGGGAGCCCCCCCCCCAAAAAAGGAAGTGAAAGCTCAAGACAGATCCTTTAAGGACTGACAAAACATTTGAGTTCAGGGTCCCAAATGTGTTCTCTTTCCCCTATGCCACATAAAGTTCTTGAAAAACAGGAAGAGGAAATAAATGCTTCCTTGGAAGCTAATTCCCACTTGCACAATTTCAAGGCTGTCTTATGCCCTCCTACCAATATCTGCAGGCTTCTGCCATGAGAGCTAAAGGTAACTTCGACAGTCATTATATATACAGACTTCAAGGCAGCATAATTCAAAGTGTTGGTGTTGACCTTAAACGACCTGTACCTTCTATACCCGAAGGAGCGTCTCCACCTCCATTGTTCTACCCGGACACTGAGGTCCAGTGCCGAGGGCCTTCTGGTGGTTCCCTCATTGCGAGAAGTGAGGTTACAGGGAACCAGGCAGAGGGCCTTCTCAGTAGTCACGCCCTGTGGAATGCCTTCCCATCAGATGTCAACTTATCTCTCCGAATTCGAGTTCTTGCTTTTTACTTCAGTGTGAAAGCACATTCCAACAGGATGGTGCTGCGGCAAATGTTTAGTCCCATCAGCAGTCCACACAAAGTTGTCAGAAGGAAAAAGAAGAATATTTTCTGTGGCTGTATAAAATAGGTACTGTTATTCCAAGGGGCACATTCCTTCCTCTGATGATCCATGCACTTATAGAGCATTCATTCTGTACTCGTTTATTAAATTCATTCATTTAATTTCAAAAACCTGGGGCAGTTCACAAATCACACTGCCAAGTACATAACAGAGCATAACAAAACCATAAGCAGCAGCAGCAGCAAGTAAACCATCTCAATGTCACTAGTCTTCAACTGGTGAGTCGTGAGGTGGGTTGCAACTTGAGAACTACCATCATGGTAATATATGGTTAAAGATTAAGAAATGGGTCCCCAAAGCTATGTTTCGGTCCTGGGTCTGGAAAGGTTGAAGGCTATTGCCACAGACCATTTTGCAAATCAAATTGCCCTGAGCCAACTTATCTGACCCATAGTGAGACACTGCAAGAGATCTTATTCACATTCCAATAAACCCCAGAAATTGTTCTAAATTCCCACAGGGTTGCAAAGAGCCAAAATTAGCAAGTCTGAATTGTAGGCGCACAGACACACATTCAAGTCTGCCTCTCATGCAGGTCAGCTATTCTCTTGAATCTTGCAGGGAAAGGCTGGAAGTGAAGGGGGGGGGGAGCCAGCAACACAGAATCAAAAACAGAGAAGAGTTTCCTACTCTAAACCATGTTTGTGGTTTAAAATACTTTTGCTTGAAATCTACCCTGGGACTAAACATATTATTCGTATGTATTGGGTAGCAATGTCAAATATTTTTACAGCAACAATAGCTGCTGTATGAAGCTTTAATAACTCTTTTCTAAAATTCCCATCTTTCCTGACCACTGGTCCTGTTAGCTAGGGATCATGGGAGTTGTAGGCCAAAACATCTGGAGGGCCGCAGTTTGGGGATGCCTGATCTACATGTCAGAAAATGCTTCCTTTAGGAATGGAGTAGGGTTCTGCATCTCGCCAGAACTTGGAATAGAATTCTAGTGCTCCCCCCTGGGGAAAGCCGCTCAGTCGGAGCAAATGGCAAGAGGGTTTCCCGCAGATTTGTCGTTTGTTCCGATTTAGAGCTAAAGAGCGGGTTTTCCCTGGGGAGGGAGTGGTTCAAGCAGAAAACTGCTCAAACCTATGGCTTCAAGACATGGGAGAAGTGGAAGTGTGTACGAGCTTTTAATTTCCATTGTAGTCCAAAACATCTGGAGGGCCGAAGTTTGGGGATGCCTGATGTAGATGAAGAGATGAGAAAGCTTTGCCTGTTTAATTTCTGTCTGTCAAGGTACTAGGAAAGATGCAAGGTTAAAGAGGGGAAAACTAATAGGGCAGGGTACTATCTCGTTTTCAACATCACGATATATCACCAGCTAAACATCACGATATACCGATATATTGTGACATCTGAAATAAGGATGGAGCTATGTAGTAGCGCTGGCTGGTTTTTTGGTTTTCCCTGCATCTCGATTTTTGCAAGCACCTCTTCTTGTGATTCGCTGCCCTATGCAGGAGGCTGGGAAGAGCTGCACCAGCAGAGTTAACAGGGGCTGCAGGAATTAAGATAAACATTGGTTGGCTTCATGTTTTTTTCCCACATGGTGATTTTTGCATAGCACACCCACACCCACACACCCACCCACACACACCATGATTCGCAATATATTGCCAGGTCAAAAATTATGAAACCGGTATCATGATATGGACTTCAACCCAGTTTTGGACAATATATCGCCCAGCCCTAATCTGTATCCTTCTCCAAGCACTATAATCCTAAAATAACTATTACATTTTTTATACCATCCCTTTACTCGTGAGACACATCCTCCCAACATTTTCTCCCTCAAAACAACCTGTGAGATAAATTAGGTTGGAAGAATGTGAATGGCCCAGCATCACCTAAGCTGTTGGACTCCGCAGAGATTTGAATCCCGGTCGCCCAGATCTGAAGTCCAATGAAGTTCAGCCACTAGACCCGTGGTTCCCAACGTGGGGCACACACCCCACGGGGGCAATTTGATTGTTAAGGGGGGCAATTCAAGAATGAGTTAGACCAAGTTGGCCTTTTAGGCTTCCTCCATGTGAATAGGAGTTGACTTTCTGAATAATAAGAATTATATGTCACCGGGGGGGGGGGCATCAGGATTCTAGAGGTGCTTAGGTGGGGCATGGCCAAAAAAAGGTTGGGAACCACTGCACTAGACCACTTCCTGGTGTAAGAGAGAGTCCCATGTTACAACATGTACCCTGTGGACCTATTTCCAGCACCTGAGTGCTATGCATTCTTCGGTCCCTCCAGTGATGGGATTCATATCACTAGGATAAATAAATAGCTAGCTTTCCATTAAGACTTCCTTCCCATTTCTCTAGAGGGAGAAGTGAGTTAATATAGCATAGTTAGCTGGCTTAAATCTAACTGGTGGTTTAATATATTCCACATGAAGCAAAGTAGGCTGCAAGAGACCACACCAGTAGTTTAACACTCTGACACCCATATTTCAGTCACAGTATACGGATTTATTAGGTAAGGGATACGCAGAGGGCCGTGGCTGGTTAAGGCAGTGACATCCTGTTTTCCCCTTGGTGGCTCAACAGGCTTTCGTACATCTGATATTCATTCTTTTGTTGGGCTCTTTGGATGAGAGTAATAGTTCTTCCTTCCAATAGGTCTGCTACCAAGCCACTAGCCAACCATCTGGTAACCTCCACATGTCACTCTGATAACACTAGCCAAAGAAAGGAAAACTAGCCAGGCACCTTATATTGCACTTCGGCTTGTAGCTCATCACAGCTCAACAGCCATAGCTGAATAAACCTCCTAGTTTTTCTGCCTTCCTCCAGGGACTGACACCCCTTCCACAAACACACACAAACAGGGTGGGAAATTGCCAAGCGTCTGGCACTCAACAATGAATGGCTGGGGAGCTACCTCCAGCTTGGTGGAGCCCAAGCCTACTGCATTATCTGGACCCGATTCTTCCTTTTGCTAATGAAAATGTTACATTTTCTTTGTTTGCAGACACAGAACACAGTAAACAAACAAGTTTGCTCACGCTTTGTGCCATTTCCTGCTGTACATTCTTCAGATTCTCCTTCCCTCTTTATCTTCTTTTTATGTACATGCCCTGGGGGCTTCAAGGAAGGTCAGTGTCCCCTCCTGTGAATGCAGTGCTGCCCTTGAATCCAGGAAATCTCAGCTCAAGTGTCTATCGCCCTCCCCCTGTACCCCAGCGTGAACTCTGTGGGGTTGCCTTGAGCGAGAAGCTGAATTGGCCTTAGTATACAGAGCAGAAAGAACAGGGCCCTATTAAGAGAGTTGTAATATTCAGACATTACGACTGTACACATTTATTTGAGACAGTCTCATTGAGTTTAGCTGGGCTAAATACAAAGTATAGATGCAATATAAAGCGAGCAGGTTTATAAAATGGGAGAGAGTTTCTTTGACTGATATGTTAACTATCCATTCCTTGATATTTTCTAGGCTTCATCCATGTATTAAGAAAGCCTGCACGTTTCTGTGTTTGCATTGGCTGCCAGGAAATTAAGAACCAGATTTTCAACTCAACTCTGAATGTCTTTCTTCTTTGATATGGCTCGCAGCTAAACAAATAAAATTGTGAATACAACAACCACTACAGAAATTGGAGGCACCACCACTGCTGTCATCTGCTTTGGGTCAGTCAGATAAGATAAGATGAACTTTATTGTCATTGCCCCCCCCCGCGGGAACAACGAACAAGCATCATGAGCCACCAGTTGAAGACCAAGGGCTTCCCAGATATTGTGGATTTAGAAACACACCGTTCCAAATGTTCTAGAGAGGTCCTCCTGAAATGTCCACCCTGATTCACACAAACTGCACATGCCTTGAGAATGTGGAGATCACGTTTTGTTTTATTTGTGGATGTTGTGAACATGCAGAACCTCCTTAGAGCAAGGGAAAAACACAAGGGCATTTGATCATTGTTGGTCTTCTACCTGAGAGGTGGAAGGGCAAATCTCAGCTACGAAAACCTGCTGGGTGGCCTTCTGCAATTCACTACCCCCAGGCATCAATGTCCCATCATTCAAATTTGGTGACCCGGGTCACTGGGCTGAGGATGAATGAAGTAAGAAAATGGGGCTGGCTATAATCTTAAATAAATAAATTGAGCTTAATTTTCTGCAGATATGATATAACTTCTTTCATCTTCTGCATCTCTGATTTGCCTTTGATGGTGTTCAGTTTAAGTTGAGAAGCACTACTTGCACTGTGGTTTTCTGTGGGCATCTTGTTGGCCACTGTTAGAACAGGATGCTGGATGGGATGGGACGGTGGCTTGGCCTGATCCAGCAGGGCTGTTCTGATGGGTTTATGTTCTAGTCTAGCACAGGCTTCTTTAACCTCAGCCCTCCAGATGTTTTGAGACTACAATTCCCATCATCCCTGACCACTGGTCCTGCTAGCTAGGGATCATGGGAGTTGTAGGCCAAAAACATCTGGAGGGCCGAGTTTGAGGAAGCCTGTTCTAGCATCTGGGAACATCTGCCCCAAATGCAGCCTGTCCAAAGGCAAACGGACTTTGTATGTCTGCATACATGCATGAGAATGAGAGAAGACACGCTTATGGTCTATCTAAATAAG